>NC_081565.1:15086734-15189470 GCF_022355385.1 Mustela nigripes
GATCATGACCTGAGTGTAAGGCAGAGGCTTTAACCCACTGAGCCACCCTGGAGCCCCTGTCAAATAAAATTTTTTTAAAAATCTTAAAAAAAAAGAATACTTAACATGAGATCTATACTCTCATTTTTATACACACAACACCATGTTGCTAACTGTAGGCAGGATGTTGTACAGAAGATCTCTGGAACTTACTCTTCCTGTATAAACTGCACCTTTATACTCATTGGACAATTCTCCATTTCCCCCAGTCCTGTCCCCTGGAAACCATCATTTCACTCTCTGCTTCTGCAAGTTTGATTGTCTTAGATAACTCATATAAGTGGACTCATGAAGTATTTGTCTTCTGTGACTGACTTATTTCACTTAGCATTAGGGAGCACTTGTTTTGCTTCTTTCTGTGATGTTTATAAAAGAGGACATCCTGTCAATGTTTTCACTCATACATTCCAAGCATGGTTTTAAGACAAAAGCCAAGGGGTGGTGATAAGATTAAAATCACAGTTTACAATTCTAAAGGTGTCCATTTGCTCCCAAGGAAGATAAGTCACTGACCATTAGTTAGTTATGTTTATACTGAGAAGGATTGTTTATTAAGAGGGCTGCAATTACTTCCCTCTTATGGCCACACTATTTGCAATGTAACCTTGTAGCCCTAGCCATCAAGAGATGGAGATCACCCCCAACTGCTTGAAACCGTGCTTGCTTTGGGACTTGCCCTGATACATATGGTATCATTAAAGTGACAGTGTGTTGGTTCTGAGCTTAGAACTTCATCTGGGTCTCTTGAAATCCCACTGATACCATGTGAAAACAGACTGTGCCTAACCTGCTTAATGATGACAGACACCAGTCTTAGGCATCCCCTAAGGTGACCAGCCAACAGGCAGGCAACCAGAAACAGAGCTCCCTAGGTGATCTGCAGCTTACTGTAGGTAGATGTCTGAGGGAACCCAGCCAATATCAGAACTGCTCAGCTGAATCAAGCTTAATTCATTGACCCACCGAATTAAAAAAGAAATATTGTTTTAAGCCACTAGCTTTTGGATTTTTTTAACCACTTGCTAACATATATATTTAGAAATTACCAATAATAGCACCTTATATTTACACTTTATTGTTGAAAAGTATTTTGCACCTACTACCACAGTTGCCTCCTATCCAAAGTCTTTTTTTTTTTTAAGATTTTATTTATTTATTTGACAGAGATCACAAGTAGGCAGAGAGGTAGGCAATGAGAGAGGAAGGGAAGCAGGCTCCCCTCTGAGCAGAGAGCCCGATGTGGGGCTCAATCCCAAGGCTCTGGGATCATGACCTGAGCCAAAGGCAGAGGCTTTAACCCACTGAGCCACCCAGGCATCCCTATCCAAAGTCTTTTTACATAAAGAAACATACCTACATTTTCCTCATAAGGTTGTGACGACTAATGGAGGCATGTGGACTGGAATACAGTAGGTGCTCAATGGATGTTTCATCCCTTTATTCTCCATTGCCTGGGTCCCAACTTTCATTGTTGTTGTTACTGTCACCCCCAACTGGAGAATTTTTAGATATTTTTTCTTCTAATTTTAACCCCCATAAAACTCTTAACACTACAAACACATTATATACCCATTTCTGTACAGTATGCAAATCTGTGCCTTATGCATAACGAGGAAAATTTGTTTGCCCCATAAGAACCAATTTTAACCTCCTGGGGGGAGCACATCATTATCATTGAGAATGCATGCTCTGTTGGTATCATGATATGCATTCTTGTTTCAAGCTGACCCTGGAATCATGAAGTGATTTGTATACTAGGGTGTAGAGCTTAAGAACTTCAGGCCTGAAAGGTTAACCTGGGGCATTTGATTCCAAGCCAAGCACTCTTGGTACTCTATCAAAGAAGAGAGCCTGGGTTCAAATGTGCATTTCATCTAAGGTTGGATAAATTGAATCATCTATCTTTACAACTCTGGGGTGAAAACCAACTAATTAAATGGCTTGTAGTTGTTATAGTTAAGGAGGGAAAAGCTCTATAAATGCTTAATAATCACGTTGACAGAATTGGAAGATGCTATTTGCTTCTCTGTGTAGAGAGACAGTTTTCAGATGAACAGAATTCATTCTCTGGAGCCATCCATCCAGCCTCTCTCTAAATTCACACACAGTACATTTCTTTAAGGATTTATAAGACAGAAAAGAAAACAGCAGTGAAGCAGATGAAAACATTTCCTTGATACAGGCATAAAGCTCTAAGGACTAAAAGTGAGGAGGGGAGCCACAGACAGGCAAACGCTGAAGAAGATTAAATGTGTACGTGTCACTAATCACTATATTCAACCTTTACAAATGCTCTTTGTGAAGAAAGGCATTTGCAGAGAGAGAGTGTATAAAGAAATGTGAATCCGACCAGAGCCACAAAGTTCACAGGACGAAATGTGATGGTTATTAAGCTCCCACTGGCTTGCAGCCAAATGCAGTATGCCCCTGTCCACTCAATTTAACCTGACCTTGGCTAAAGAAGCAATTTTCCTTATGCATATGAGGAAGGGGGTTTGCAAGGAACTGAAATATGAAAGCATCTAGAGTCTTCTCAACAGTTAGTTTACTTAGGAAGGACTTCTAAGTCCGACTGATTTCTGAGCAATTACCAACATATTTCTAAACCAGGCTCCTCCCAGAGTCTCCTGGTGCTCTGAAATGCCTCTCACTTTTTCAGCCAGGTAAGAGTAATAAATGAGGAAAAGAGATTTTTCTGTCCCCAGATATTTCCTGCAAGAGGAAACAATGGGTGTTGTAAATACTGAGTGAGTGACTGAATGAGAGGAAGGAAGGAAAGAAGCATGTAGGGAGAAGCCTCAGTAGCCTAGATCTAAAACCCGATTATCGTTTTATAGATGGGAAACTGAGGCTTAAAGGCAGGAAGTGATTTCTTTCAAATTCACAGATTGAACTAAAAGGAGAGCATATCTATCCAGGGCTCACTGTAACACGTTAGCTCTTACCTCCTATGAAACAGTGATCTGTGCTCATCTCAAGTATCGATTTTATTCTTCTACACTTCCTTTAGGGACACAAACTAATAAAAACTCTTCTGGAATTACCTTTTGACTCTTTCACATTCAGGTTGATTTGCAAGATTTCTCACCCTAGAGAGTCCATTTCTGTCCCTCCCTGTTCCATCCTGTGTCCCTTCTCAAGCCCACGTTCGGAAGAGGCATCATCCGCCTGTTGTCTGTTCCCAATGGGTCAGAAAAGCAGGCCAACCTACAGCCTGCTGACCATCCCTTCTTCCACACCCTCTTAGAAGGAAACCCTTTTTCAAGTAGCACTCTGACATCAGCTGCTCTTCCAAATGTCTTCGTTCCGCAGGAGTTCTCACTGTTCCCAGCACATACATTGGTCCCACTGGCTATTTGCTTTGTGTCTGATTCATTGACTCTAGAGGAATCCACAATCTCTCTCTTTTCTGCCTTTACTTCTCTTGCTCCATTCTACTCTTCCTTGATGTCCTTCTTGGCTCTCAAAAACTCAGCTTGGTTGTATCATAGCGCTAACTTTCTTATGGTCTACCTGAGGCTTCCTTGCTATACTATATATAGCGGTTCCAGCTGTACTCCCTGCCCTACCTTACCTTAGAAACACTAATCTATTTTGGTTGATTTAAGGACTCCTGCTCTCATTCTCTTTTCTATCTCTGGGGTCTTATCATGCCTGGATTCTCTTGACTTACTTCTGAACTCACTAGCCTGGTTGGAGCCTGAAGAATTTAGATGAAACACTGTCTTCATGGTTAAATATGACACAAGGGTTTTAGATGGTCCCTAGCCCCTATGCCGTCCACTAAGTCAGAACCCCTTCTAGTTCTGGTGCTGCCGCTCACTTGCTATGAATAGTAGGAAAATCTTTTCCCTTGTTGGTCCTAAGTGTACTCGATTATGATCTGAGGAGGATTGCTTCAATATTCGTTCATTCATTCATTGACCCAGCATACACATCTTGAGCTGTTATTTTGTGCTGAGAAGCTTACTGGTGTCAGTTTAAGGGATCGCAAGGGTGCCTTCACATACAGGTCACATGAGGTCCCCTCCCCCACTTATTTCTGCAGAAGCCAGAGTGACTCATTGTATACAGGAAGCAGATGTTCATAGCCAGGGCCTGTGGGGCATAGAAGCACCCCTTATTGACCCTGTTGGAGTCTGTCTATAGAAGGGGAGACTGGCTGGGGGAGGAAGAAAGGAAGCAGCAGTGGATCTACCTTTTCCCAAGTCCTTCCTGCAGCTGAGGGAGGTTGAAAATTCCTGCATCCTGAGGTTGAAAATAGACAGAGTAGGACAGAAATAGCAGCACCTGCTTCAGGCTGCAGTCTCACAACCTGAGCTCCCAGAACGAGATATGCCTGCAGGCAAAAGCACTTGCCACGGGGAACTGCAGAGGAGCGATGCTGGCCCTGAACATTGTTTTAATTACCAGGTGCCTGTACTCCCCGAGTCTCTTCTTTCCCTCCTCATCACAGATGGGCTGTTAGAGTTGACATTGGGCCAAAGACTGGGACAGAGCTGGTTTTTGGCCTCGACTTGCTGTGGGATCCGGATAGGACTTCTGTCCCTTGGGCCTCAGTTTCCCCATCTATAAAATCAGAAAGCAGGTCTTGACTAACAGGCTGGACCCAGTGGTTCCCCTCCTTGCATTCCTGTCTCTCCTTCTTACCCCACCCACAGCCCACAGTCTTGTCTTCTTTTCTTCCTCCTCAGTGTCCATGATCTCCCTCCACTGTTTTTCCTCCTCCAAGGACTGTAGGAAAGGGGGTGATTTGCGTCCAGAGCACCCAGGTTGGCCACAGAAATAGTAAGAACAATGGCAGGCCTCACATCTCAGTCTGTCTCTCTCCCTGTTGTGGTACCTTCAGAAACTTGGCTTTTCTGGAGAGGCTCAAGCTGGAGCATCCAAGGTTGGAGGGGCCCAAGCCAGGGCATCCAAGGTTGGTGCCCAAGTGGACCAGTTTGTCGATCAGTAGGATTTTCACAGCTTCCAGGACTCTCCTTCGTGTCACTGCTTCTCTCACCCTTTGCTGCTCCTTTCTGCTAATTTCTTCCATATCAGACACTCCCGGCCTCCATTCAGCCCATAGGCAGTGTTCTCATGTTTTGTCCTTGTCACCCATGTTCACCCTGCTGGCTACTTCACTGCCACCCTTCCTCATCCAGGAGACTTCCATTTTCTTTTCTTTTCTTTTTTAAAATATTTTATTTATTTATCTGGGAGAGAGAGAGAGAGAGAGAGCAAGCAAACACACAGAGGAAGAGCGAGAGAGGGAGAAACAGACTCCCTGCTGAGCAGGAAGCCCAACGCAGGGCTCTATCCCAGAACCCTGGGATCATGACCTGAGCCGAAGGCAGACGTTAAACTGACTGAGCCACTAGGTGCTCCAGGAAACTTCCATTTTCTAAGGATTACCTTATTTCTTCAGCAGGGGTCCTTCCTCTTTTCCGCTTCCCTCTCCTGCACGTGGCCCCATCCTCTCATCTGGTGGGGGATTTTTCCCTTCTGTGTCTTCTTCTTCTTTTTGTTCTTTATCTACCCCACATCCTGTCTCACATTCTCCTTCCATATCTCCCTCTCTCATGACCCATCCCTGCCCTCGAATCCTTGCTACAGCAACCCAGTGCCCCGGGAAGAACCACAGTCTTGGACGTGAGATGGACATGGGTGGGTTTACATTCTGTGGTCTTGAGGAACTTGCCTAAACCTCAAATACATGATCTACTAATCTTCAAAATGGGACAAAACGTCTGTGTTGACATGAGATGACATCTGTGAAGCATCTATGTCTTAAGAGACCACAAGAAATGCAATGCCTAAAAAATAAAATGGGCTATTATAATAATCACAGTCATCCTCATCAACAACAGCAACAATCAAATGCTAGTCTTTCTCCTACTTTTCCCTTTTCATTTTCCAAGTCTCTTTCTCAGTTCTCAGTTCCTCGTGGATGAGGTTGTGTCCCTATTATATGCTCTCATCACCCCCCCTCCCCAAATGGTCCTTCTCCTAGTTTCTATCACACCGACTTATGGTTGCCTGTTTGGCCTTCCTTCTGTCCTCTCCCCTTGGATCGGGTCCCCCGTCTTGATCATCCCTGTGCGTCTGGGATAGTGCTGTGCTAGCATCGTGTACCAGGGCCAGGACCAGAGTGAGGCCAGCGAGGTACCTAAGCCATGATGTGTGGGGAGCTCAGAATCGTGCCTCTACAACAGACACCCAGTAAACATGCACTGAGTGGTTGTGTGTTCCTTCCCCTGTATTTTCTTAGTGCTATCAGTGTGTCCATTGCTCTTCTCCCCCCAGTCTTCCATTCGCTCCTGTCTTCACCCACAATTTTCAGTTCCTGGCATGGTCCTTGAACAGCATCAGCCTTCTCTCCCTTCTACTCTCCTCCTCCAGTAGCCCCCGTGCTCTTTCTCATAGATCCTCCCAGCCCTTGTTCTGCCTACTTGCCTCAATCTGGCCAACTTTCTTCCCTCGGCCTCTTTCTTTATTGATTTGTATGGGGTTATTTTGTCCATCGAGGGAAAGGATTTCTTTGATACTCCAAAGGATCAGCCTGGGCACAAAAGCCACGGACAGCTCTTGTTTGATGTGGACGATTTTATTCCCATTCAATTCCCTGGGTTTTCAAACAGCTGCAGATCTGTGAACTCAAAACATCTGAGCTAGTTCATCCTTCCTATTCCGAAAGTGTGTATATATATATATATATACATATATATATATATATATGCCTGTGCACTTTCAGAATATATATATATATATATATTTTTTTAACAACCTGTCCTGTACGTCACTGAACAGAGGTCACATCATTAGTAGGGCCCTGAGTTCATCCTGAGAAGTTAAAACTGTTAAATTAAGACCAGGTCCAGGTACAGCTCTTTAAACAAAAGGGAAAGATACAAGCAAAAACCCAAATGACTTCCTTCTTCCTGTCACATGTTCGTTGTGTCCTCCACTTTCTAAGGTCAAAACTTTTTTGAACACTTACATCTAATATCTGAGCTACATTCACCATTAGCAGTACAATCCTTCTCTAATTAGGATATCTGCCCAAATAAAACTGCACTGAATAATTTTAAATTAAAAAAATTATCAAATAGGGCACAGGTGGCCTTATAGATTTAAAATATGGATACCTAAGTTTATATGAACAATTTGTAGCTAACTAAATGGATATGTGCTATGGGGTTTTGTGTTTCCTCACTCCAAGTGTCTGTGGCTCTCCAAAAGTTTACCATACATTAGCTAGCAGGCCTGATTTATAAAGTATGATAATTGTCTTGACATTTGCTCTAATTACTCTTAGAGAAGGGGTTAAATTCAAGATGAAAATGTAAATTCGTGGAAAACCCCACACTTTGGAGACATCACCTCTACCTGGGGAAGCAGAGAGCCGTGCTGAGCTGACAAGTCCAGACAAACAGGGAAGCAGGAGCATCTTGGGTACAGAAGATATCTGATATTTGGTGGAAGGCTAAGGTGCTGCTGCACCTTCTCTGGAGAAACATTTTGCAATGTTCGACACAATTTAAAAACGCATGTATAATTGACCCTGCATTCCCAATCCTAAGAATATATTCCACAAATATACTGGCACATGTGAGAAAAGATGTATGTATATGCAACATGAACACTGAAACATTGCTGGGAGAAAAATGATCAGAAATAACCTAAATGTCAATCAGCAGAAGTAATTACGTTACACACATGCCTTGAAATATCTTGCAGCTGCCAAGAAGAATGAGCTTTTATGTACCAATATGGTAAATCTTTCTGATATAAGACACCAAGGGGGATGGGCTGGATGGGTGATGGGCATTAAGGAAGGCTCATGATGTAATCAGCAGTGGGTGTTGTATGCAACTGATGAATCACTGAACACTACCCCTGAAACTAATAATACACTATATGTTAATTTATTGAATTACAATAAAATTTTTTAAAGATTTTATTTATTTATTTGACAGAGATCACAAGTAGGCAAAGAAGCAGGCAGAGAGAGAGAGGAGGAAGCAGGCTTCCCGCTGAGCAGAGAGCCCAATGCGGGGCTCGATCCCAGGACCTTGGGATCATGAGCTGAGCCGAAGGCAGAGGCTTTAACGCACTGAGCCACCCAGGCACCCTTAAAATAAAATTTTTAAAAGGCCAAGTGTTAATATCATGGAGAGGATGGTACCATTGTGATGCTTTTTAACATGTCAGCTTATCTAGCCCGAACTATAGTCTTCAGGATGCCCTATTCATATAGTTTTGGTTAGGGACAGCTAAAGAGATATTCTCTCAGGAGAACTGGAGGGCAGGAAGCTGTGGTCATTTTGTAGCACATGCGAACATTAGTTGATGCAGCTGTGGAGGGAGGACTTCCCAGATGTGATTAAAGTCCCTAATCAGTTGACTTTGGGTTAGTCAAGAGGGAGATTATCCAGGGTAGGGCTGATTTAATCAGTTTGAAGGTCTTTAGAAAGAGTCCTAAACATCCCCTGGGACAGCTGTTGCTTGTTCTTCGCCTTGAATCTTCCTTCCCGACCACTCCCTAGGCACGAGGATTTTCAGCTCCTGGTTGTGGGGTTCAGTCTGCTTGTGATTTTTCCTCCCTGACTGCTGCCCTACAAACTCTGGGTTTGCTTAGCCAGCCTCAACAACTGCATTAGCCAATTTCATCTAATACCTCCTATACATATATGTATGTATACATGTGTGTGTGTTTATGATACAGGTTCTCCTTTTCTGGTTAAACCCTGGCTGATCGGCCTTTAGTATAAAATACATATATATAATAAATACATAAGTTGGAAGCCCAGAAATCACCAACAGTGGTTTCTCTGTGGAGAGGATCTGGAGGCTTAGAAGATAAGAGAAATGGTGGGAAGAGATGCATTCCTACCTTTTATACTTAACTTTGTGTTTTAAATTACTCAAAGTTCATAGTTAAATTTTTATGGTAATAAAGAAGAGCATAAAATTTGCTATCTCAAATTGTTTTTATTTTTTTATTATTTATTTATTTTAAGATTTTATTTATTTATTGGACAGATAGGGATTGCAAGTACACAGAGAGGCAGGCAGAGAGAAAGAGAGGGGAAAGCAGGCTCCCTGCTAAGCAGAGAGAGCCTGATGTGGGGGCTCGATCCCAGGACCCAAAGGCAGAGGCTTTAACCCACTGAGCCACCCAGGAGCCCCTCAAATTGTTTTTACAAGTATAGTCTTGTAGGGTCCTATTTACACTGTTGCTAAACACATCTCCAGAACTTTTTTTATCTTGCAAAACTGAACTTCTATACCATTTAAACAACAGTTGTTCTTTTTCTTCTATCCCCAGCCCTGGTAACCACTTTTTATTTCTTCTTTCTATGCAGTAGACAACTTTTCGATGTCACATACAAGTAGAATCAGACCCTGTAAGTAGAATTGTGGTCATGGTTAATTTTCACACAATTTTTAAACTGTATTTAATAATTTTTTAAAATATATTTATTTATTAAAGAGAGAGAGTATGAGTAGGAAGAGGGTCAGAGGGAAGGGAGAAGAAGGGAGAACGAATCCCAAGCAGACCCTGCACTTAATACAGAGCCTGACGTGGGGCTCAATCTCATGACCCTGAGGTCATGACCTAAACTGAAACCAGGAGTTGGATACTTAACAAATAGAGCCACTCAGGTGCCCCTCAATTGTATTTAAATAATTTCAACACCGTGTTTGAAAATACTGCCAAAGCACAATAGCTGCTCCTAATACCTTCCCTATCTAGCAGAAGACTATTCATAATTGGTTGACTAATTATTTGATTCATTGTTTTCTGTCACTTAACACAGACCTGATTTTATGCTTAACTTCCATTTATTCAACAAATATTCATTGACTAAAAAAAAAGTGTGAGCTACCAGGTTGGATACCCGGGAAAATGAAGAGCAATAGTTGAAATAATAAAAATTTTATTTATCATATTGGCTGTCTTTGGAGCCGCTGGAATAATGGATATAACATAGTCAGCACAGTTGTAACATTCTTATTAATAAAAATGAACTCCAATGTGGAGCCCAAGGAGGGCAATCCCTATTCCTTACTGCAAATCCGCTGATTGAATCTGGGGAAGCCAATCACCACTGCTCTGGATGCTTGCAGAGATGGACATTAGGGGTATATGCTCTGTGAGCTGTACTGATTGAAGTCATGTGCTCTAGTATAAAACAATTCATTGAGACATATTTTATTGAAAGTGAAAAAGAAGGGGACAAGAATGCAGGATGCACTTGAGCCTGGTTCATTTTTTTATTGTGTTTACTTTAATCATAATTCTTTACTCAACTGAAGAACATAGATAATTTCCCTTTATTCATTCTCCTTTTATATATGGGTAGGCTAATATTACTACTACCAAAGTCATAATACTATGAATGATAATTTAAGCCATGCATTGAGAACTCACTCTGTGTCATATACTGTTTTAGTCTCTTTTATGGATGGATCCGTTTAACTTTAACAAAACCCCTATGAAGTAGGTGAATGTCATTATCAGCACTTTTCCAATTAAGGAACTAGGGTCTATAAAAGTTATAAAATGTGCTTATGGTTAAGGAGACTGTAGGTCCTTTGTCAATATGTACATTGCCTTACTGAGTACATGTATTGTGGTGGGCCAAGGGGGTATGGAGATGAAGAATATCCACCCTCTGCCCTTGAAGGTCAGTGGAAGACAGCAGACATAAATAATGAGTTATAATTTAATAATGAGTTGTAATGTAGTGAGTATAATTTAAAGCAAGATAACGAGGGTCTCAAGAGGCACCCCAAGAAAAGAAAACAGAATGGGGAAGTTCAGGCTCTTGTTGCCTTTTATGTCAGAAGTCACACATGCTTACAACAAAGCTGGCATCATTGAGAACAGATGGCCTGCTGGTGAACAATGTTAGAGGCAGTTTGTAAATTGCAGTGCATGCATGCCCACATTTGCACAAGCAAATGGCATTGTTTTGGGTCCTCCATACCATTCCATTTCTACACAAGGATCATGGTGTTTTCACAGTTCTTGGCTCATTCTGAACGATTTTTCAATAAATATTAATAAATAGTTTACTATAGATAGTATGGGTTTTAGATTCCAGAAGACCTGGGTTCAAATACAACTCCATGGGTAAGTTACTTATCTTTTCTGGTATTTAGAGTCCTTATTTATTTAAAAAAAAAAAAAAAAAAAAGGGAAACTGTAGTGAGATACAAACCTTATGGGGTTATTCTGAGGATGAAATGAGAAACTCAAACAAAATGATTAGTATCATGCCTGGCACACATAAGTGACTAGTGAATAGTTGCTATGATTGGGTTCTTAACATAATGACGCAAAAGCATTCTGAAGGATTAAGCCAATAGGTTTCTCAAAGAGACTACTTTGGAAAATATCACTCCATTGTATGGATTTATCCTGGTATATATGTTAAATACTGAGCCATTTTCTTTAAAATTTTATGCTGTAAAGTGAAAAATATATGTGTGCTCTATATTTGGCATAAAAGCAAAGAAAGAAAGTCTGCTGTGTGTAATTCTCTCGTACCTTCAGTGAGAGTGGTCTAGCAAATGAAACAGTATGTTGGTAAACTCTGAACCATGTTACAAATCTGACTTAATCCAAGCTTTCTCGATACCCAGAGGGTGGCACAGCCTGGATTTCATCTTGTCAGACCTCTGGAATTTCATCACTGACAAGTAGATTTCTATCTTTCTCTGGCCAGACCACACTGTGGGCATTGTATTCCTCTGACCTGCTTTATCACAAACACGGAAAGGGGCTTGGAAAGGGGGTGTGAGGTTGTCAGTGGATGGTTTCTGAACTGGGGATTAAGATCATACATCCACAAGATGCAACATGGGGGTCTAAGGGGGTAGGAGAAGAATAAATAAAATAAGATGGGATTGGGAGGGAGACCAACCACAAGTGACGCTTAATCTCACAAAACAAACTGAGGGGAGGGGTGTTGGGAGAAGGCGGGTGGGGTTATGGACATTGGGGAGGGTATGTGCTATGGTGAGTGCTGTGAAGTGTGTTAACCTTGGCGATTCAAGATAAAAATATATTATATGTTTATAAAAAATAAAAAATAAATTAATTAATTTTTTAAAAAAAGGATCATACATCCACATACAAATCAACGTGGTCTGCTTAGTATATTCCTCTCTGCCTTCCCCTCCCAAATGCAAACTGGAGTCTGGAAGCTGCTCGAACATTATGGCTGTTATAGAATTTTCAGGCTAATGGAAGACATATTGGCAAAAGTTGACATTAAGTGGAACTAATTGCACTGTAAGTGCAAAATAACTAAGAAATAACTACCCTATAATTTATGGTTCAGCGTGGACTGCTCAGTAACTTTGGAGCTCTTCATATAGCAAGGAGCTCAGTGATGCATGAGCTGCCAAACTTTCCACCATTCAGGGGGCTCTAGAAGCTGAAGCTCAAGCATCACACAGATATGCAAGGCTGCGGTTTATAAAGGCAACCTTCCCTACTCTGTGGGTAACGGCTTCATTCTGATGCTTAATGGATGAGAACTGTGCCTCACAGAGTCTTTGCTGCAGGTCCACAGTAAGTTGAAATCCCAAGCCTCGTGCATGCTTAAGGAGTATTTTTTTTTTTTTTATGCTGTACTTCTGCTAATGGATGGACATACTGCCACAGACCAATAGGTTAAAAGAGAAAGTAAGGGTAAGTGACAAGGAATAAAGAATATGCATCTCAAAAACAAAAGCCCAGGACCAGATGGCTTCACAGGTGAATTCTACCAAGCGTTTAAAGAAAAGTTAATACCTGCTTTTCCAAAACTATTCAAAAAACAAAAACAAAAACAAAACAGAAGAGGAAGGAAAACCTCCAAATTCATTTTATGAGGCCAGTAACACCCCAATATCAAGATTAGATGAAGACACCACACACACACACACACACACACACACACACAAACACATACACACACATACACCCCTACAGGCCAACATCCCCAGTGAACATAGATGCAAAAATCTTCAACAAAATATTAGCAGACCAAATCCAACAATACATCAAAAAATCATATTCTGTAATCAAGAGCGATTTATTCCTGGGAGAGTGGATCAATATTACAAAACAATTATCAAGATACATCATATCAATAAGAAAAAGGATAAGAATCATATGATCATTTCAATAGATGCAGAAAAAGCATTAGACAAAGTACATAATTCATGATAAGAACTTCTGCAAAGTAGATTTAGAGGGTACATTTCTCAACCTAATAAAGACCTTATATGAAAAACCCACAGCCAACATCATATTCAGTGTTGAAAAACTGAGAGCTTTTCCCATAAAGTCAGGAACAAGACAGGAATTCTTACCACTTTTACTCATTGTAGTGTTAGAAGTCTTTGCCGAAGCAATCAAACAAGAGAAAGGAATAAAAGGCATCCACTTTAGTAAAGAAGAAGTAAGATTTTCATTATTTACAGATGACGTGAAATTATATACAGAAAACCATAAGACACCACTAAAAAGAACTACTAGAGCTGATAAGTGAATTTGGTAAAGTTGTAGCATACAAAATCCATGTGCAGAAATCGGTTGCATTCCTATACACTAATAATGAGGTAGCAGAAAGTGTAATTAAGAAAACAATCCTATTTATAACTGCACCAAAAACAATAAAATATTCAGGAATAAACCTAACCAAAGAGATGAAAGGCCTGTACTCTGAGAACTATGAAATAGTGATAAAAGAAATTCAAGACGACACAAGGAAATCGAATGACATTCCATGCGCATGGGTTGGAAGAACAAATATTGTTAAATGTCTATACTGCCCAAAGTGCTCTACAGATTTAATCTAGTCCCTATCAAAATGCCAAAAGCATTTTTCACAGAATTAGAAAAACAATCCTAAAATCTGTCTGGAACCACAAAAGACCTTGAATGGCCAAAGCAACCTTGAAAAAGAAAAACAAAACTGGTGGCATCATAATTCCAGATTTCCAAGTTATATTACAATCATTAAAATAGTATGGCACTGACATAAAAATAGACACAGATCAATAGAAGAGAATAGAAAACCCAGAAATAAATCCACAATTGTATGGTCAATTAATTGCTACAAAGGAGGAATGAATATCCGGTGGGAAAAAGACAGTCTCTTCAACAAATGGTGTTGGGGAAACTGAAAAGCTACATGGAAAAGAATGAAACTGGACAACTGTCTTTCAGCGTACACAAAATTAAACTCAAAATGGATTCAAGACCTAAATGTGAGACCTGAAACCATAAAAATCCTAGAAGGGAGCATAGGCAGTAATCTCTCTGACATGGGCTGCAGTAACATCTTTCTAGGTGTATCTCTCGAGGGAAGGGAAATAAAAGCAAAAATAAACTACAGGGACTACAACAAAGTAAAAAAAGTTTGTGCCTAGTGAAGGAGACCATCAACAAAACTTTCAGCAACCTACTGAATGGGAAAAGATAATTGTACATGGCATATCTGATAAAATGTTAGTATTCAAAATCTATAAGGAACTGATACAACCGAACACCCAAAGAACAAGTAACACAATTAAAACATAGGCAGAAGACATAAACAGACATTTCTCCAAAGGAGACATGCAGATGGCTAACAGACACATGAATAGATGTTCCTCATCACTTACCAATAGGGAAATGCAAATCAAAACTATAAAGAGATATCACCGCACACCTGTCAGAATGGCTAAAATAAAAAACACGAAACAACTTTGGAGAAAACATGGAGAAAAAGGAACCCTCCTGTACTATTGGTGGGAATGCAAAGTGGTGCAGCCACTGTGGAAAATAGTATGGAAGTGCCTCAAAAAGTTAAAAATAGAACTACCCCGGGACGCCTGGGTGGCTCAGTTGGTTAAGCAGCTGCCTTCGGCTCAGGTCATGATCCCAGCGTCCTGGGATCAAGTCCCACATCGGGCTCCTTGCTTGGCAGGGAGCCTGCTTCTCCCTCTGTCTCTGCCTGCCACTCTGTCTGCCTGTGCTCGCTCTCGCTCCCTCTCTCTCTCTGACAAATAAATAAAATCTTAAAAAAAAAAAAAAAATCAAAAAAAAAAAAAAATAGAACTACCCCAAGATCTAGGAATCGTACTACTGGTGCTTATCTAAATACAAAAACAGTAATTCAAAAAGATATATGCATCCCTATGTTTATTGCAGCGTTATTTACAATAGCAAAACTATGGAAGCAGCCCAAGTGTCCATCAACAAATGGATGGATAAAGAAGATGTGGTATTGGGATGCCTGGGTGGCTCAGTTGGTTAAGCAGCTGCCTTCACTTAGGCTTCAAATTCTAGTACTTCCAAACCACCTTCTGAGTATGGCCTTAATACACGACTTCATTAATTGCCCATTAACTAGTGTGATAATCTTCTGATATTCTTGTCACCCACTTTTCTTTCCTACCTCACTTGAGTCCCAAGTTCTACGTCTCACAGCTATCTCTTACCTCCAAAACCCAAAACGTGCTCAGGCCGCTTCCCTTGCTTAAACTCTTTAAATTACCTCCTGTTGTCTAAAATAGTATTTTTCAAAGCAGTGACCCAGGCAACACTAATTACAACAGATGCACTGATATATATGTATATAAACACTCACACACACACAGAGAGAGAGAGAATATCTGTATCTGTCTATATATATCTCTCTATCTCTCTCGTTAAATGTATTTTTAAAATGCTGAATACTGTGTCCCTCTCTTAGAAAGACTGTAAGAAGGCCCGTAGAAAAGAATTTTGATTATCTTCAGTTAAGTTAGTTTTGTTCAATCTTTGGCCATAAAAGTTCATGTGTGTATGCATGTGAGTGTGTGTGTGTGTGTGTGTGTGTGTGTGTGTACGCACACTCGTGTGTGAGAGTAATGCCTCTCTTTATACCCTTATTGCCCCATACACTCTAGTCTCTTCCGGAATGCACTTTGGGAAACACTGGCCCCGGGTTACATCCTAGCTCTTTAGTGTACGTTCTTCTCTGTTCACCTAATTTATAACCACTCTTTCAGAACGTCCACAGATACTGTTCCCTTCAAACTTTCCCTATACTGCCCAACCAGATTTAGTCATTCCTTTAGGTTCTTAGAGCAGTCTGTTCTAGATCTCTGTACATTGTTCTGTAAATATTTGCCCTTTTAATATAAGCCAGGGTGTCTCATCTTGGCACTACTGATAATTCTTTGTTATTGTGGGGGGGGGGGGGCTGTTTTGTGCACTGTAAGATGTTAACAGTTTCCCTGGCTTTTACTCACTAGACTCCAGAAGCACCAAATTACTCCACCACTCCCAATATGATGATAGTGAGTGTCTCCCTATATTGTCAAATGTTCAGTGGGGCATAAAATTACACCCTGTTGAGAACCACTAATCTAAGGTGTGAGGTACTAGAGGCCAGAAGTTTTGCTCACTCATTTATCTCCACACCTAATACCCATGGTTGATCGACTGTAAATACTTAATAAATAGTTCTTTGCATCCCCCCAAATCTTTGCCAAACTACAGAACACATGAATAAAATAAATTCATCTCATTATAAATAAATATCTGCAAATATGATATTATTATTATATTAATATCAGTAATAGTAATGTAATTAATTATTGTCATCCAACCACATTTCAAAAAATCATAGCTTGCATTTGACAGATTTACTGAAGGAAACAGAAAAAGTAAAACTGGATTGTTGATATGGTAAATAGCAGTTTGGGTAAAGCATTAGGTAGTAATAAGAGCCACATATTTAATGTTTTTACATTTCCCAAATTACTTTCTTAACCTCATTTTCACCAACTGCAAAATGGGTAAGCAGTTATCTACTCTTTAGATTTTTTAAAAAATTTATTTATTTGACAAAGAGAGATCACAAGTAGACAGAGAGAGAGAGAGAGAGAGAGAGAAAGAGAAGCAGGCTTCCTGCTGAGCAGAGAGCCCGATGCGGGACTCGATTCCAGGACCCTGAGATCATGACCTGAGCTGAAAGCAGCGGCTTAACCCACTGAGCCACCCAGGCACTCCAGCTGTTATCTCCTCTTTAATTTACCTCTGATGGTAAATTAAATACATATTTTAGAAAGACTGAAAATGCTAGAGAGCATTTTCCTTACTCAAGAAAGGAGATGACAATCTTATTCAACATGTCTGAGGACTAGAAGATACTGCTCCTTATAAATTTATTCTTCTCCAAAAAATAAATTTCTGTTATTCTCTGAAGAACTAAAATATAAGTATCTAAAGACCAAAAAAATGATTTTTAAATTTTAATTCGACATTATAGATAGTAGCTTCTGTAAGTTATTTTACTAATAACCTTTTTCAAAAACTAATTGTATCATATTTGCACATAATGGAACTTCTCCTTCATGAGACAGAATCATCATTATAACATTCATGGGCATACTGAATCATTTCGACCTCCCTCTAGAAGGTTCAGCACATTGTACATTCTGCTATTGTTTCCTGGTTCTATTTGTTTTCTGTAATTTCTTTTCTTTCTTTTTTTTTTTTTTTAAGATTTTATTTATTTATTTGACAGACAGAGGTCACATGTAGGCAGAGAGGCAGGCAGAGAGAGAGGAGGAAGCAGGCTCCCCAATGAGCAGAGAGCCCAACGCGGGGCTCGATCCCAGGACCCTGAGATCATGACCTGAGCCGAAGGCAGAGGCTTTAACCCACTGAGCCACCCAGGCGCCCCTGTTTTCTGTAATTTCTTAAATTTTTTTTCCATCAGGTACACACCTGGAGCTGTCCCTCTTCTTGTTTTCATTGTGTCTTTGCTTAAGACTGCCCTTAAAAATGTGTTGAAACTACTTATCTTCTATAAGGATAAGAAAAAGACATACGAATATGTGTTTTTTACTTAAAAGCAAACTGAGAATAAATAGGGCCTTGAATCCTCTTTCTTAGGAAGAAAACATGTGGACGTTACTGTGTAGATACTGAGATGCCGGTTTTTAACTGCTCCGAAATCTTTTATTATTTCTCCTCTTTTCAGAGTTTCAGACTACATTATTATAAAGAAATGGCATTGTTGTTTGGGTGGGTACCAGACACGGGAGGGATGAGATTACATTCTGTGTCTGCAGGAGGAACGGTGAAGGAGCGTGGGAGAAGGTAGAGACGGAGAAAACAAGACAGGATGAAAAAGTAGACTATCCGAGGAGAAAGGTGGCAAGAGAAGATTCTGGGTGTTAATCTTCTCCTCAAAATGATTTATTCTACTTCTATTACGATCTTGTGGTAGAAAAACAGTCTTCAGAGAGAGACTTTTTCCAAATATGTAAGTATGCTCTTCATGTGAAGGAGTTGTAACTACTTTTAATCAAATGAGTACTTGGTATATGAAATAATGGTTATCTTGAAAAAATGGGCGCTGGCATTCATATGTAACAGAATTCTCCTGTGACGCCAGCTCCCCTTTAGAACAGATTATTTTTCCCTTGGGTGGAGGTCACAGATTTAAGCTCTTCGTGTTCCCTTTGTTCTAGGTGAGGCTTCTATCAAGGAATTTCTGATATTCCCTCTCCCAATACTCTCTGCTGCCACAGTGAGACTTAGGAAGCACAGAGCTGGTGATAATTAGCACTTCCTGTACATTTTTTAAGGTTTTATTTATTTGAGAGAGGAGGTTGAGAAGGAACAGTAGGAGAGGGACAAGTGGATTCTGCATTGGGCAAGGAGCCTGACATAGGGTGGGATCTTACCTCCCTGAGATCATGACCTGAGCTGAAATCAAGAGTCAGACGCTCAACCAACTGAGTCATCCAGGCGCCCCGCCTCCTGTACATTTTGTCTGCATACAGTCTTAATTCCTTGAAAAAAAAAATGTAAGTAGACCTTTACAATCAGAATCCAGAAATTCTGGGGTTTATTTTAGGATTTCATCTGTAAAAGAGGAATGATATTATCTAACTCGGTGCTTCTTGAATTTTAATGCGAACACAGGTTATCTAGGGATTTTGTTAAAATGTAGATTCTAATTCAGAACGTCTGGGCTATGGCCAAGACTCTGCATTTCTGTTGTGGTATTTAATTTATAAGGTTTGAGTAACGATTAAATGAGGTAAAACAACTTAAAAGTTCTCAAAGGACTATGCATATAAAAGCCAAGGATTACTGTTATTTTCTGATGATATACTTATACTAAAATAGACTATCCAGAATATAGTTGAAAAGATGTGATGAATTTTTTTTTAGGTAAAAGGATTGGTGTTAGAAAATCTGGGTTCCAGTCCTAGAGCTTTTGGGTAAGCTACCTCTTGAGTCACTACTTTCTGGCATGCAGAATGGGAATGATTGCTCATCTTAGAAGGATTACATCAGAAAATGTATCTAAATTCCCTGTCATTGGTTCTGGCACCTAACAGGCCATCAGTGCCTGGCAGTTGTTTTATTATATTGTTACAGAAGGCATAAGGTATAGATACTAGTACCTCTGTTACTTTGCCCAACTGTATGTTTTAAGATGGCTTGCAATTGGATCCAGAGACTCAAAAAAAAAAGAAAGAAAGAAAGAAAAAGGATTGAGATTATTAACTTGAGAAATGGAAACTTTTTACTTATAACTAAACACAAAAGACATCTGTGACTGAGAGGATAACGGGGAGCATTTTGAGAATGTTTACCCCAACACTAGTTTATTCTCAATAAATATAATAATGAGCATTCGTGGCCATTAGAATTACAGAGTTGACATTTATAAACCCACATGTGTCTTATTTATTCAGAACAGTTCAACCTGAATTGAGCTCAAGTCTCCACGAGTGCTACCGAAGAAGAAAAAGTTCTTCTGTGGACATTAAGCGTATGAAGCACATTACTACGGAGGAGGAGGAAGATGGAGGAGTGCAGGTAGAGCAAATGCTGAACTCTATTAGTTTGGATTGTCATTTCTTACTCACTTTTTAAATCCATATTAAACTTATTCTCCTGGCAATGCCTTCTACTCAGAAGTTTTAAAAGTAGTCCTTGCTACAGAAGGTAATATAGAAATG
This sequence comes from Mustela nigripes, assembly GCF_022355385.1. NCBI lineage: Eukaryota > Metazoa > Chordata > Mammalia > Carnivora > Mustelidae > Mustela > Mustela nigripes. Next base: position 15,106,778 of record NC_081565.1, read on the forward strand.
GATCCTCTGTAGCAAGTGGTGGATGATAAGCTCCAGGACCAAATCTGGACCTCCACCTATTTTTGCGGATAAAGTTTTCCTGGAAAACAGTCACGCTCACTCATTTACATATCACCTATGGCTGCTTTCACACCATAACAGCAGAGCTGAGGGGTTTTGATAGAGGCTGTATGGACTACGAAGTCTAAACTATTTACTATCTGAACTTTTACAGAAAAAGTTTGTCGAAATCTTCTTGAGAGGAAAATAAATCTAGCATTTGTCAATAGCCTACTATATGCCATGCCCTTCATCCATGTTATTTTAATCAAAACCACATTATAAAAATTTTTTTAATGATTTTTACTTGCCCGTAAGTGTTGCAGATACAGCAATAATCAGTAAGACACAGTCACTACCAGCTTAGGTTATAGAGATGGGTAAATGGGATGACACTTAATATGAACAGTAGAATGATATAGACCCATGTAGTTAGAAGATCCAGTTGATGCAGCCATGCAACAAAATATAACTTTGAGATAAATATTAAATATTCCTCCCCTCCATTTTAACAATAAAGAAACTGGGACTCAGAGAGGTTGAGAAACTTCCTCAAAGTCAGGTAGCTAAAACATCAAAGTTGAATTAAAAAAAAATACATACTCACACACACACACACATACACAACATATTTCTTTTCTTTTTTTAAATTATGTATTTGACAGAGATAGAGAAAACACAAGCAGGGAGAACAGCAGAGGGAGAGAGAGAAGCAGGCTGTCTGTGGAGCAGGGAGCCTAATGTGGGACTCAATCCCAGGACCCTGGGGTCATGACCAGAGCCTACAGCAGACATTTAACCTACTGAGCCATCCAGGTGCCCCCACATATTTCTAACTAGAAACCCATGCTCATTGCTCAACTGACACTGTGCTTCTGGAGTGTGTCTTAGAATTGCTGTCTCCCTAGTGTCTTCCTTCTTATCTGTCCTGCCTTATCCCATTTTCTGATTTCAGGAAAATTTCTAGAATTCTGATCACTTTTTTGGCATGGTACCATTCCTTAAGTCTATTTTCTCTTTGGACCCATGCTATCCTAGTGCCTGGCCCATCTGACTTAATGTTCTCACCAGTATCTCATTTATGTGCCTTGATGTGAGGTTTCTCAGGATCCCTGGCTCTCGTCTGACCACATCATTTCTACTCTCAGATTTTCCCTCAGTATTCCTGACCAAAAGAACCCATGATCCCCCATTAGTCAATCACTTTGGATCTCATGATAAACAAACAGTGAATAACTCCAGTCAATTTAACACTGGGATCCAGAGGGATACTGCTGTGTTCCGTCTTGCCTAGTACATCAGCAATTCTACAAGGAAAGATACACTAAAAGCACTGTAAGGAAGACCCTTGCACATGGAATCAGTAAACCTGCGTTTAGGTCTTACCTCTATGACTGTTATTTTCTCATTTGTGAAATTCAGATAATTATAGGTATCTTACAGACTTACTGCGAAGTTAAAACGAGCCAAGTTTTGAGACGGCACTTTGTATAAATATAGGTAATTGCACATATATAGGGTGATGGTATTAATGTTAATTTTACTATTAGGTATTGTGTAAATGCATTTAAACTGTCATGCTAATAATTTAATATTACAGTGGGATAAAGAGGACAAAAATAAGAACATGGGAGATTAGAAGCAAAATATGAATACCAAGTACTGTTTTAGGAAAAAACAGAGGCAGAGCATAACCTGGAGGATCAACAAGACCAATGCCAGAAGACAGGTAATCTATGGAAAAACCAGACACAAAAGACAACAGGAACCCCATGCTTTACTCCACCTGAGGACTTAGAAATTGCTTCTCTAACTCAAAGGAACTGGATGCTTCCTCCTTCTTAAATATATATTTTATTGTTTATAAAATCTAGTATGTTTTACACATAACATAATTTTTCATTTTCTTCTTTCTTATGGTTAGTTTTCGTAAAACAAAAGTGTACAGATTGATGGCAAATGGATGTGGGTTCCCTTTGGAGGTGGTGAAAGTGTCCTAAAGTCGATTGTGGTGAGGGTCCATGACTGAATATGAATATACTAGGAAACCCTGAGTTGTAAACTTTATACTGATCCACAGCGGCAGTCATTGTGCAACTAACCAAACACGTGCAGTGGTTTACTTCTCTAAGCATATGGGAGGGTGGATTCCCCTCCAACTTTGGAATTAGCATGCCAAGGTGACTTACTTTGGCTAGTGAACTATGAATGGGGGTGCCATGAGTCACTTAAAGACGGAGGGTTTATGAGCCGCAATGTGACTGGACACATTTCATTTTCCACTTAAGTCTCCATCAGGCTGTGCCTCAGCTCACCCCTGTTGTCCCTAAGAGGGAATCAAACTTTTTCTTTAACCCACTGAAACACTGGTGGTCTTTGTTACCTAGCATAACTTAGCCAGTCCTGAATGTTAAATCTAACCCGTCATAAACGACACTGAAAAACACCAAGCCTTCCCTACAGAAGAATTTGCAACGGCAAGCTCGCCACATATGAGGGGGCAGGCCAACGTATAGGCAGATCCAGTAGTAATTTTAGAAAGGACAAAAAGTGAGTGTTTTCAATGTCTTTTCTAAATTTCATCAGTTAAATAAGCCACTCCTCCCTGGAGGAGTAGGGAGAACAAAGAAAGACCATGATTTGTTGAAGTGAAAGTTCCATTATGGACACATGATTCTATGGGAATGGAGGTTCTTCTTGAGTAAGAGGGTAATTCACTTAAACTCTCCAATAGTATTTGAGTTCTTCAGTAAAAAGTGTTGCAGCTCTACACCATCATCTTCCCTCCATCCTTTCTTCTCTTTCTCCTCAGGTTGTGTGGATTAAGTGAGGTGATGTATGTGAAATGCTCTATGAATTGCAAACTGCTACATTAATATTAGTTATGATCTTCCATTCTGTGAAATGAATGCAACTTTCTCTGCCCTGTTTACCTCCCACAGTTGTACAGAACCCCACTCAGATGGGAGATGAAAGTAACATCACTTCATAAATTTTAAATACCCACATGTATCTAAGCCATTAGTATTATTTTAATATGTGTTCTTATCAATAATGCATGTATTTATTTACTACCAGACTCTAAAACTTCCTAGAACTCTAATGTTGAACTAATGACTCTTCCTCTGATAAAAGTTTCCCTTTTCTAAAGAATGGAAAGAAGTATGGTATCTACCTGTTAAGGACTAAATGAAAATTGCTTCACAGAGTTTGGAATTTTGTCCCCCATAACATATAACTGATAGTGTTATCCTCATCTTAGAAGGGCTATAAGGTAGCACTTCATGGACACTATTTTATTCACCTTTGGTTGGGAGATCATCTGATTACCTGGGATAAGTCAGGGTTAAATGTGAAAAGGAACCCACTTTGTTTGTTTGTTTGTTTGTTTGTTCGTTTTTAAGTAGGCTTAAGCCCAGCGTGGAGCCCAACTTAGGGCCTGAAGTCACAACCCTGAGGTCTACACCCAAGCTGAGATCAAGAGTCAGATACCTAACCAACTAAGCCCTGAGAACACTGTCTTTCAAATGTGGATTTAATCTACATGCCTCAACCCAACTTTTGTCAGTAGTAACAGTGAGGCACTGATCTCTGTTTATGAAGGTCTATTATTTTCACCTATTAGTCTTCAAGTTTCAACATGAGGTTTGGCCTCTGAGAGCCTACAGTGTTCAGAGGCCCTCTGCCAACCCTCGTTAGACAACATAAGAGATAATTAGACCCTTTCTTTAGTTCACTGGAATGTTGGTGCTGCTTGTTACATAGCATAACCTTGCTCATTCAAACTAATAAATCTATCAAGTTATAGGTCAACCTGGGTAATTTAAAGCATCCCCTACTGAAGGTCTGCTTTGACAAGAGTAGAGGAAAGGAGTGTTGCTTATTCACTTCCTAAATTCCCAAAACTTTTGTTAATAGATATGTCTGAAATGACTCAGAGTTAATGCTTTGAGTTAATGCTCAGAGTTAATGGATACATTGCCATTTGCAGCACAAAAGCCTACTTAGACTTCAAGCAAAAGAGAAGGAAGAAAGATAGGACAGAGAAAATAAATCAGTGTGGGTAATTGTAAGGCTGATTGCTGCATGAGGTAGTTTTCAGTTCCATGTGTCATATTTGGCAGTTGTGGGTCGCACATTACTGAAGCTGGATTTCTTTACAACAAAGGGAAGTAAAACCAACGCTATCAAAATGCACCTGCCCCTCTTGCCATCACCAAATGAAAAGAAATTAGACTGACTAATCTGCACCTCTTTTTGGGTTTAACATCATTAGAGTTTGGGTTTTCATTTAAATTGAGACAAGGGTCAAGAAGAATGTTGCATTTTCATCTTTTTTTCTGAGGAAAAACCTGCAATTTTGAAGGCAGATAAAATGAAGCACATAGAAGACATGGTGAGAGACTCACTACCTTCAGAAACAAGCCTAGATGGGGTTGAGAAAACAGACAAGATTTGAGCATTAAACCAGAAAGTCTCCCCTGAATTCATGTTCTAGATGCAAAAAGTAAATATGACAATGGGAGCTTTCCTAAATTAGAGCCACATTATCATTAAGAATATGGAAAGAGAGAGGGGTCTAGCATTTGTTGAACACATACTATGTGACAGGAATTGTACCTCATGCCTGTAAGCCTCACTTTCCCAATAACTTTTATAAAGCACTTGTTATTGGATAGATGTCTGTTAGGTGTTTTACATGCACCATCTCATTTAATTTTAACTACAAGTCTGAGTAGATTTTCTCCTGTTTTCAGATGAGGAAAGACCAAGCTCAGAAAAGATAAGTGAACCATAACAGCTAGTCAGCCAGCTAGTGAGTTGGGAATACTGATACTTGAATTTCAGTCTGGTTGATATTAAAGCTCAGGCAATGTCCACGATGCCAAACCATCCCCTGGAGGTTTCTAGTGTCTCCTCCTGCAGAGGAGATAAAGCTCTTCTGCAGGGTCCCTCTACTAATATACCATGTATACTGGGGCTAACGGTGTCTCACAAAAAGCTGAATTCCATAGGATGTTTCCTTGAGTTGGAACAGAATCAGATTCTTTGCAACTTCTACTCATTGACACTAAAGGTGTCTTCTGAAACAACACGGAACAACAGTCATTTCTTCATTGGAAATAGCAATTTAGTTGCTATTCAATCTTCATTAGAATGTTTCCTGACCCCTTTCATCATTAGATCAATGTTTCCTTAAATGTGGCTGCTGTAAAGGGACCATTCCATGTTTTGGATAGAGAAATGTGCCCATTTGGATCTCAATTATTCCCCTAGTACAACATTCAGATTTAAAAGTTTCACTGTAAGATTCATAAAACAAATTCTCTACCACATAAGACTTCTCTGTTTATAATCATTTGCATTTCCCAATTGCTGGAGAAGTGATATAAGCTGCAGTGAAAAAAATGACATTTCATTGACACACAGTGGACAATAAAATGACATAATTATGTCCAACACGCATGAATATTTTAGAACTATGCCCAGAGAATGTTAAATAAATCTCTTAAAATTCTGCAACTGCAGCAAGCTTTTGGTTCTCCTATTCCACTCTACTTTCTGTTCATTGGCTTTTAAAGGAATTTTGTCAGTAGAATCATGAGGGCTTTTCCTTATATTTTGTCATCTATCCCATTTCTGTCATTCTCTAAGGAGCTCAATGTATTTATCCCTTTGACTTCCATGGATTATTTATTAAACACATTTTTTTTAACTTGTTAATTTTAAAATTTGCAGTTTTGTTTTCTCCCACTTAGAGAAAGCCACATTATTGTTTAAGAAGTGTGCAAAAATACAGGAATGTTTCTTTGTCTTTCCTTTTTTTTTTTTTTTTTTTTTAGTTTTTAATCTTATTATACACTACATGACCATTGCAACCTAAGGGGTATATCTATACCTCCAGCTTTTTTGCAGAGTGTCTGACATGCTGAAGACCCGTAAAAGCTGGTAAAGAGACAGATCTCTGGGAACTCCAATTAGTTATAGAAAAGATTCTTGCAAAAGAGGCAGGATGGAGCAGAGACATCCGCCTTTTAAATTCTAAGATTCAATAATTTGCAAAAGAATGGAATTTGGGCAGTGTAAGATCATCTTATCAGTAACTCCTGAATGCTCCCCACAGTCCTTTAAATACAGTTTAAAAGTATGTGGCAACATTTAAGGTGTGAGGGATTAGCAGACCTCTGCCTGTGCCTTCACCCCATCCACCCTCTTACTTGTCCCTGCCACATTACCCCCCACTGGCTTTATTTCGGAATCCCACATGAGCTGAACTTTTTGCACATCAGAGTATTTTTTCCTACTTTTCTGCTTGGAATGCTTCTTTCCCCACTTGGGTAATTTCCTCACTCATAAACTCTCACTTAAATGTCATTCTCCTAAGGAGGCCTTCCTTGTGTATCCCCAGCACAAAACCAAGTACACAGTGGTCCTTGATACTAATAAGCTGAATTATTAAGCAATTGCCACCCACAGTGTGCATTATCTATATTTGACTAAGTGGGAGACAAAAAATAAGACGTGCCATTAAAGAAGCTTTATGTTAAGCCTAAAAGCAAAAAAAGTCTTAGCTTGTTTGATGAAATGCTACCTATTCGTTATAGTCACATAACATCCTTTGTGAGGAGGAGCTAATTTCCTTTTCTTCTTTTTAAATAATGGCTCCTGTTTTTTGTTTGTTTGTTTTTATTATGTTCAGTTAGCCAACATATAGTACATAATTATAATTTCTTCTTTCATGAAATTTAGAGTAGATGAAATTTGGGATACATGTCAATGAGTATGAGGTTATATATCCCTTCATCCAACAGATCTAGCCTTTATGACTACATTTAAATCTGTGACGGGTACTTGGAATAACACCATGATGGGATGGTTTGGTTTGGTCTCATTAGTCAAAGGAAAGTAGTAGTGATGTGAATTTGTATGTACTTCATCAAAGAGATGGGATGTGGAGGAGCCAGCTAGGATAAAGTTGTGCTGAAGTTCTGGTCTCTGGCTTTTTCTTTATGAAATGCAAATCACTCAAAAGGAAGGGCAGTGCCAGTTGTCCAAAGGGACAAGGAAGGAGCTAAGTGTCACAATCCTCATCTTCATGATGGGATTGATAACCTCAAAGGGTGGCTGCCAGTCCAGGGTTCAGGTTTGGATGATACACTATACTGATCAGCCAGATGAGCCCTACCTTATTCCTCAAAGAAAAGGCATTCTAGGGGCACCTGGGTGGCTCAGTGGGTTAAAGCCTCTGCCTTCGGCTCAGGTCATGATTCCAGGGTCTGGGTATCAAGTCCTACAATGGGATCTCTGCTTGGCAGGGAGCCTGCTTCCCTTCCTCTCTCTCTCTCTCTCTCTCTGCCTGCCTCTCTGCGACTTGTGATCTCTGTCTATCAAATAAATAAATAAAATCTTAAAAAAAAGAAAAGACATTCTACAGGTATAGAGTTAGACAACATCAGCTCATGTCTATGATCGAGCCAGGACAGATATGATATATACCGAGCAAATAAACAACCCCCAAGTTTTAGAGGCCAAAAATAACACAGGTTTCTTTCTTTCTTTCTCACAATACATGTCCATGCAGGGCAGAGGAGTGCTCTGTCATTATAGTCAATTAGGGACCCTGGCTGATGGAGAACACATCCCTACATATGCTTCCAGGATTACCGAACACACTGACACTGCCATGATAATTAAATACATCTCAAAATGACACACAGCTTATCTGTTTACATTTTGGGGGGCCAAATCCAGTTATGTGACAACATCTAACTCAAAGAACGTAGGTAAGTATAATTTTCCCATGTGCCAAGAAGGGAGAAAATCTGGAATTTTTTTAAAGAGACAATAATTACTACAGTCTGCTTTTCTAATAGCAAAAGTTATATTTACATCACTAAATTAGGAGAAGTCTTCAGGCCTATAAATGTAAATAATCATGCTTTGGTAATATAAGCATTGATAAATATTAATGTTTTATATATATGTTTTACATGTCCAAATGTTTTATGTATTACATATTATATAATATATATATATATAGTTTAAAATTTACATATAACATATATATAAAATATATATATAAAACTTTTCTTTCCTGCTTATAAAATATCCATTCCCACACCACCAAAAAAGAGAACTCAAGAGGTTAACTCAAGAACTTGAGGCAAGTCATCCACTCATTAGTCAGCTTGAAGTCCAGACTCCTGAATAGTTCCCTGCTCTTTCTTTATCAAGTCTAGAGGTGATTGCTTTTGGTTCAGAGATGAATTACAAAACTCAACTGAAAATGCATTTTATAAGCCAATATCCAATAAAATAACATGCACAGCATTACCATAATAAATACTCTCAATCATAAATAGAGGAGACACAATAGGTGGTCTATCACAACTACGAAATCCTACTAGACAGATGTGACAAGGTTTCCTCTGGGATTACAAAAGTTCCCAGATTAGTGGATTAGTGGATTAGTGTTCCATTCTGTTCCCCGGTTGAGTCCTCTATTCCTTTGCTTTCTTTGGCCTATGATACTGTTGTGGTCCATTTCCTGTTCATAGAAACGGGATTCTTCCATTTCCATTAACCTCCTTGGCCACACCAAAAAATGGGCATTGGAAAACATGCCCTGTGCAGTGGCTGAGCATCTTTCTCAGTTTCTTTGCTGTTTTGGAGTTTGAGAATCCTATTATTTTAAATCTCAGACAGTCATAGACTGTTATTTGCTTGCAGTGCCACTCCCTTAAAATGCTAGTAGACCTTATATCTCTGAAACCAGTCACTTCTATATGCTAATATCACTCTCACTGTTCTTTCCTAGATATATTTCTTAGATTTGATATATCTTTGTTTGCTTGAATCTTCTCCTTCCCCTCCCTGCCATTTTAATTATAACAACCCATAAGGCATTCTCGGGAAAGCCAAGATTTCTCTCTCTTCCCCCCACCCCAGTCACTTTTTTGCAATTGAATGCATTTACTGGATACTGAACCTAATTGTACTTTTCCTCTGAAAAACCTTAATGGACTCAAGAGGTTTTCACTGTGGTTGTAATGGCCATTCCTTCCACCTGACCCTTGGTGCAAGTCTAAGTTTTCTTTGGTGTCTGTTATAGTCAATGACATTCTTGATGATACATACGTTTTTTAAAGACTGGGTTGAAAAACAGTTTCTTCTTTTAATCCTGCAAATTACTAAACCCCAGAGTGTCTCTACCTGCTTCTATTCAGTTATTTTCTGAACTCATTCGTCTCTTGTCGCCACTTGCCAAGTGTTGCCAGAAGCACCTACATCATGTACCACATCACATGAGCATGATGGTGATGATGACGACAACCCTTAAAACTCAATACCTTAGGGCAAGTCCAGTACTGGCAATGGCTCTCTACTCTTTGCTGCCTCTCAGGACCCACGTGGTTGCAAATACCACCCAGCCACAGGCTTCTATTGTCACTGCAGAAATGGAGAGTGTCCATAATAAAGGAGGAACTGCCTTTGAAAATATTCCCTCCAGGGGAAATAGAGAATGCTTCTGCTCACATTCCATGACCATGTCCAGCTTTATGGAACTGAAGAAGCACAACACTAGGATGTGACTCAGAGAATAAGAATCAGAAGAAATAGCTAATGACCAGCCCTAATAACCTCCACACCATGTAATGGCTGAAGGATATTCAGTTCTTCTCTCTCTTTTTTCTGGGTCAATGCACCAGTCAAGGACACTCAATTGAAAGAGTCACCAGACTGTTCACTAAATTAGGAGAAGTCTTCATGCCCATAAATGTAAAGAATTATGCTTTGGTAATGTTAAGTATTGGTAAATATTAACCGTCAGTGTTTAGGTGAATGGAGAGGGAACCAGCAGTACACCACCCGTAGTAACTGGTAAGAAACACAGCTACACTTAGTTGATAAAATGGGAGATGCTTCACCTCTGGAATTCTTCAGCCAGGCTGAACTGCTGTAAAGGCTGGTACCTACTAATGGAAGTTCTCCCCCACCCCCCCGAATGCAGAAAGGTGACCCAGCATCTCTGTAGACCCAGTGACTACTGAAAATCTTTGTACATATTTTCTACTCTGTTGGAATGTACAGGTTCAGATGAGACTGTGGGATTTGGCCACCAGCTAGAGATCTTTTCTCTACTCCCACCTTAAACCCTGGGATCAGTAGGAAAATTAAAGTTTTAAATTGTACATCTTGTCACAAAGCACATTCTAACCTGAGGATGCTGAGACAGATCTCTACCCACAGCAGTGACCTGAGTAACAGCTTTTCTGCCCATGACTATGTTTGTGGCATTTGTAGTTATGCGATCTTGAATACCTATTAAATCATCCCATGCCACAGTGTCCTCATTTTTAAGAAGGTATGATCCATTACATATCCCTCATGGTGTTTCCATCTCTCTAAATATCTTGAAGATATTTATGAGATACCACTTGGGTCAAATGCTATACTTACCTTAACAATCATCATGGCTTTCAATCAAAGTAACATTGTTGCCATTGTTATTTTATTGACCTTGTAGAGTAACAAGGGAATTTCTATGGGTAGTTGGAAAGACAGATTAATATCAGCCTTCAAATTATTACCCTCCCTCTGTTTATGGATCAGCATAAAATTGTTTTTAGAATCAGCAATCTTTGGGGGATACCTTTGCTTGCACAGACAGAATTTATCTTTACATGACTGGTGGGGGGTGATATTCATTTACTCTGGCCCTAATTCCAACATAAATATATAGTATATACAAGAAGCTTGCAACATAGATGACTGGTTGTTAAAATACAGAAAGATTGTGGAAAGAGTCATTCTAGCTTTGAGGAAGTTTGAGGACACACTTTTATCTGGAATGGTTTAAGTTCAAGTGTTCCTAGAAACAAAGTGAGTAGCTCAGCTGTCAGGGCCCAGCACAGATGCTGTGTCCTCTTGAAACCCTCTGATTTCAAAATTATCACATCCTTATTTATCAGGGAAGCACAGAAAACTAGTGGTTTAAGGCATGGCAGCTGTGTTAGACAACCTCAGCTTACATACCCCTCTGCTAGTCACTATCCGTGTGGCCTTGGACACATAATTCAACCTGAGCTCCTGTACTTCATCTGTATACCATTTAGCATTGCATTATCTGCCTCCTGGGGTTTTTGGAAGAATTAAATACTACTATACATGTAAACCACTTGGAACAATACCTGACGAGTGATATTCACTCAATTACTATTTGCCATTTTTAATAGCCTGGTCCGTCTAATAGAATACAGTTCCTATATTGTGTATTTGTATTCTATATTCAGACGGTGAGCACCTTGACATTGAAGAAAGGAACCACTTAGCACGGTTGCAAAGTAATATCAACAATAATAATAGTAATGACGAAAACTAACATTAACTGAACACGTACCACATCCTAAGCATGTTTAGGTGATTTAGACACCGTACCTCATTTGATCTTGCCAATTAATCTTGTTAATTTTGAGGAAACTGAGGCTTAGGTAGTTTAAGAATCTTGCTGAAATGGGAAGGCATAGCCCTTGATGATAAACCTAGGTCTATTTAGTTGCAAATCCGATGCTCTTACACACTAGGCTGGTTTATTCCACAGTATGCAAACTTCCTCTTTGAATTCTCAGCCTTTAGCACATCTCACACTCAGTGAACATTCCGCAAATGTTTTATTTCTACCCCCATGTTTGTTGACTTACATGTGCTTTTAGTTTTGGGAAATGGTGATTAAATGTGATTGCTTAAATATGAATCACTTGGCTATATGGAGCACATTTTAAAGACTTCATCTTCTACTTGCCCATCACCCTGTATTTCTTTTAGTTTTTTATTTTTCTAAAATTCACATCTGACCCTGTCTCTCCTCTCTTTAAAACCATCAACAACTCTCCATTTCTTCCCAGATAAAATCCAACCTCTGAATTTGGAATGCTAGCTTGTCATAATCTCTTTCCCTCCGTATCTCAGCTTGAAAACAAAACTGGATGAAAACAATAAAAATGGCTAATATGCATTCAGCCGTCAGTCCTTGGTTTCAGCCTGTTAAATAAATTTCCTCATTTCATCCTCAAAAACCTAATACTTAATCCAGAGGTAGGTATTAGTATTATTACTGACTTATAGATGGGGCAGCTGGATTATCTTGGGCAAGGTCACAATACTAAAAGTGGTGGAGTGAAAATTTAAATTATAGGAATCTGGCTTTAAACCTGCAAACAGGTTTTAAGGGATACTATATTGAGTGGTGGGAGCATATACCAAGGAGCCAGTGCTAAGTTTAAAGATCAGGGAAATTTCCCTGATGGGGTGTGTTCAAAGAAGAATCTGGTCTAGAGTAGGAATTCATCAGGTGGAGAAGACAGGGCATAGAATTTTAGTGAGAGAAAACCGTATGTGTGAGAACCTTAGTTTGAACGGGTAGGGAGAGACAGAGAGAGAGAGAGAGAGAGAGAGAGAGAGATGTATTACAAGTCTTTAGAAAAATGGCTATCTCATTGAAGTCAAATATCTTTTTTTTTTTTTAATTTGCTTATGTATTTCAGAGAGAGAGAGAGCACGTGCAAGGGGAAGGGGCAAAGAGAGAGGGAAAGACTCCCTGCTGAGTGCGGATCCTGATGTGGGCCTTGATCCCAGGACCCTGGGATCACGACTTGAGCCAAAACCAAGAGTCAGACACTTAACTGACTGAGCCACCCAGGCACCCCCAATATACAGTATCTTAATTGAAACCCCCCCCACGATATTTATCTCTTGATCAAAATGTACACATGCACAGGGATAATACATGCCCATAAAGACAATACCCTATTTAACAATCTCAGGGGGCCATCAAAATTGTCTGCTAAATTCATATTGCTTTTAGGTGGAAATCAGCTGTGACAGTTCACAAAGGGGATGCTTTTTATTTGATGAAATAACCTGAGTCATCTTTTTCTGTTTCTTTCTAACAATCCAGTTTCTATGTTCCCCCAACCACCACTTCACCTCTCATCCCTTCCTGTTCTGGGTCCCTTCTGGATATCACCTTACATTTATGCTCCACTGAGAAAGAAAAACACAGATCCAGTTCCAGCAGAAAGCACAAATACGGAACAGTTCCATTAAATAGAATGAGTGCTACATGGTCTGAGACTTGTGGATGCCTTTGTCCAACCAGGCTTTTTGTTGAATTAAAACTTACTGAAGCCAGGTCAGCAAAATTTGTTGATGTTTGGCCTTCCACAGGGCTACAGATGCTGCACTGCTAAACAGGAGCCTTAACTGCATAATTTTCATTGAAAGATTTATTTCAGCTTTCATGTAAAAAAAATACATAGACATCATATAGATATACTTAGTATCATTAATAATATTGCAATGTTGATCACTGGAAACTTAACAACAGCAACTATTAACTAATAATAATAGGCACCACTTAGAGGGAGTTACTTGCTGAGCATCAACATCTCGCTAGATATTAAGAGAGAGCCTGTATTTCTGAACTCCCCCTTCTTCCCATGTAGAGTAGTCTCTACTCCACTAACACTTCCAGCTTCTTGCAAGAAATTGTACTCTCAGATTCACATGGAGGATAAGTGAGTCATTAACTGTTGAGTAGCAAATATTGGTCTGTGTTTTCAATTATTTAGATTTCACTCCCTTCCTTCCTTCTCCACCCAGTGATGTTATGATTGTACATGTCTTTCTACTTTGCTTGATACCCTTCCTTGCCCTCTGGATGAGATTCCAGGTCCTGAGTAGGGTGAAAGTGGGAATGGGGTTAGAAATGGGCTTTAACAAGTCCTTTTAGCCTCACATTGATCTAAACAACATTGGTCAAAAACTTTTAAAGTAATAAATGTAATATTTTATTTTAAACCTGCTGACTCCTGGATGTATTTTATTCTTGCATCAGAATTAACGTAGAGCTTCTTAGAACACACACACACATGCACACACAGGGGCATATATATATATATATATATATATATATATATACATACATACACACACACATATGCCATTATGTATATATACCATACATATTATGTATACATACCATTACTATATATATGGATACTGAAACATATAAATTCTCCCTGAGGATACAATACACACACACACACACACACACACACACACATCTTAAAGTTATGATGTGGACCAAATTTCATATGTATATATGTGCGTGTGTGTGTGTGTGTTATGTATATTATATATAAGTTATATCACAAATATAACTTGAGTTTGAGCTTATAATTATGCATATAATTTATGAACATACATTTCAAACAATATAAGGTATAATAACTTTAAGCTTTTACACACACACACACACACACACACACACATTATTTTCCTGTTACGAAGATCACTGCTTAAGCTAAGACACCCGAAGGAACTTGTTTGTAACTGTGCAGCCAGGCAGCTAACATTCAAAGCCAAATCTGTCTAAATTCAAAGCTTATGCACATAACCAAACAAATCACTTCTCAACAATTACTTGACACCTTTTAGAAGCCTGGCTGAACTGTTGTTTATGGGTATGGGAAACAGGATCTCAGTTCCGACTCTGTTGCTTATTGTCTATGTGATTTATAAATCGTGAGATCTTAGGTAAGTTTTAGTGTGGAAGGAAACAAAATGAAAAGAATCACAACCATGGAGGTCCTCAGTACTGAATGTGTAAATGTTCACATAGCACTGAGGAGTTTAGCTTAATAGAATAAAGAATTTTTGCAGGGGGGGTGGTGGGAACAGAAGTGCCCAAGACAAAGTGACTACCGGAAGGATAAAACTAGAAAAAAGACTGGAACCTGACTGTAAACATTTTGAATTCTGCCCAAAAAACTCTGGACATTGTATTTCTTTGTTAGAAGCAATAACAGCAAAACCAATACCATATATTAACTATTATTTGTCAAATACTCTGTTAGGTTTCTTATACATTGTCTCTAATTTTTAAATCAACCCTGAAATAAACAGCTGTAAGTATTCTCACTTGATTGGTAGGAAAACAGGAGCAGAGGGGATGAGAATATTTCTAAGAATTACTGAAGATCTGCCATGACAGCAATCACATCTTATTGAAGGCTACGAGATAGCTGCATGAAAACTGAGACATTTGTGGTCAACCTTAAAGAACTGGAAGCATTTGAATGTAAGAATAAGAGAATACGTCATTCCAGGCTAAGGGAGCAACCTCAGAGGAAAGAAGCATGGGAACAGAAAATTAATAAGGCACCTGACAGTCTGGGGAGGGCAGCAACCTAGTATGTAACCCTGAAATTTCTTTGTAAGGTGAACTGCAAAAAGAAAATTTGCTCAAACATATTCTTCTGAGTCTATATGCATTTCTTCTTCTCATCCTGACATATAGCTCCATGGAGGAATCTGGGGAAGGCTTCCTATTACTGAATTGGATGAACATCTTAAAAAAAAAAAAAACACACACACACACACCGCTGTATCTTTATCAAAAGACAACATAACATTAATTTCTCACCAGTCTCGGGAACTCATGTAAAATGTATGCGTTGATTTTTTAATTTTCTCTAGTGCAGGTGGCATGCCGCAGTGGGGATGGGGGTGTGCAGGGGAGGGCGTCTGTAGTGGAATCAGTTAAGTCACGCAGACCCATGCATGGAATGACCTTGCTTGCATGCCAAACTTCAGGCGGAACAATAATGAGAAGGTAGCAGAACTAATCAATTTGGAACAGGGCCCATTCCCTCCACCACTCGGGCCACTTAGGATGCAGGTGGTGTCCTGAGCTTTTCCTCAAGCTTGCCCTCTGAACACAAACACAAGGCTTTCTCTTACATAACTCGGAGAAAATGTAGGTTTGCCATCTAAAATAGAAGCAGAATTTGTCTCCATGCTAATGTAACTATTTCTCTTTTGGATACCCTTTTCTCTTCTTCAGTGTCTCCCTTTGTTTCAGACCTTCTGGAATATTTAGGGTATCTTACTAAACCTAACGCTATCTGGTTGATGACCCCCAAAATCCAAGAGCACTTCATGTGTCCTGCTTGCAGAAGATTTGTCTGAGCTCTCTGAACAAGGACCGATATTCCCTGAACCTCATTTTGTTCATCTATGAAATGGAGACACAACAGGGTTTCTGTGAAGATTAAAGGGGAACATGTATTCAAGATATTTACCAATGTTATTTATGACTGTGTTTTGACCCTTCTCCACAGACATACCTGATTTTGAAATGTAACTTTAGCAATAGCTTGTTAATCTTAGGCAAGCTTCTTCAAATTCCCGAGCCTTGATTTTGCCTTTTATAAAACAAAAATAAATAGGTCTATCTTGTGAAATTGCTGTGAAGATTAGCTGATACAATATTCATGATATAAACATTTACCTAATTGTTACTCATCTCTGTAATTTCCATAGCTCTTTGCAGAGTACATATTACTCATTCAGTACTAGAGCCTTAGGGATTGAAAAAAATAATTCAATAATCTTAAATTCAGGCCAAAGATCTGGACTCTGGTAGTTTCTTTTAATACATGCTGTTCCACCTGTATTGTAGGTGAATGTATCTTTTGCCTTTGTGGGTGCTTTTGTCATCAATTCCACAGGTAGAGCCCCAGAAGACCCTACCTCTCCTGAACTGCTAGAAGCAGAAGTTTTCAGAGGTTACTAATCCCTGATGGTTTGATGACAAAGTGGCTTCAGTCAATAGCACTGCTCGACCATGCTCAGAGAACCACAGCAATGAGCATGATTGTTCCCTAGGTCTGCTACGAATAAGAATAAGATTATAAATAGAGAAGCTTCTCTGCTTCAAGGCTTTAAAACCATGACATTTCTAGATATTGACAAAGTTTTGCATCAAAGTAAAAACCCATGGTGCCTCTATCTGCCACTTACAGTTGGAATGCTAGTCTAGACAGTGTCAAAAAGGGCTGTGGACAAAACAATGTTACAACAGCCTTTTAGAACATAGCACTGTCTCTGAATGAGGGGTTTCAGTATATAAATTCTCTAGAAAACACACACACACACACACACACACACACACACACACACACTTTTTGGCTCTATGTCAGGATAGTTATGTCGCCAACATGCACAAATGACAATATGATACGCTTTTTACTTTGCATGTTTTTGGACTATTTTGTGTTCTCATGGTAATTTTAGGGACACTAACGAGTTTTAAGAAGTTGAGAGTCTACGGTCATACACCCTAAATGCCCCTGATCTCATCTGATCTCGGAAGCTAAGCAGGTCAGGCCTGGTTAGTACTTGGATGGGAGACGTTGAAAGACTTTCTAAACAGGAATCCAGTAGGAAATTGTAGGATAAATGGATCCTCAAATCCTGTCACTTGAAAAGAAAGAAATCAGTATACACTTAACTTCTAATAAGTTTACTCTCTGTTGGGTTATATACCAACTTTGTTTTATTTTGTTTTCTCATCCTTATTTCCTGTGATCCTCACAACTTCATAAGGTCAGAATCTTGTTGGGCATCTTATAAATAAAGATTCAGATGCTCAAATCTTACGTTAATAATGATTTGGCTCCTTGGGATTTGCTGGCCAGACATAAAGATGCAATGTGCATAAAAACATTTACTAAGGCTGGTGGTTCTGCTAATTGGAGGACCCTCCCTTTGCTTAGCTGAACAACTGTGATGACTTTAGATTAGCACTGCTGGAAGTAGGAGCTAGTTCAGACCTAAATTATGGTGTCTGGTCACAGAAAAAAGAATTTTGAATGCCTAGAGAAAAATACTAGAGAGAAGAGCTCTAAGTCAATTAGGATGGTCTTTTCATGTACTGAAAGGAGGAAAAAGGAGCCCTCAGTGACAAGAGGAGAAAGGGATTTTTAAAAAAGTTATGTCTTTACATGGGGAGAATGCTAACTTGTTTGCTTAGATATGTGTGATGTAATCTCCCTGTGCCTTCTTTCCTGTTACTTTAAATAAAATGTGTATTGCTCACCAAAGCTCTGGTGCAAGTAAATCAGTCGAAGGATTTTAAAGAAGGATAGGTTTCTGAATTTAGTTGGGATGCAAGATGAACCATGAAAAAGCACTTGCACTGATGACACAGAACTGACATGTGGCCTTCATATGGGGGACATATTCTTAATGTCTGGCACATGGTGAAGAAAAAAAAATTAAAACCTGTCAAAATATATGAGTTTAATCAAATTAAACAGATGAAAGAAAATATAGGGTCAGAGAAAAAGTCAAAAATTCATTCCAGGAATAGAGAGGATTTTTTTTCAAACAACCATTGGAGTTCTTGCTTTTTTCATTGGAAGCATTGGATGCTATCCTTCCTATGACTTCATTCAGGTTCTGCATCCTTTGTTTCTATAGCCACTTCTGCCCTTCTTCAGACATAGGCAAAGCTACTAATTTTAAGATACTTTCCACTCTAATAAACAAGACATCAGAATTACCTCCTCTGCAGAAGCCACTATGCTCGATACTTCCAGTAGGATTCAGAATTCTTGTGTTGTGAGATCAGTTCCTTGGTTCATGGGGCTATCACTAAGGGTTGAAATGAAGGACCTAGTTATACTCTATGACATCAATATCAAGAGTTAAGCTGTGTGCCCTCATCTTTCTACCATCTCCTTTCAGTTTTTAACAATGTTGTCACAGAGGAGCAAGACCCATAAGCAATGCTTTGGAGTGAGAAATGATACTCAAAACACTGTCTGGAAATACAGTGTTGCTATTTTAAATGACCATACAATTTATCCAAGCATTCAACAAGTATATTTTGAGGAACTACTATGAGCCAGTCTTTATGCAAGATGCCTGAACT
Source organism: Mustela nigripes (assembly GCF_022355385.1). Classification (NCBI taxonomy): domain Eukaryota; kingdom Metazoa; phylum Chordata; class Mammalia; order Carnivora; family Mustelidae; genus Mustela; species Mustela nigripes. The sequence goes on from NC_081565.1 coordinate 15,125,598, forward strand.
ATTCGAATAATGAAGGCAAAAATTATTTTTGTCCATTTACTGCTCAAGTCTAGTGGTGGGGACAGGAAAGAAATCAAACAAGATCAATTCACTACATGGGAAGTAATGTGATGGGGAAATTGACATGGTATGAGACCACAGAGAAGAGTTACTTAGTCCAGACTTAAGGATCATAGAGTCCTTACCAGAGGGTATGAAGTCTAAGCAAATATTTAAAAGATGACTTAATCAATCAATCAATCAATTAATTAATTGACTTAATTAATTAATTGGCTTAATCAATTAATTTATTAAAAATATTTAAAAGATGGCAATGACTTAGCCAGACACATACAGAGAAAAAGAGCAGAGAAAGGACTGTCAAACAGAGAAACTATCTTCTAGTCATCTGAAGGAAAGATGGCAAATTTGAGCATTCAGGAAACATAAGAGATAAGTCTAAGTAGACCACAGAGCTGGTGAGAAGTATGCAGAGATGAAATTGGAGAAATGGACAGTGGCCAGCTCTTGAAGTCTCTGGGAGCCACTTTAAGATTTTGGACCCTATCTTATAGTTAATAGAGAGTAATCAAAGGGTTTAAGCAATGGAAGACATAATCAAATACACATTTTTAAAACATTGCTCTTCCTGAACTTTGAAGAAATGTTTTGTGTTTCACTGTAAGAATGGATGCAGTGAAACAAGAGATGATGGCACATGGCCCAGAGTGGTGGCCATGAAAATGGAGAGAAATAGACATGAGGAATATAAAGGAAGTACATTTAGATTACGATTTGATCATTTTAATTATTCTCTCAATAGTATTTTCCTAATCTAGTCCATATTTCCTGGACTGTGTTACTTAAATAAATGCCATGTTACTAAAAAAGAAGATGCTAATATCTCTTCGTGATTTCTCAATGTCAAATACCACTTATTTCTCTTGCCCCAATGGTCTAATTGATGTGTTAGTATTTATCTTCATCCATTCCTTCATTTTTTTATCCCAGCATACATTGGTTGAATATCTACTGTATTCTAGGCAGAGATCTAGACACAAGAGACCTAACAGTGAAGCGATAAAGACTTTTTCTCTTAGCATGTACAGTCCATGAGTGTTGCAAACAAAAACAAAGTAAGTAAATAAATGAAGAAAGTAACCTCAGAGAGTTCTAAGTGCTGTCACAGACAGTAGTGAAAAAAAGTGACAAGAAGGGACCACTTCACATTGGGGAATCAGAAAAGGTCTCTCAGAGAGGTGACACCTGAGTTCTGAGTTCTTCATGTTCATGAAGGATCTGGGTGAATGTGTTCTAGGAGGGGAGCAGTAAGAGAAATTGCCTTTAAATGACCATCCTATTTAATGTTATAGCTTAACATTCCTTGCCACTTAATCCTGGCCCTATTTATGCTACTCCATTTTCTTTCTTTTTTTGTGAAGGACTTGTCAGTTTTTAAATGCTTTACACATTTTACGCTTTCCTCTTCTTTATTGTTTGTTGTCTATCTTCTATTACTGGAACAGAAGTTTCAAGAGGGCAGAAAGATTTCTGTTTTGTTCATTGGTGCATCACCAACACATAGGAGAGTTCCTGACATATAGCTGGTGCTCAGACACCTTTTTTTTTTTTTTTGCAAGTGAATAAATGAAAGAGCAAATTCTAAGTGATTAGGAACAGAAATCAGGACAATGTGACCAGAGCGTCATTAATGTAAAGTGAGGTAGGACATGAAGCAGAGATGGAGAAAAACTCATGCAGAGTTCTGGAGACCCCAGCAGAGTCCAGTTCTTACTTTTAAAACTCTTCACTAGTGGGATTTGAGTGGATCAAAGGAAGAGTTTGGATTTACATTTTTAGTAAATTGCTCTGGGTACTGTGTGGTAAATGAATTTTGGAGTGTGAAGAGAGAGTAGAAGAGTGATCTTCCAGGGAGTGAAGACTTCAGTGACTCCTAAACCCATTTCCTCAGCCTTCATGGATTGCTCGATGTTCACTATCTTTCCAGTGTGGCGGGCATCAGCTCCGCAGTAATGCATTATGGGGGATCTGCCAACTCCCTTTCATTGCCATGGCCAATGGTAACAACAGCCTGGGATCATGTGAAGAGCTAATCTGGGGGAGCATCTTTCATGCCAAGAAAGCATAAACATACTTCAGAGATGCAGCCTTGATTAAAAATACATGGACACTCTGTATGCATTCACTCACATATGGCCTTTGATTGCCTGGCATTTTCAATTCATCCAAGAACATTATGGTGCTGCATTATGGATGAGAAGACACATTTCGCCATCTTAAATGGAGGGTTTTATGTGCTTTTTTCTTTCTCCTCCTTATCTTCCATCACCCCCCACCCGTTAGTCAGAGATTAAACTGTTTAATTAAGTCCTGATTAACTGTACTTCCAATTTGGTCACGGGAGTGTTTTCCATAGCTTTGGCTGTTGCCTTTCTTCATGGAGATGAGGGCTTGCTGTGCCCTAAAGATGAGGAGTGTTCATGCCATGCCACCAGCTCTCCTTGCTGGCAAGTTCCTTTCACATCTTTAATATCTAGCTTCTGTTGCAGGTTTTCCACAATTATCCCAATCTTAAACAGGTGAATTAACTTTTATATATGATGCATCCACCAATAAACCTGCTCTACATTTCCACTGAAGCTTCACCAAAGTATTCTGATGCCTTTCTCATCTTGAAGAGCAAGATAGCATGGAAGCTATGAAAACAGACACCATCGTAAGACAAACCAAGACACAAACACAAAGACCAAGATTTGGATTCTAAATTGATCTCAAACTAGCTGTGAGATTCTGGGTCAAATTAATTGATGTCTCTGAACCTCATTTCTCTTTGGTGTGATGGGGATATAGTATCCTGTTGGTTGGATATAACAAAGCCATGCCATGCCATGCATTAGGTAATATCTCAAGGGCTCAGCACAGTGCCAGGGACAGAGTAAGTACCTTCCCTGCCCAAATTCTGGTTACTATCATTGCTCAGTGTTTCTGTATTGCTGCACACATTTTAGGTACTCAATTGATGTCTACCTTAAATGAAGCACTGAAGGGAAGTCATGATGCATTATGACCTACTGGTGCTAGTTCAATTCCCCCCTTATCTGTAACAGCTTTGCACCAAGCTGAAAAACATTGTCCTTCTGTCCTTCTCTGACTTGGATTTCTGTATCCCTTGGGCATGCATTCAGTATGGTGTTGGTATTAATACTACCAGTGTAGAAACCAAAAACTGCCTGGGTACATTTGGGCCAAAATACGTACTAGCTGTGAGACCTTGAAGAAGTTACATCAGCTACTTGAAACCGTTTCATCATTTAGAAAATGATGATCATGGTGCCATGCTTGTATAAGGTTGCTGTGAGTATTAAATGGATAATACATGTAAAATCCTTTGCAAAGGAATGGGATTCCTGTAAGTGCTCAGTATTATCACCATTATTTTTCATGATTACACTGATAGCTCTGTATAAACTTGAAGGCAAGTGTCATATTTTATATGTTTGTAGTCCCTCTTAAAGCTCCTTGTATTCCTAACATGTGTTATACTCTTGGGGTAACACTGGGCATGTTCACTTATCCATGGCTGATGGAGGCAGCCTTAGGGCAACTCACCATGGTGGTTTCCCTGGGACTGTTTAAGATTAGCACTGAAAGTCCTATATTCTGGAAAATTCCTCGATCCTGAGCAAATTAGGATAATTAGTCACTCTAGCAGACTAGAGGAGATTAAAGCTTACAACGTGACCTGTTAAAGGTTGGGAGGACCATGGCCATTAGACTCAAAGGAAGAAAAGATTGAAAGAATTTGTCTATCAGGAAAACAGGCTGTGTAAGGGCAACAGCAAACCATATACTAAGTAAAACTCTGACCCCGGAAACATAAAGCAGATTATCATGTTTGTCCTGAAAAAGGCAGAAGAAAAAGGGTATCAGTGCTTACTGAGTACTGAATCCTTACACAAGTGAAACTATGTCCTTATTTTTATAAACCAGTCAAGCCAAACAAATCAACAAGAAAATATTAATTGAGTGTAAGTTATGTGCAGTTTTCTGCTGTGTACCTTACATTATCTCATTTATTTTCCTTATTAATCCAATTATTATACTTGTTAGAATACCTATTTTATAGGTTGGAATCTCGGGGTGAGCCCTAAGCATCAGTTTTTTTTTAAAATTTCCCAAAGGGATTCCAATCCGTACCCTCCTAGAATTCCAGTTTAATTGATTTAGGGTGTGACAAGGGCAATGGAATTTTAAAAATCTTCCCAGGCATTAGAGGTTGAATAGTATTCCCCCAAATACACGTCTCCCTAAAATCCCAGAATGTGACCTTATTTGGAAATATCATCTTTGCAGTTGGGAAGTGAAGATGAAAATGTTTGCTTTATAAATGTTAACATGAGGTTGTATTGGATTGGAGGACTTTAAATCCAACGATTGGTATCTTTGTAAGAAGAGAGGATACACAGAGATACCTATGGAGTGAAGATGGCCATGTGACAATAGAGGCAGAGATTAGGGTCATGCAGGAATAGGACAAAAATGCTAAGGATTGCCAGGCAACACCAGAAGCTGGGAAAGGGGCAAAGAAAGATCCTATCCTAGAGTCTTTAGGAAGAGCGTGGCCTTGCTGATACTTCAGATTTAAACTTCTAGCCTTCAGAAGTGTGAGGGAATGGATTTTCATTGTTCTAAGACATCCAGTTTGTGGAAATCCATTATGGAAGTCATAGGAAATGAATATAATAGGTAATTCTAATACTCAGCTGAATTTGAGAACTACTGTTTTAGGTGGCTAACCCCAAATCACAGTAGGTCATCTTGACTTTGACTCCTTCCATCCAGGGCACGAATCCCTTTGTGGAGGGGATGTCTCTCACAGCTGTCCTCAGAAAGGTAGAAATCTTACACATGAGGGAAAAAAGTGCTTTTCCCTCTTGTGGAAGAATCTGAAAAGACAGGTTTTCAGATTGGGCTTTCTTTGTTCACTACTTTTAAAAGATCTCATGTGCCCTCCTTGGGCACCGTGGACACTCAACACTTTGGGAATCACATACCCAATCCGGGTCTCTGTAGATCTGTACTCCTTTCTTTTAGAATATTACCTCTAGGAGAATTCCAAAGAAGATATTTAAAGAGAAAAGCACAATCATTACAGTTGAGAAACTGCTCTTGAAACTTATTAGCTCGTGACTCATACTCCTGAAAGGAGCTAATACCTTAATTTCATATTTCTCTGCTCAAATGCAGACCAAGGCGTAAACTGAAATGAAACTTTACACTAATGGCTTCTTAATTATACCCATCTAAAAGCAATTACCTGAGTTTTAGCAGATACAAAGTTAGGGTTGATGGGACCAGCAGATGAGAAAAAAGATGAAAGGTCATCTGCAAAAAAAGATCAGTGGAGAGAAGATAAAACACAGTGAGGAGAGAGGGGGAAAAAATCCAGAGATAAGTAAAGGTTGATAAATTCCTAATAATAGTACTGCCTGGTTTCAAAAACAAGGGTGCCCCTTCCTCCCCTAACTATTAGAAATGAGGCTAAAGAAATGTTTTATTTCAAGGTGGAAACTGACGAGATGTGAAACTTTGATACTGGAGCTACAATTACTTTATACCTATTGTGAGCCAAAACTTACTAAATAGTAGAACCAGGATTCTAAGGTGACAGTGACTGAGTAGATATCCGCGGTGTGTTCTCCATGAAAAAGGAGCATATATGGCATAGGGCAGTCCGCAATATTACATGCAGCTTGTGTGTGCACAAGTGTGTGTGCTTGCACATGCTCAGGCATGGCAGGAGATTCACCAAAATGTCTGGGCACCCTCCTTTGAGTGGGAGATTTTGATGCCACTCTACCTTGTGCTTTTATATTCTGATTGGATTATTTGCTATGAGCATATATTCATTGTGGATAAAAGGGAACTACTAGAAATAAACATCAGGAAAAAAAACAAGCCTATCTAGTGGGGTAAAAGCAAATTATATTGATTGCATTTATCTCCATTATAAACTGAACAGACATGGACTCTAGGAGCAGGTTTGACAAGCATCTCAACATAAATCAGGGTCTCAAATTGAGACCCATGGACCAGAATCCATCTCACAAGGCATATATATTTATTTAGGTTTGCATGATCATTAAACATTTTAAAATTTGGTTATCTTCAAAGGTACTCCTTTCAGTTAAATTTGCTGTATTCTGCCTCCTGGCTGTCTCTCTGTCTCTGTTTCTGTCTCTAGTGTGTATGTGCATGCGCGTGCACACGTGCACACACACACACACACACACACTGAGTCTATTTCACTTATTTCTTTTAATTTGTCTGACTCTTGGCCCTTGGGGTTGGAGCTCCCTGCTTAGATGGAGTCTTACTGTTTATTTGCCTTTTGGGCAAGAAAGTCTCTCCTTCCTCTCTCCATATATTTATGGAGAGGGAGGAAGAGAGAGAGAGAGAAAGAGAGAGAAAGGGAGAGTCTTTGAAGAGAGTTAGTGATAGGACTCCAAGTCCTCAAAGATTTTCCTACTTCTCATCTCATTTTTTCAATCATGTGAGTCACCTCTTGGTTTACAATCTGTATTTTTTTTTTCTTCAAATGCTGCTATCACACGGTCTCCATGACCAGAAACCAGCTATAGATTGAGCATCATGAACTCAATAGTGGCTTCCAGTTATTGATGTCCATTCAAAATTCTGCATTTTTGCACTGTTGCCTGATTTGGAGTTGGTAGGAAGAGCTGGTTTCCTGTCAGATAAATTTCATGCCCTAAAACTGCATTTAGATGCATTTTCACTTCTGTGACAAATTCAAGAAACAAGAAATATTTTCTATCAACAACAACAAAATTAAAAACAAAAGCTAACACATGTCAATTATTTCCTATATTCCCTATTATATTGACTGTTTTATCAGTGATAATTCATTTTAATTTTCAGAAGAATCATCTGTAGCAAGTATTATTATTCTTATTGTATAGATGAGGGCAGCAATACTGATTGGGATTACACAACATTAAATGCTAGCAACAAAGCAACAACCTAAGTTTGGTAGCAAAGTATGAACTGTTTCCCTAGATTTCTAAAATGATCCTTGGACCCTGGTATGCTGGAGCACCTGGCACCAGCTTGTGGGATATGACTGTGTGTACTTCTCAGTTCAGTGATGTCATATTGGCAGCTTGGAATCAGCAATGGTGATGGTGGGAGATTTCCACCCTGGGAATTGGCACTTGCTAAAAATCAGGGCTTGCTTTATTTTTTTTTTTAAGATTTTATTTATTTATTTGTCAGAGAGAGAGGAGCAGGAGTGAGCACAGGCAGACAGAGTGGCAGGTAGAGGCAGAGGGAGAAGCGGGCTCCCTGCCAAGCAAGGAGCCCGATGTGGGACTCGATCCCAGGATGCTGGGATCATGACCTGAGCTGAAGGCAGCTGCTTAACCAACTGAGCCACCCAGGCGTCCCCAGAGCTTGCTTTTTTGTTTTTTGTTTTTTGTTTTTTCCTGTGGGAAGAGCCCTCTATTAAACATTCATTGGCATACTGCAGCTCCTAAACTAGAATGGAGCTCCTTTCACTAATTCAGTTTTCGTCAGAAGCCCTATTTATCAGGCACATGGTTGACACCAGAGAGAAAAATGGTGCTAAAATAATCCCCAACTTCAGAAATGTACAGACTAGTGAAATCTGACATGGAAGAAAACTAAAGATCACAATATCCAACAAATACCAGGGCAAGAAGTGAAGTCACCTAGTTGTGTAACAAATAATAATAATAATAATAATAATAATAATAATAATAGCTAGGGATTTTATAAGTAAGTTATAGTTAGTAGGTAACATTCTAATAAGAATTATTCAGGGGCACCTGGGTGGCTCAGTTGGTTAAGCGTCTGCCTTTGGCTTAGGTCATGATCCTGGGATCAAGAGCTGCATTGCATCAGGCTCCCTGTGCAGAGGAGAGTCGGCTTCTCCATCTGCCCCTCCCCCTCGTTCTCTCTCTCTCAAAAATAAATTTTAAAAATATTTTAAAAAAGCATTATTCAAATGATTCCTACTTACTTAACTCTTCCACATAAATGTGAACTACAACTCAAATGGACATCAGCAATAAAGGACCTTTTCACTGTTGCTTTTTCATCTGTTTTTGTTTGTTTGTTAACATGATAAGTATGAAGAATTATGCACTAGCTTTTCTCCTCTGTCTGAAATGACTTTTTTCTCTCTAAATAATCCAAATAATCCATCTTACCTTTTAATCCTCAGAGCAAATGTTATCTCCTCAAAAAGATGCCAATATACCCCTATAGTTACTTGTGTGTGCCTTACTCTCCTCCCCCCAAAAGACAATATGTTGAAGTCTAACCAATCCTAGTGCCTCAGAATGGGACCTTCTTTAGAAACAGGGTCATTGGAGTAGTCATTAGAGTGGGTGCTTACCCAATACGACTGGTCTCCTTATAAAAAAGGGACCTTGGACCCAGAGACAATGTGAAGATATGGGGTAGAATGCCATGTGAGGATAAAAGTAGAAATTGTAGTGGTGCTTCTGAGAGGCAAGATATGTCAACATTTTCCAGCAAACCACCAGAAGCTAGGAGAGAGGCCTAGAAGAGATTCTCCCTCTCAACCTCAGAAGGAACCAACCCTGCTGACATCTTGATCTAGGTCTTTAAACCCCCAGAACTCTGAGATGATAATGTCAGGTGGTTTAAGGCATTTAGTTGGTGGTATTTCATTGTGACAGCCCCAGGAAATCAATATACTCTGTTTTGTGTTTATTCTACTTCTCTTCTTGTGTCCTTATTTATGTATTTTACTCCCTTTCTCTTCACAATGGAATGTAGGGGTCTCATGTTCAATGCTATCACTGGTTCTTGATCATGGGCTGCCACCTAATATGTAATAGGCAAATGTTTTGGGAAACAATATAAGAAAATTTATTGACTCACGTAGTTCAAGGAAAGCTAGAAATACAATTTTAGGTAAGTTTGATCAAGTAACTTGATGTAATCACCAAAATCTATATTCTACCTGTCCCTCTCCTCCTCCACAACCCCATGGATTTGGTATCAGTTTAATCCTATGCCCAGCTTCTCCAATGGAAACCAGATGGTTCCCAGTCATCCCAGACTTTATCAGTCAAGATTTTCACTTATAAGCAAAAAGTGGCTAACACTAAAAGAAATCCCCTAAAATTAGGCAGTTGATTCAAAACTCAACTGAATCAAAATTCAGTTGATTCTAGGTGATGGGAAATAGGATAGATATGTGCTCCTTGGGGCTTCAGGTGTCCACATCTAAGTAGAACAGAGGAAAGCAAGGATTTCTCAGTTGACACAGAGGAATGTCTGGAACTTGATATTGCCTTCACTGGCCTGAGCTGGGTGGGTCAAGGGCTCATCCTTGGCCCAATGACCCCATTCCCTATGACACAAAGCTAGGAGTGGTCAAGGTTACTCAAATAAACTGAAGCCGTGGAGACTGGAGGTGGGGCCATTGCCACCTAAAACTCAAGGACTTCTTAGAGACAGGAATGGGAAATTGGAGTCTGAGACATAACCCAAACTGCCCAGCACATAGTCTAAACATAGTGATTTTAGTATTCTTGAGTCACTAGCCTCCACCAGCGTTACATGGGTCAAACAAATAGTTACTATATCATAACTAATGTCTTTTCTCTGTTGTTCTTCCAAGTTCTACTCTTTGAGATCCATTGCTTTGTTTACTCTTTATAACTCGAATACAAATTAAAACTGACATTTAGTTTGCTCACATCCTTTTATCAAAATGTGATGACTCATTTGAATGGATTTGGATGGATTCAAGACTTTCTACACCTCAAAAGCACCCAAATGACACTTTAAAGATATGAAGCCCAATTTAAAAATGGACAGATTCCTGAATATAGGTCTTAGTATATAAACCAATTATTAAGCATAGCACTATCTATAATTCAGAAAGAGAGAAGACAGAGCATTTACTCAAATTTATTTTTTGTTATTGTTGTGGAGGGAGGATTATTCCCTTCACCAATTGGTTTCATGTTTTTTAGTTTTCTTGATTGATGTTCTGGGTAAAAGCTTGAAATGAACAGAATTTCTACTAAAAGCTGTACTTATGTGATTCTCTCAAACCACTAGCATTTAAAGGCTAGAATGCACTGGTTTCTAGGGTATAGAATAAAAGGATTTAAGAACACAATTAGTAACTTGTTCCAGCAATTAGAGCTGAGTTTAATTACAAACTAACCTCTTGATAGACCATTTGATAGTCAGCGCAAAGTGAGAGAAAGAGATCAGAAAACTGCTAGAAGCAGCAGCAAAAGAACTTTTCCATATATTTATTTTTGCTCACATTATCTTCATACCTAGTGTTGTTGCTTTTGCAAAGGGAAAGGTACAGATTTTGTTCTTTAAAATGTTTTATTTTTTAACTTGGCAACAGGGTTTTATTTTTGCATTCTTTCTCTTCCACCCGAGAACCAAGCTGCCATCCTGGATTTATGCTCATGTGACACTAATGGGACCCAGTGGGTTTCCTCTCCAACCCCAAAGACATGTCTGTCTGAGCATAAAGGAGGGCACCAAGCATGCTCAGAACCTAAAATGTTGAACATAATGGGGCTTAGAGATCACCTGGTCTAATTCAAGCAGATTATAGATGTGCATGCCTGGGTTCTGGAAAAGCTGTAACATTCTCAAGATCAGAGAGAAGTGGGAGCCAAGACCCCAACACGAGTTCTATCAGCTAAGTGGAACAAAGTCCACTTTATGGAACAAAGAAAAGGTTTATCCATCCTGTGGTTGCACTGGAGCAATTTATTTTCTTCCTGTTAGCATTTCCAAAAATGGAGACCTCAAAAAGATAAATAGGAGACCATTCTTTCAACGTTGCATATTTTCCCTTAAGTACCAAGACTCAGATCCATTTACTGGGTGTGTTACACTGATAGAGCTTTATGCAGAACCATACTGGCCACATGCATAGAGCCAATTACATTACAGGGAGAACTGAGCAGAGCAGGAAAAAACATGTGGTTAAGAATTAGGATTGGCACAATGCCCTATTCTATTTACTAGCCACAAGTAAGTAAGCCTTGTCACCTCAATCATTTTGCTTCTCCTGACTTCTGAATGGGAATCCTAATGTCTTATCCAATATTGCATTTACTCAGCAAACATTAATGAGTACCTACTATGTGCCAGAAACTGTACCAGGTGCTAGAAATATGGTGGGAAGCAAGCAAAGTTCCTGATCTCCCAGAGTTTATATTATAACAAGGTGGACATGTAAGCAGAGGATGAAAATGAGGGAGAGTCATGCAATAACCCAGAGGCAAAGCTCTCAGAGCTGAGGGATAACCAGTAAAATTTTCCCAAGTCTCATCTAACACTGAGCAAGAAAGCCATAATTTTTTACAAGGATCAAATGCCTACCCTCTGAAATAACAATAAGAAAGTTGTAAACACCTATGCTAATAATAAAGTGTTGCATTTATTAATGGGAAGCGTGTTCTGCAAGATTATATATGAGTGATTTATAGTTTTATGACTTTTTACCAATATTCTAAAGTAAATGTATAATGCCTTTATAATTTCTTTTAAAAGTTATTAAAAATATGAAATCTGGACCCAGTAAACAACACTGTGTTTACAAGAACAGACTATAAATGACAGGCTGGGTTCAAATCTTGACTCCACTGTTCGCTGGCTTTGCAATTTTACAATAATTGTTATTTAAATCTTGCAGATTCAGTTTCCTCCTCTGTAAAAGGTGGTTAGAAAATATGGACCCTAGAAGGGCCCAAGAGGACTTAATTATACACTGAAAGTCAAGGACACAGCACAGTGGATGGGTCTGGAAGGGCTCAGTAAATGTTAGCTCTTACAATGTAATAATTAGGACGGTATGATCATTTGTCCCCATTTCTCCTATAACAATGAACTTTACTCCTATAGAAAAAGTGCCCATTAGCCAAGAAACTTTGTAGAATAATCATCATTCTCAACTTGCTTTCTAAAGAAAATACCAAAGCAGGTCCAATTCAGAATGCAGGTTTGAACTGAGCTACCATCCAGTCCCTGCTTCTGCTGCTAAATAAGAGACAGAATAGAATGGCCTCTGACACATTCCCCACATTTAGTACAATCGCTTACTACACTAACCCCTTATTGTGTGCAGCACTCTACGACTGCCACAGTGAGAAAGTCCTTTACATTAGTCTATGTCCTTGTAGGGTGAGGTCAGGAAGAGTATACAGAATTCATGATTTCCAGAGCAGCACTCTTGGCCCCTGCCTGGAATGTCAACATTCACATATGAAATGATAGGTCTCTTACTAATAGTGGTCATATTTCATAGGAACATATCATAATCTCTTGGAAGAACAAAATATACAATTACAATCAACTTCTAAAGAGTACATTATATACGTTATGTTCAGACTATGCTTCCTGCTAAAAATAAGGCAGGCTTAGAGCCCTAATGGTCTACTGCTATTCATAGGGACCTGCTCTCGTGAGAAGAGTTCTTTATAGATAACAGGTCATGGATTGCTTTGAGAATCTAATTAAATTCATGGGTGCTGTACAGTTCCCCAAAATGCCATATGACCATATTGCACAAGATCACCAGAGATCAGGATCCCTACAAAAACAACCCTGACCCCTACTGTAATAATTTCATGCTTGGTAATATCTTATATTACCCACAGTTACCCAATTAATTGGCTCCTTTACTGTGTATGGGGTGGCTTGACCCAGTCTTTCAAATTATTGGGTTACTCTTAGCCTGGGAGATTCCTAGAACAAAGAAGGAATATAAGAAGGCCCTCCCTTGCTCACCACCTTCCCTGCTTCTTCAGCATTTTTTGCCAAGTCTCCCAAGTTCCCCAAAGGTTCTCCTGAATCATGAAATATAGACAGATTATTTGAGTTAAGCCTAGAGACATTAGATTAAGTGACAGGGAAGTCAGGTGGCCACACAGCTTCTTCCCCCTTCATTCAAATGAAGTTGTGGTGGAATGACAAATACCGCTTCCATCAAATATCTCTGCTTAATCTACTACACATTATGCACCAATTTTATTTATTCTAATTAAGGTTATATGTTATCTGTTGGATACAAAACAAAAAGGTTTAACTCCTGTCCTCCTTCAGTTTATAGGTAAATTAAATTATTCATGATCACTAGTAAAATTGCTTTTGCATTTAATTAACATATTGATAATGATGTCAAACATTGATTGAGGAGCCAGAATATGCAGACATTGTTTAAGAGACTCCTCAAAGTAACTCCAAGAAGTGGGTTTTGTCATTTTTACATCTGGTAAGGAAAATGAGGCAAAAAAAGGTGAACAACTTGTTCAGACTTACACATCTAAATGGGAAAAAATTCTGTTTGAATCCAGTCCTTTGTTTTAAACCACTATATTCTTGCCACTCCCCCATATTAAGATACCTTTTTAGGCAAGATTAAATTCTTTAATTTACCACAATAATCTTGGGTTTTTTTTAAAAATTAAATTTTAGTTAGTTTGACATACAGTGCAATGTTGGGTTTCAGGAGTAGAATTCAGTGATTCAACACTTAGATACAAGAGCCAGTGCTTATCACAACAAGTTGGGCTATAAGCTCTATTATAAGTATCTCCATGCAACAATGAAGAAACCTATGTTTTAGACAGTTAAAGGACTTATACACAAATTTAACCAGCACTAAGTACGCACTCAGAATTCAAACACCAAAATCTAGGATCTTGGCTTTGAGGACACACACATCCCCCAACTGGAGAAAAATATGCAAAGAAAGTTTATTCACCACGACCAAGTGGGATTTGTTCCTGGACTCCAAGGGTGGCTCAGCATTCACAAATCAATCAACAGGATATGTCACATTAATAAAAGAAAGGACAAGAATCATAGGATCCTCTCAATTGATGCAGAAAAAGCATTTGACAAAATACAACATCCTTTCTTGATTAAAACTTTCCACTGTAGGGATAAAGCAAACATATCTCAATATCATAAAAGCCATCTACGAAAAGTGCACAGCAACTATTCTCAATGGGGAAAAACTGAGAGCTTTTCCCCTGAGGTCAGGAACACAGCAGTACTGCCCACTTTCACCACTATTGTTCAACATAGTACTTCAATATATTGTACAACACAGAAGTCCTGGCCTCAGCAATCAGACAACAAAAAGAAATAAAAGACATTCAAATTTGCAAAGAGGAAGGCAAATCATTACTCTTCGCAGATGACATGATACTTTATGTTGAAAACCCAAAAGACTCCACCCCAAAATTGCTAGAGCTCGTAGGAATTCAGTAAAGTGGCAGGATATAAATCAATGCACAGAAATCAGTTGCATTTCTATACACTAACAATGAGACTGAAGAAAGAGAAATTAAGGAATCGATCCCATTTACAAGTGTATCAAAAACCGTAAGACACCTAAGAATAAACCTTGCCAAAGAGGTAAAGGATCTGTACTCTAAAAACTACAGAACACTTATGAAAGAAATTGAAGAAGACATAAAGAGATGGCAAAACATTTCATGCTCATGGATTGGAAGAATTAATATTGTTAAAATGCCCATGCTACCCAGAGCAATCTACATATTTCATGCAATCTCTATCAAAATGTCTTTGACATTTTTCACAGAGCTGGAACAAATAATCCTAAAATTTGTGTGGGACTAGAAAATACACCAAATAGCCCAAGGAATGTTGAAAAAGAATGCCATTGCTGGGGACATCACAATGCCTGACTTCCAGCTCTGTTACAAAGCTGTGATCATCAAGACGGCATAGTACTGGCACAAAAACAGACACAAAGACCAATGGAACAGATTAGAGAACCCAGGAATAGACCCTCAACTCTATGGTCAGCTAATCTTCAACAAAGCAGGAAAGAACATTCAATGGAAAAAGAATAGTCTCTTCAATAAATGGTGCTGGGAAAATTGGACAGCCACCTGCATAAATATGAAACCAAATTGGACCATTCACTTACACCATACATAAAGATAAACTCAAAATGGATGAAAGATTTAAACATGAGACAGGAATCCATCAAAATCCTTGAGGAGAACACAGGCAGCAACCTCTTCAACCTTGGCCACAGCAACTTCTTGCAAGACAGGTCTCGTAAGGCAAAGGAAACAAAAGTGAAAATGAACTGTTGGGTTTTTATCAAGATCAAAAGCTTTTGCACAGCAAAGGAAACAGTCAACAAAACCAAAAGACAACTGACAGAATGGGAGAAGATTCTTGCAAATGACATATCAGGTAAAGGGCTAGTAGCCAAGATCTATAAAGAACTTCTCAAACTCAACACCCAAAAAACAAATAACCTAGTCAAGAATTGGGCAGAAGACATGAACAGATGTTTCTCCAAAGAAGAAATACTAATGGCCAACAGACACATGACAAAATGCTCAACATCACTTGTCAAAAGGAGATACAAATCGAAACCACAATGAGATACCATCTCACACCAGTCAGAAAGGCTAAAATTAACAAAACAGGAAACAACAAATGTTGGCGAGGATGCGGAGAAAGGGAAACCCTCTTACACTGTTGGTGAGAATGCAAGCTGGTTCAGTCACTCTGGAAAACAGTATGGAGGTTCCTCAAAAAGTTAAAAATAAGGCTACCCTACGACCTAGCAATTGCACTACTAGGTATTTACTCCAAAGATACATAGTGAAATGGAGGGTCATTTGCACCCCAATATTTATAGAAGCAATGCCCACTATAGCCGAACTATGGAAGGAGCTGAGATGTCTTTCAACAGATGAATGGATAAAGAAGATGCAGTTCATATATACAATGGACTATTACTCAGTCATCAGAAAGGATGAATACCTATCATTTGAATTGACATGGATGGAACTAGACGGTATTACGCTGAGTGAAATAAGGTAATCAGAGAAAGACAATTATCATATGGTTTCACTCATATTTGGAATGTAAGAAACAGTGCAGAAGACCATAAAGGGAGGGAGGGAAAACTGGATGGGAAGAAATAAGAGAGGGAGACAAACCATGAGAGACTCTTAACTATGGGAAACAAACTGAAGGTTGCTGACAGATGGGTATGATGGTCATTAAGGCGGGCATGTGATGTGATGTGCACTGGGTGTTATATGCAACTGATAAACTGCTGAAGACTACATTTGAAACTAATGATATATTATATGCTGACTAATTGAATTTAAATTTAAAAAGTCTAACATAGGAAATTAGGATCCAAGATCAGTAACTGAATGATAATAATTTTCCAGGTGGTTAAGGGATTATGGTAAATATTTGGAAATCTGGAGATCCAAGGTCTAACCAAGGCCCTGCCACTATTGCTACCAGTACTTTCTTAAGTAGAAAGTTTTGGACATTAAGTGTACCTGATGGTCATGAACACCAATAATTACTCTTGTTCTTACACAGCCAAAATCGCAGGATTCGCTAGTTTGTAGGAAATTGTTTGTCTCTACAATGACTAGCCCCAGACTGATCTCTTTTCTAAGTTCTTTTGTTGATTTTCGCGTTGCTTGCCTCGTTTCCGTCCTGGTTGATAAACTCTCCATAGTCGCTTCTCATCTGTCAGCACCAGGAGGGAAGGAGAGGAGTCACTGTCTAAAGGAGAAGGAAAGAGATAGGTAGAGAGATAGGCAGACAGACAGACAGATGGATAGATAATAGATTGGGACAGACAGTGAGGGAGAGAGCTGGAGAGGAGGAGGGTAGGAGAGGGACAGAAAGAAGGAGAGAGTGTTGGGGCTGGGGAAGAGTCTGTGTGTGTGCAGTTTGGAAAAAGTAGACGAGATTGCCGTTTTTATGGTTTATTTATAGCCTCTTAAATTTTAGTTCTTTTCATTCTTTTCTGATGGCAGAAGTACTTACTTTGACATCTGCAATGATATTAATGAAGATGGTAAGATTTTTATTTGTATCCAAGGGGAAAAGGGATTGCAGGAAGACTGAGAGACACTATTTTAGAACAGCATTCCCATCTTTGCTCCCAATCTACAGCTTCACCTGGTTGTGCGCATCTCTCCTTCCCCTTAGCTCTCACAGAATTCTGTGCCCACATACGGGTCCCTCAAGCCTCACAAAGCAAACTCTGTGTGGTATCAATGACATCCTCAGGTCTTCTTGAGATTATGTCTTGGTTCTTGACTGTTTCAGGTACTGGTGTTTGCAATGAGTGAGGCTGACAGTAGCAGAAACAGTAACAATCTGAAACATGTGATTCCCAAGCAACCACACCAGCACTTATCTCACCTAAGTTTTGAAAAAAATCTGGAATTTCATGTCCTATCAGATTTATCATACTCCATGTGGTCTATTCTTCCTCCAGACAGATCTTTTTGTTTGAAAAAAGACTCAGGGGGCACTTCTCAGGTTGGATAAGGAATTGGCCTGACTTCCATTTTGTTCCTCATAATCTATGTAAAGTCTTGCATGGGTTAATGTGACATAGATGCACTAATTGCATAATCTCCCATAGGTATTTCTGTCCACCTGTGTGAAGCGAAAATGTACACATTTGTCCTAAGATGATCTCTTTTCAACATTTTTATTCATTTTCAAGTAAGCCAGGGATGGGGAATATTATGAAATATTAGGAAATATACTTTTATTTTCTGGTAGAGCTTAAATTATCCCTTCTACCAAAGTTCTGTGATTGTCATACCTCTGCTGCCATTTGGAAATAAGTACCATTTCTTTCGTTGAGAGCACCTCTTAAGTTTCATCTGCAATATGCATTATATCATTAATGCACATCATTTCTTTTACAGGATTTAAAGTTCTTTGAGGGCAAAAAACTGACTGCTAACTTCTCCTACTTATTTCCTGATCACAAGACATGTGCAACAATGGGGCTCATTGTTGGTTCTATAATGATAATAATTACACTGACCTTATTTGCACCTTGCATTGTCTTATTAATTTGACTTTTATCCTTCCCTTGCTCTTCTCAAACTACAGAAGCCATATTTGCTTTCTGGATCAGGAAGGTAGGGGTGAAAAAAATTAATATGACAAATCAGCTAAGCCCAGCGAACCATGCAACATGCTTGCTATCACACTATTTCTTGGGACAAGTGAAGTGGAGTGGTCAAAACAGGCTCTGGAGCCTCACTGCCTTGGTCTGAAATTAATTCAATCAGGTATTAAATGTGTGGCCTTGTCAAATCATCTAACCTCTCTCTACTTTACTCTTCCCATCTGTAAAATGAGGACAATAAAAATGCCCACTTCGTTAGTAGCTAAAAGGATTAAAGGAAAAAAAAATATGTAAATTGGTTGGAATTGGTGCTTGGCATACCAAAAATACTAAACAAATATTAGTCAGTGTTATTTTGTCCTACTGCAATGCAATATTGTGAGTTAAATTTTTACATATTCATACCACCTATAAATGATACAGCTAAAACTCAAGACACATGAAGGAATGTAGTTAGTAAGTGGTAGAACCAGTGCTTAAATTCAGTTCTTTAGATGATGAAGAAGGAATTGAGAGTAACTACATGATTCACTGGGTGTTCAGTATGTGCCCAGTAATGTGCTAAAAGCTCTACAGGCATTATCTCATGTGACATGCAACGACAAAAATGAAGTAGTTTCTATCATTGTCCAAGTTCTATAAATGGTGACCTCTTAACTCAGAAAGGAGACATACCTGTCGAATAAGTGGTCGAGTGAGGAACTAAAGCAGATATGTCTGATTCCAAAACCACATACTTTGCTTCAACTCTACCTAAGAGCTGGGAACGCACTTCTTGTTCTAAAAAGCAAGGGTTTCCAATGATAGTGTGCGCGTCTGGGAGTGGGGCTGGCAAAATAATGAATATAGACAGCATTCTGAAAGAGAGTCATTTATAAGTGAGATTACAGAATCTGTTTGAAGATTCCCCCAGAGGACACATTAAAAAGATGACTTGCACGCAACTTAACGAGAGGTTAGATGAAACGCACCAGGCTCTGTGTAGGCAGGATGTACACCGAAAATTAAATCCACGTTGGAAATGTTAATAAATGCAGACACATGTTCTTGTTTGTAATGTGCTTCTTGTTTTTCTCATTTTCTTCATGTTAGAACAGTGAGGGCATCTCTGTTGGGTCTCCTGGGGCCTGGTTTTTGTTTTGTTTTTTGTTTTCTGTTTTTTTGTTTTTTCCTCTCTCTGGTTGTTTTGCTTTCTCTCTATATCTCTCCCCACCCCACCCTCATGCCCTCAAAATGTGATTTCATAGTTGAGACGGTCAGGACCCAGGGGTGTGACTATGCACAAGAAATGAAGAATAAGGAAAGAACACTCATGGGGCTTCCAGACCATGCATCCCACAGTAGCCATAGTAATGTTAAAACCAATAGCATCACATCACTTTCTCAAGGATTTCTCAGGTTTCCTTTGGTGATCCATACAGTGAAGTCCAGACACTTCCACAAGATGTTTAGGGCCGTAGTGTGTTGGCCACTCTCTGGCCCTCCTGGCCATCATGACTCTTCGTGCCTTCTACCTTTTACCTGATATGTCCTCTTCCACTGGAAACCTTCATTCATTTTTCCATATCTAATTCAAATGTGATCTTCTTTAATAAATCTTTCCCTGAAGGGCACCTGAGTGGCTCAGTGGGTTAAAGCCTCTGCCTTCGGCTCAGGTCATGATCTCAGGGTCCTGGGATGGAGCCCCGCATCGGGCTCTCTGCTCAGCGGGAAGCCTGCTTCCTCCTCTCTCTCTGCCTGCCTCTCTGCCTACTTGTGATCTCTGTCTGTCAAATAAATAAATTTTAAAATCTTAAAAAAAAAAAAAAAGAAGTCTTTCCTTGCAATTCCCCAGGTAAATGCAGTTGCCCGGTCCTCTTGGTTTCTCTAGCACTTTACATTTATCCTTTCTGTACCGTTAATATTAGCATAACAAATTGAATGCTTCACATGTAAGGAACAGGTCTAAACATCTTACATGAGTTTTTTAGTTTAATTCACCTAATAAATATATTAAACAAATTTTTTTTTTCTCCATCCAAAAATGAGGACTCTGAGACTCAGAGACATCTTAGGAAACTGTTTGGTGCATGCTAAAAGGTGGTAGAGCCAGAATTAGTGTTCTGATCCCTGTACTTTCAACACCCATACAGTAAACAATTACCCTTGACCATCATTTCACATTCATCCATAATGATTGAAATATGAGACTCACTTTGCTAGTAGTTCTTGGTATATCTGAAGGCAGAAATGTTTTCTTAGTCTTCTGGAGAAGGTTGGGTAGTGTAGTGAAGAGAACCTGGTTGAAACTCTAGCTTATTTATTACTGAATCACTCTGAAAACCTATCTCTACTTCTTTATAATGGGCACAGTAATGTGTAGTCAACAGAGCTGTAAAGAAAGCAGGTTACATATTAATAATACTGAAGACTAAGGTCACTCAGTATGGTCTGGTTCTTGTTCTTTTCTTTCCCTATATCCGCCCAAGATCCTGGCCCAGACTGAAAATCCAATAAAGGACTTATTTTGTTTTGTCTTCTTGTAAAGGAAATAAGACAAAATAAATGGTGATTTTAACCTCAAGGCCACCTCAAGGGGAAAAAAAAATGGCCTTTATTCATGACAACTGATTTATTAACTGAATTCTCTAAAAGGCCTGGCAGGTTGATGGGTTTGCATTCAAGGAAGAGGGTAGAGAGGGATAGGAAATGGGAATATTTTGAATAGGGAATATGGGAAGAACTCAGCACAGATGGGGAGGAAGGCAGACAGAATATTCCTCAGGGAAAGGAGAAAGGAGTTAAACATGTTCCCAGGAAGCAATTCCTGGGGTTCAGTGCCAAGAATTTGGTCCAAAAGACTCTTGGAATTAAGATCAAGACACTGGCATGTCATCATCATGCAAAAGGTGACCAGGAAGAGGGGGAAGATACAGCTTTCTACAACTGCAATGAGATAAGAGTGAAAAGTAGACTCTTTAGGTCCTGGATGTCAGCCCTTATTTGGCTACTCTCCAACCTCAGGACTTGACACCAGTCTTTCTCTCAGAAAATGGGAGAAATGATATCTACATTGCCAGTGTCAAATGGAAAAAAAAGGAAAAGAAAACTATCAAAATGTTTTTATCATGGGACTTAAATACAGTGAGTGTTTACTGAACAGATATTTATTTGGTTTGGTTTGGTTTGATCCCCCACCCCCAACCCCAATACCTCACTTCCTTTCTGTATTGGTCACATGCACAGGTAGAAAGAAGACATAAATGTATTTGTTCTATCTGAATTTTATCCACTTGCCAAAGGGCTTTCTACCATCATATCTCAGTGCAAAGCTTTCAGGAGCTGTGGATAACTTCAAGTTGCCACGCTCCGGCCAGACGACAAAAGGGGCCAGGCCAGCTTGTCTCTCTCCTTACCATTTCCTTCATCACCCAAATCCAAGCCCTTTGGGTTCTCAGCCAGGATCACCCACAGCAGATAACCAGAGAACAAGGATGAAGAGACTGACACCTCAGCATTGTGACATATGCATTGAGTAATACTTATCTCATCGTTCTTTTGTTCAGCCATGGTTCCCACTCAATGAAAGGCTGTGCGGAGGACTATGGAGGAACTTCTGTTCTAAATAAAATGTCTCTTGTTCTTACAGTGGTACGTGGCACGCTTAACCATAGCTGGCTTGAAACCCTTCTCTCAGTTTCAGAAATACCATCCTCTTTCTGGCTCTATGTGCCTCATTCTTTCTCATTTGTAAAATGGTGGTGGGGGGTGGGTAGAAATATAGGCACGAGGTAAAGATTAAATAAAATAAATCTCAAGAAGCAGGTGCAGCTGCTGGCACATAGAAATATTTAATATCACTAGTTGAAATAGCAGCAGTGATGACAATCACAACAGCGATACCAGGAGTTGTTCTAGTGGTAAAATATATTATTATTATTCTCCCAGTGCCTATTGCTAATTTTCCTAAGTCCTCTTTCTGGAAGTAGTAAGGAGGCAAGTACTGCTGCTTAATAGCAGCATGGAAGAGGGGCAAGACCCCTCTCCATTCCTCATTGTCAAATCCACAGCACACTTGCTTCTGTACCCATCTTCCACTATCAAACACCAGCCCATCTACCTGAGTGCAGATCGTATCCCCTCTCATGTGTTCAAAGTTCTTTCCTATACAGACTCCCGCTTCCCTCTCTTCTGGAATACTGATATCCCCCTGTCTACTGCCTCTTTCCCCATGGTATACATACTATGGCATTACCCATTCGTTGAAAGAAGCCCTCTCATGACCTCCCATTCCCCTGCAGCTGCTCTTTTGTTTCTCCCCGCCTCCAACATGATTCATTTGCTAGCTCAGCTTCTTCATCTTCCACTCATGTTCAACTCACTCCATTTAGGTTTCTATCACCATCATGCTAGAATATATACGGTCTAAGTCATCAATAATCTCATGTTCAAAACCAATGGATTTATTTTGCCCTCATTCTCCTTACCAACTTTTAACAGTCAATGACTCTCTCCTTGATAACCACTCTCCTCCCTCCATTTCCAAAACTGAAGCCTTTTTCTCCCTTAACTTTTTTTTTTTTTTTCCCCAACTATCCTCTTTTTGGCACATGAGTTCAATATAGACCTGGATTCTCAAGCCAGAAACGGAATCTCTGTGATTTTCATTCTTTTCTCACTTGTTCGCTCTTTATTCATTTTTCTAGTCTCTTTTATCACTCAGATCCAATCCATTATCAATCCATCAGTAGGCGTAGAATCTCTTCCAAATGAATCCTGGATCTATTATTATTATTACTATTATTATACTATGATTATACTATACTATTATTATACTATACCATGGCTGCCACTGCCCTCATCTAGGCCCCCTGCAACTCCCATGGGAATACCGTAACACTTCCTAATTGCTCTCCCACCTCTTTGCTAGTCTTTTCCCCTCCATTACTGAATTAACTCCAACCCATCTGAACATGACTAGCTCTTCTCTTTGCCTCATACATTTAAAGGCCACCCATTAGCCAGAACCCAAGTCTAAGCTCTTTAGAATGACATAGATAGGTAACCTGTCCCCTTTGGCTATCTCTTCAATTTCTTCTCCTTGATACCCTCCATTCCCTACTTTATGTTCAGGCAACATGGGTATGCTTAGGGTTCTTGAAGTGCTCTTCCCTCTTCCTCATTAAATCAAACTTAGCTCCTGTCCTGAGAGATCCCATGAGAACCTCTTCCAAAAGACAGTGCGTCTCTGCTACTTTTGTATCTGTGCACACTTCTGCTACTTTTGTATCTTGTGCACACTTCTATTGCTAATGATTTATTTTATACTCCTATCCTTTAATGCAATAATTATACAACCTGGTGATAACGCAGGATTCCCCTGGAAAATTTAGAAACCCAAACCAAAAGCTACTGCCTCGGTCTCTCATTCAGGGCTTCTGATTTTAACCGGTATGGAATACTGTTTGGGTATCAGGAATTTTTAAAAATCAAAGATTCTAATGTGTAGTCAAGCTGGAGACCTCTCCTTGAGGCTAGGGATGTCCTGTCTTTATTTTTAATTCTTGTTTTTTAGGTGTTCTACATCCTATCTGGCCCATAGTTGGAATTCAACTTATGTTGTTAAAAATACACTTACCATAAGTGAAAAGCTTATGATACAATATGATACAGAATTCCAAAATTAAGCAAATAAAGCTAAATTAAGAAAGGTGAATTTTCAACAAGAGTTGGAAAATGGAAAATATGGAAGATTTTGGAAAATGCCTGGAATAGACTTGCAACAATAGACCTGCAACAGTGTTAACATCTGAAAGAGGCAACTAAAAGTAGATGGGATACATAAATAAGGATATTCATAATTAAGAATGGAGAATCCTGAGGCCATTTGCAAAGTGAGTGGAAGAAAAAGGAAAGCAAGAATTTGATGGCGAGACTTTAAAAGTATGGGAATAATAACAAGAGGTCAAGATAGGTACCCATGGTAGTCTTCTTAGAGAGGGTGGCATTGACATGACATGAGGATTGAAGAGAAAGAGACATTCAAATTGTGCAGCCCACTTTTCTAACTACCACCAGTAAATGGTATTTGCACTCAAATGAACAGAGTATTTTTTGTTACCAACAATTACTGATGGTAATGATAATTTCACAGCCGAATGAGGTGGGCTTCTGTCCTAGTAGCAGACATGAACTTTGGAGAGCCATTACATGGTTTTGCCAGTTAAAAGCTGTAGGACTTTTGGCAAGTCACTTAACCTCCATGACTCTGTTTTCACCTAGGTAAAATGGGGATAACAGTTATGCCTTTGTCATGGACTTATTGTGACAAACAAGTGTATTAGTTTAGGTAAAGTGCTTTGAAGAGCCAAGCACAGGGTAAGTAACAATACAGTACAGAGGTAAGGGACTGCCCACTGTTTGGACAAAGTCAAGGCTTCCAGAGGAGAGTGTTAAAAAGGAAAAGTGAGATTGCATTCATTTAAGTTACAAATACAAAAAGAGATTTCCATTTTAGAACTAAATCTATAGCTATGTGTAAGATGTGTTTGATCTCACTCTCAAACACATACACACCACTAGAATGGTAGTAAAATAACCACATTAGTGAACATTTAAAATGATTCTCTTTAAATCCTTAATTATTATCAAATTTATATATAATCTCTACAATAGGCTAACCAACTGTCGCCTGGGAGAGGTCATTAAGGCTCCACTGATTAGATAAGAATAATTTGCAATTAGCTTAGAGATTGTTAGCATGAAAATGGGCCCATCTAAATTTCTTGAGTGTTCTTGAAGCTACTGTTCTCTAAGGTAGTCCAAACACTCATATAATCCTATTGATAGGGTTAATTAATTTGATTAGGATATTTTAATTTCCTATTTCTTTTGTTTTTTGTTTTTTTTTAATATCAGACTTGCTCTATCCAAATGATCATAAATTATTTCTAAAACAGGCCAAACTTACAGTCAGGTTTAAACTTTTCTATAAGCCTCAGCATTCCACTAAGAATAACAAATTATCAGAAGTAACATAAGTATTTATTGTTACCAAAGTTCTCTCCTGTTGACTCTCGCTCTTTTTATGCATTTCTGCAAATCCGCCTCAAGGCTGCTTAACAGACCTCTATTCTCCCGTGATGCTCATGAGCTGCTTTTCTTCCTTGGAGCCTCAAAAGCACTCACAGTCTGAATCAGACTCCTCAACTTACAGAAAGAAGTAATGGACCCTATTCCAGTCCTTGCATCAGACCTTGGGTGAAATCCTTTTCGGTCATCTACTCCATGTTTGATCCTAAGCAAGTTAATGGAATTCTCTTTGAACTACTGATGCTCACCACCTTCAAGTGGAAGTAAGAGCTCCTTTGTGGAAGCTTCTAGGGAGGGTCCCCAGAGATCATGCATGGCATAGATAACAGCCCCCAATATAGCACAGCCATTATTCGCTTTTATCATACACTTGTTGATTTTCTACCAGATGAACTTTGCTTCCCCTGTTATACTGTAGTTTAGAGGGAAGAATAAGTTTCTTCTGAGTTAGGGTCTCCTCTCTCATTTTCATGGTTCTTAGCATGAAGCGTATGGTTGACAAATATTTCTTAGTTCTGCTAAAGCCTCTAGTCCAAACCATTTCCAGTAGGAAACTCAAACCAAATCAGTAGGTAATGCTCAACATAATAGACATTGTATATTTTATGTAGTATATGTAGGAAATGTATATGTGTGGTGCTAATGTATCTATAGAAAATCATATATAATCAGTAACTTATCTATAAAACACAATTAAGGATGAAATAGATGAAACACACACATTTGTATAAAAGCCACATACGTAGCTTCTATTCATATATAGATGTACAGACTTACCATAGATCTTGTAAACAGACGCACAGATGAGATACAAAGAGATACTTTAACTTAACAAAATGTTGTTAAGGTCTAAACCTTAGAGTACTTGTTTTATGACTATATAAGTACGACTTGTAATTAGTATATATACATACCATAGATAGGTGTATGTATAGTAATACTCTGAATTAAAATAAATGGATATTCTCCTTTTATCCTTGTAGACACCCCTACCTACAAGTTAGTCTCTATTTTTTGCCTTCCCCTCTCCCAATTCAGTAGCCTCACTACTGAAGTCAGAAGGGAGAAGAACCTAGTGGTGTGTTACAGTCAACCAGTTCACCAACAGAACTGCAGATTTTTTGGAATTTTTTGCAAGCCAGTTGTTAAACAGAATCATTAGTAAAAATTAAATTATATAAACTTACAATTAGATAAATGATTTTAAAAGAAAAGCTAATACATCCTCAAAATTCAACACTCAAACTAATTATTTTCTCTACAATTTGCTATCATCTATGCTCTTGACCTTGTTTATGCCTATTTTATCCGTGCAGCCTCTATTTGGTACAAATACTGTAGAAGGAATGCTGGAGTGCATTTCTTTCCACTTGTGTTCCATGTCTCCTTTTTAGCTTGCAATGAGTATTTATACCACAGAAATTGGCCAATTCTTAAGTCGGTGCCTTTTCTTTTTCCTGGAGAGTCAGATGTTAAACATTTGCCATCACAACCCTGGATGAGCCTTTTTGCCTGTATGCTTCATATTCCTCTTGGAGGCTTGAGGATTAGTAGCTAAATAAGGTAGTTGTGAAAGAAAAGCAGTATTGGTATATAGATATATATGGGGAAACAAACCCCATATAAACATAGTTAAATTACATCCAATAAAGAAAGTACAGAGAGTGGAAGGGGGAAGATTTCCCTGGAAACTGTCACAGAACACACACACATGCTTTTGAATAATGAATTTAATTTCCAAGCTTCACAGAGAGCTCTTTCCTGCCTTGGCTCTCCCTTAACCTTCTTCCTACTGCCTTTTCCTCACCTCTCTACCTGAAGTTCTTAAAGAGCTGCAATTCTAACCTGTTCCCTCCCTCTCTATTATTCCACTAATCGGTCTCCGCCCACATAATTAAGGCAATCACCTCCTCCTGCCTCCTGCAGAGCCGCTTTAATCACCCCTCTCTTACTCTGGCATAGCGACCTTCAGCCTACATGATCTGGGTAACAATCTTAGGGGCCCTTCCCACACTGTCCCCGAGTCTGCCCACCTCTCTCTTCCCTCCAGCCCACCGCCAGGCCAGGGCTGATCAGCTGCTAAGAAACCATTCTCCAACCTCTTAGCTGTTCTCCACCCACTAACATGTTTATCATCTTTGGTCAGAAAATCAAATTTCTTTCCACCTCTGTTTTTCTCTCATTGCTGTCTCCCAACCTCTTCCAGGCTCCCAGGAGGCTGAATTAAACTGCTCAAAAATCACCTGAGAAAACACTGAAGGAGTTATGGGTGTTAGCACCTGAAAAGCAATCCACTTCTTCAGTATCTCCGAGAAAGGGAGCAAATATCATCCTTGACATCCACAAAGAAAGAACAGGGAACCGTAGATAAAAAAGCGAAGACTATGACTTCAGATCAAGGCAAGAGCGGACACCCCACCTTGAGCTAACCATCACTCCAGTTTGATGGCGAGACAGTGAACTTGGGATTATTTAAGAGCCATCACAAGAGATGCCTGGGCTGAGAAGGGGATTGGATTAAAGGTTCTGTAAAGTCCTTTCCAGTCTAAAATCATCTCGTTCCATGAATCTCTGAGTTGTAGCCTGAAACCCGGGCCACGGGACCAATAATTTTGACTTGCATTCATCTCTCACTTCTCACCTCCTTGCTTTGCGTAATTTACAGCACAATTTTGTATCCCTGCTTGAAAACAAAGTGGGGCTTCTTCATTACAAGATCCCCCACTGGATTTGGGCTGGTTCTTCTTTGAAGCCACCCTGCATTGCTTTCTTTCTTCTGGTGAAACAAAAGGGTAAATTTTCCCCAGTAATATAGTGAAGTACTTCCTGAAGTAGGAAAAAGAAAAAAAAAAAAAAAGACAAAGTAAAATAAAGTGCAAAAGAGCCTTAACCAAGCATTTCAGAGACAGAGGATGAAACAGAAGAGGAAGCATAGAAAATGCAGAGATTTTTTTTTTTTAAGATTTTTTTATTATTTGACAGAGAAGAATACAATGAGAGAGGGAACACAAGCAGTGGGAGTGGGAGAGGGAGAAGCAGGCTTCCCGCTGAGCAAGGAGCCTGATGCAGGGGCTTGATGCAGGGGCTTGATACGGGGACTCAATCCCTGGACCCTGGGATCATGACCTGAGCAGAAGGCAGATGCTTAACCACCCAGGTGCCCCCTGAAATACAGATTCTTACCATGCCTTTTATCCCAGGCTCTTAAACATCATGTGAAGCCACATTATTGCCCTCATTGTTCATCTTATTATTATTTAGCATTTATATTTGCAAGGAGTTTAGGGTTCATTTTTATTAGCAACCCCTCATAATCTCATGGTGGGGAAGGCAGAGTTGGGGGCCTCCTCTGGTTCTGATGAGATAAATGAGCCCAGGCAAATTAGAGGCTTTGAGTCGGTCTTTCAGTGGACTAGGGGCCAAGGGGGAGATTCAAGCATCTGACCACAGAGTCTATGTTTTGAGTAGGGGATATGCAGGCCATACACATGGGAGGTAGCAGAGTGTGTTGGAAAGAGCACTGCCTTTGGAATCTAATACTTGATTGTCCTTAGGATTTTTTTTTTCCTCACTGAATCTTAGTTGTGTCTTCAGTAATATACAGAAGAAATAAATCCTACATTACTAAATAGAGTCATTTCTGAGAATACATTAAGGTAGGACATTTGAAGCAGGAGTTGGTATTCTGTAAAATTTAGGTCTCTTTTCCATTTCTTTTGATGTGGGCTTAGGGTGTGATTGTAATTCTACCAGCATGAAGATTGAACCCCAGGCAGTATGATAAGTGGAAAGTGCTAGGGAAGCAAAGATGCGTAGAGCCAGGTCCTGGCTCCACAGATCCAGATAGAGAACATTAAAGGTGGGTAAAAATTCTTTGCTTCTCATCCCACTGAGAGGTAGAGACTAATAGCATTCATGACTTGCTTGACCAGCAGAAGATGGAGAAAGTGACATTCTACCACTTCCAGACTAGCCTATAAGAGGCCTGGCAACTTCTAGCTTGCCTCTTAGAATCCTGACCTCAGAGACATTGTCTGTATATATACACTCTCTAATTGGTGGTCCCACCTACACCAACTCTCATAATTCAAACAGGAGTAATGCCATCTTGGATCTTCCAGAAGAACTCATCTGCCAACCAAATGTAATCAAGGAGGCTTTGTTGGTACCATGTAGAATAGACAACTCAATCAACAGAGCCCTGACCGATTTCCTGACCCACAAAAATACATGACACAATAAAAGGATGGGTGTTTTAAGCCATTATACTTTGAGTAGTTTGTTTAGACAACAGTGGCCAACTGGAACACCAGTTAAATCCCTACTGTCAAACTGGAAGCCACAAAAATGGAAAATTGGAACTCCAATTTTAGCCACTCTCTGCATTTCCAACCTCATTTCCCTGAATACTTTGCATAGTTTATGCTTTTCCAGAAAAGGTTCCTCTGTCTGGAAGGTACATCTACGTATCATCCTGGACCTGTGGAAGTCTCATTTCTTCGCCGAGTATTTTTTGATGATTTCTATTAGTTAGAATAAGCAATGTTGTCTGTTTTAACATGCAATGCAAAAGTCTCAGTGACAGAGCACAATAAAGTCTTACTCTCTTTCATGTCACAGACTGATATAGACTAGAATCTTCTCTGGCGTGGCTCCCCTCGCGATGTAGGGCAGGATTTCAAGCTTACTTCCAATAGTTCCACTGTCCTTAGGACCTCTTTTGTGTTCCCCACTGAATCCTCTACATCAGGCCAGATGCAAGAAAATCATGCATAAGCCAAGAGTCTCATAAGGAAATGTAGAGGCCATAACTGACAGTGACATATAGATGTCCCCCATATGCCATTATCTAGATTTGGTCACATGGTCCCAATCTAACTGCACTGGCAGCTTAAAAATATAGGCTTTCTGTGGGCCCAGAAAAATAGAAGGACCAGTAGGAATCCACTCAGTCTCTGCTACACCACTGTTGTCAGAGGTAATCTATTCTTCATCCTGCTAAGAGTGTTTAAAATCAATCTTGATTTTAGACTTGTGCCCAGCTCCTTTTCTAGCTGTGTGACCTGAACAGATCGCTTAACTTCTCTGAGTGTCAGTTCCAGTTGTAATGAAGATAATGATGTCCATGCAGAGCCATGTGAGCAAAATAAAGGCCTCATTAAAAATACTCAAAAATAGTTTGGGGGTAGGAAAAGAATAAATGAAACAAGATGGGATCAGGAGGGAGACAAACCATAAGAGACTCACAAAACAAACTGAGGGCTGCCGGGGGGAGGGGGTAGGGAGAGGGTGGTTGGGTTATGGACATTGGGGAGGGTATGTGCTATGGTGAGTGCTGTGAAGTGTGTAAACCCAGCGATTCACAGACCTGTACCCCTGGGGCTAATGATACATTATATGTTTAAAAATATATATATATGTATATGTATGTGTATATATATGTATATATATACATATATATAACTTAAAAAATAATAAAAATACTCTGTTCTAAAAAAAATTTAAAAAAATACTCAAAAATACACTTCATTCTTTCTTTCAACATGCCTTCTAAAACACTCTCTGTACCCAAGATGGACAATTTTTCCTTCTGTATCATCAGCAGGCATTATTAATCAGTTATGACACTTTATTTTCTATTCATTCTGTTACTCAGAATCCTTCCTAGTATGACTTTCCAGGCAGCCAAAACTGATATATTGGAGTTAGTCTTTAAAACAAAGCCTTATTTGTGATTTTTCATCTAACATAGTCACTAGACAGAAAATCTTACGCTTTGGTTTCCATCATTGTGTTTTTATACAGGCATGTTTGCTTCTCCAATGAGAGGTTAAGTCTTTGAAGACAGATATTCTGCCTCTATTATTCCTTTCCTATATGGTGCCCAACACAGTGCATGGCACTTAACAGAGCACCTGTCTCTGAATTGGATACATAGTATTGGAAACAGTGAGTACTGTTTATTGAGAGGACATGATGGTCACATGCTTTACATGCATTTTTTTTATTTAACATGAATTCAAAACCTTACAATGAAAGAACTATTACTATGCTGATTTTGATGATAGAAAACTGGACCTTAGGAAGGTTAAGTGACTTTACCAAAGCTATTTAGCTAATGAATGAGAGGACATGATTGAAACCCAGACCTCCCAGGGGCCAAAGCCCAGGACACTGACCACTGTTCTACATCATCATCATGGCTTGCCTACTTCTTTCCAGGTCGGTGGCAGTTATGGAGATAGAAGACTCTTTCAGCGGACAAGAAAGGAAATGAGAAACATGATGGAAATAGACTTCTCAGAGACAATGAGGGGATGAATAAGGGTGAAAGAGAGCATTTTGAGCAAGGGGAGAGAGGTTCAGATGGGGTAAAGCTAGAACAGAAGAGGAGACTATGAAAGACGGGTATTTTGATTAAAGAGTGGGGCCTGCACAATTTGTCTTCAGAATCCTAAAAATGGGGGCACCTAGGTGACTGTCAGTTGGTTAAGTGGCTGCCTGTGACTCAGGTCATGATCACAGGGTCCTGGGATTTAGCCCCAGGTTAGGCTCTCTGCTCAGCGGGGAGCCTGCTTCTCCTTCTCCCTCTCCCTGTGGCTGCCCCTCCTTCTGCTATCTCTCTCGAAGAAAGTCTTTTAAAAAAAGGAATCCTAAAAATTAATCTCTTAAAAAAAAGGACAGATATTATCGATGACTATTTATTAACAAACTCAACTTGAGTCTTTTAGTTAGAAAAGACTTTCTGCCACCATAATCTCTTCACCTGACATTTCGTCTTTGTACTTGCAAAACACAGACAAGAAACTAAAGTGATTTTCCGAGTGCTAAGTGTTAGACACAGAGCTGGATGCTTTTTTGTGTATATTTATTTATTTAATTTTCAACAAAACCCTGAAGGGTTGTTGGTAGTATCCAATTCCACAAATGAACAAATAAAACTGAAGCTTGAAGAAGGGATTCATTCATGCAATACCCATAGCTACTAAGTGGGAGCTCTGTCTGAGATGGGAGACTGTTTTTTTTCCCCATACATGACAGTTTTCTCTAATATCTATGTCTATAGCCATTTTATGCGATCATCCACTACTTGTTCACTTGCTTAGTGTGTCGTCACAGAAAGAGAACTTCATCCAGAACGCTCTCTGCTTATGAAACAGTTCCTGGCATCCAGTAGGGATGTAATGTTGAATTGAGTGAATATCACTCCTGGACTTAAATAGCTCAGTTTTGTTGTTGTTGTTGTTGTTTTGTTTTTGTTTTGTTTTGTTTTTTAATGCATAGACGAATGGATACCTGCAAACTACCACCTGCTGTTAGATCTGTAGATGATGGTGGGGCTTGCACAGGTAGTAGGTGTGGAGTGTAATTTCCTAGTGTTGACAGTTTCTAACCGTCCTTTATCAGTCAGTCTATAGTCGAAGTTCTCACTATCCCCACGTACTGCTGTAGGACTTTTTGAGTCCTGTGCCTCCGCACTGCTCAGAAATGGAAGGGCAGTGCAATGTGAAATGATTAAAGGAATGGGAAAGGAAACTCGGGATGACAGATTAAAAAATGTCAGCCTGCAGAAGGGAGAGATGAGGGGCTGGCTTAACAACTTTCAAATGCCTAAGAAGCTATGTAATAAGGAAGGTGACCAGGTTCACCCAGAAAAGGAAAAGTGGGCTGACTATAGCTTCGAAGACTTACAGTGGAATTAACGAAGAACTGCCTGGCTACAGGTCCTCAGACACAAAAGCAAGCTACATGGAGGAGGCTGTCTTCTTTCCTGCTTGATAAAATCGTTATGGGAACAGACATTCCCCTGCCTGGTATTGGGAGTGGTGGTGATTTGTAATGAATTCAGTCATTACTTGTGCCTCAACTATGTGCCAATTGTTGTGACACATTGTGATAGGCATTTTCTTGCTATTTGCTCAGAAAGGAAGAGTGGCTTCCATTTTTACAAACAAAGAGCTGACTCAGAAAAGGAATATTCCCTAATAAAAGTGACAGGGTCAGGACTGAGAACCAGTCTGCCTGGCTTTAAGGCACAACAGCAGCAATGACAACAAGAATAACAACAATCAATGTTTACAGATGACTTCCTAGGTGGCAGGTACATTGTGTTATGCATTATGTCATTTTAACCTCCTGGCAACCTTATTTAAAAAGATTTTAAATCCACAATTTTCAAGTGAGGAAGCACTGCAAGGTGGCAAGGTTATCTGTCCGAAGTAATATTATCTCCTAAGTCAAGAGTCTGGATTCACACTCAGATCTTTCTTGTTCTTAAGGCCCTACTCTTCTTTCTCTAACATGCCACTTCTCCCAGTCTTATATATGAATAGATTTAAGAGTCTCCAGTATCAGTATCTGATATATAATAGAGAGAGAAATAATAACATATAGGAGGGAGAGAAGACTGTTTTCTGGAACAGACATAAGAGGGTAACCAGAGAGAGGGAGAGATAGAGAGGGAACACACAAGCATCATTGAAAATGTGACATTATAATGGAGAATTTTAAGATGGGTTGGGTTTCCTCTCAGACACAGGGAGGAAAGAAAGGACATGAATTAAGGAAGAGGTGAAATTGTGTAAAATTAACAATACTGAAATGAAGGAACTAAGCAGTTGACAGAACATAAAGTGTGTTGAGTTGGAGCATGTCAGGTAATTTTGGGGACAAAGAACAAAGAGCTTCAAAGTGACTAGTATGAATGAGACAGTGGTATATACTTTCTACTTTCCTCCTAGGCATGGAGACATCCCCCAGCCTTCTTTGTGTCTGGGTCAGGCAGCATAACTGAGCTCTTACCAGAGGAACGTGGAAAGAAGTACTGTGTGCCCCTTCTAGATCTGTCCATGGGCTGGCTTGGGAACTTTCCCAGCTCCGGACTTTCTCTCCAGCCACATGGCTAGAAGTGAAGACTTTTAAGACAGCAGAGCCACTGGGTAAAAGTGGCTTGATTCTCTGAGCTCAGGAAGGATCGGTAACCTCCCCAGGAGGATCCACCAAAGAGGAACTTTCATGAAAGAAAAATCAGCCATTGAGATATTGTCATTGCTAGTGAAGGAAGTATATCTAGCTTGGGAATTTATATTTTAGACTGGCATTTTCCAAAATGCATATGTTTACCATAACATTCATCACAGAAATGCTTCATTCTAATTAACTCCTTTTAGTTAAATATATTTAAGTATTCTATACATTACATCCCCTGTTAGAGACTCATTAATACATACCAGTGTAACAAGAACTCAATGAAGTCCTGAAATAAAGAAATCTGGTAAACTGTTTAAGTCAGTACTTTGCAAATGCACTTTCCCCCACAGAATTCTTTCTAGAAAGTAATGACTATGATATCTTTTGAAATTCATATTCTATGGATCACAGCATGGGGAGTATTATTCTGGCCAATGTGGACCCACTGAATGGACCCAGGTATGGGAAATAATTATAACCTTTCAGAGAAGCTAATGTTGTGTTTTTTCTCCCTAAGCCATGTAACTTCAGCCTGTGATCTTCTTTTCTTAACCTGCCAGTTTCCCTCTAAGGAAAGAGAAATTGCTAATCTGACCCAAATTCAAAACTTTGTTTGAGTCATGCTTACTTATAAGAAGGGTCACGGTGTATTCAAGTCTGCATGAATAGTATAATTCTTATTTCCTACAGTAATGTGATGAACAGTTCTAGAAGAGCTGAGTAGACTTCTGGGTCAAGTGATCAAGGGTGCTCTTTTCTCCCCTCTTTCATTCTGAATAAGAATTTCAGGAATTTCAAAGAATTCCAAGATTTCTATTTTGAAGGAAGGTGAATGGACAAAAGTAGAAAGTACATGTTGAGAACCAGAGAGATAAAATGATTTCCCTAAAGGCATTAGGGAAGTTGGTGGCCTCTATCATCCTAACTCTGATCCCCTCAAGATTCCTTGGAGGCAACCACCATAAGTTGTACATGATCACCGTGACACAACTTCCTCCTTAAGGACTGAACAAGCTGTCAGTTTATTCCTCTTATTAATACTGATTTCCATGGGATTGCAGTAAAAAAATCAAATAACAGATGATTTTATCATTATCTTTTTTGTTAACATTTTCAGATATTCATCTCACTGTTTTTGCCTGCTTTGAAATAAGGTAGTTCTTCCTCCTGAGTATATGTCCAATGATAATCAAAGCAAATTGGAGGAGTCATACCTTACACATCTGTCCTCTTAGTTACACTTCTACATGAGGTGATATAACCTTGTCTGTTTTATTCTTTTAAAACATAAATGATTAATGCCCAATTATGAAGGAGGTCTATATGTTAGTAAAGGCTGGACTACATAATGATAATAATTTACATTTGCAAATCATTTTTGAACACATTGTCTCCTCTGAGCCTCAGATTAACCTGTGAGCCACAAAGGGCAGAGGATCATCCCTTTTTTTGCAGATGAGAAAATCAATACGTTGGCAGATACAATGATTTTCCCCAGGCTCACAAAGCCAGTAAGATGTTCATTAAAACCTACAGTCAGGCCCCATCTTAGATTCATGTTCTTACTTCACAATTATGGCTTTCATGTGGTGATGGCAGTGGAGAAGGGCCCAGTTCCCAGTGTAGACTAAGTCAAGGTGGAGAGTCTCTGGTTCCCTCTGTACTACTTCTGTGCCCTAGGGAAAGTCACTTCCTCTCTTTGAGTCTCTATTCACTCAACTGCAAAATCAGAGAAAAAAAAATTATTTCATTGTTTCCAGTATTAAATGAGACATCATGTGTCAAATGTTTGGCATACAAAGAGTTCTTTGCACATGTTAGTTCTCTCCAAATGGCATGAGTCTGGGATTGTCCTTGAGGGAATTCCGATTTTAATTTTAAGGGGAAATAAGCCTCATTCTCTCTACTGAGCTCTAGGAGGACAGAGGTATTGTGTTCCCTGAAATCTTTATCTCCTTTGCCTGTACTGAGCATGGTGCACAGAAGGTGCTAAGCACATACGATTTTCAAAGACTGAAGTGGGAAATTGGGGGTAATGTCTTCTTCAGTGTTTGCTTAATCTCATTATGGTGCATTGTCCAAAGAGTTATGTGGAGCCAGAAAGGTACAAAACAATGTCCTTGGCTTCAGGGCCAAACCAGGGAACCCATGATGAAGTGCAAATATATCAGCTCTTAAAGGCAACGATGGTGAAACTAGCCCAACAGGAATCCAGAGCATGACAATTCAGCCATCTCTGTTCTTGGAAGTGCCTGCAGAATTTACTTTTCAAGAGGCTTCATCTGTCAAGCTCCCTAGCCTATCCTTCTGGCAGCTTTCTCTCTGGAACCTTATTCCAAAAGCAAATCCAAGGATCTCAGCCTTCCAATTGTTGATAAATAAACCCCTCTCTGAGAGCCTCCGTGACAGATAAATCTGTCCACCCAAGGACATTTCCTAAGCAGGACGGGCTGTTTAAACTCCTTACCAGATTGCAGCTGGCACCCGCCACGTCGATTTTTCCCTCTCCTTATAATCATAATGGGATCTCGGCAATAAAGATGGATTTGTTAATTTCCATCCCCTTCTCACTTTCTCTTTTAATCACTGTCGAGCATAAATTAATTTCCGCTTAAAGAGCTTTCAACAAGATTCCGTCATTGTCTAGGGCAGTAAAGGTCAAAAAACAGGAGCCTCTGAAAATACTCATCAGCTGTTTGCCAGGAATAAACTTTAGTTATTGACACTTAATTATTTCTATTTTGTCCATGGCAAGCTGGAGTCAGAGAAAGAAAGGGAGGGGGGAGGAAGAGAGAGAGAGAGGGAGAGACGTCGAGGGAGTGTAGGAGGAGAAAAGGAGAGGGAGGAAGGAAAGAGAGGGGTGCAGGGGAGAGAGGGGAAACAGGAAGAGAGGCGGAGACAGAGAGAGGCAGAGAGAGAGAACCCAATTTGATCACCCACCTGCTGGTATGTGGAATGTTACATTTTCTCCTGAATCTTTGATAAAATGAACTAAAGTTCTAATATCAGTCTTGATACTGTTTGTCCGTTTTTTACAGGGTAAGATATAGTTAAGTATTCGGTCACCAGCCTGTTTAAGTCCCAATTCTGCTATATAGCAGCAGGAGTGCCTGAGGAATACTTAATCTCTGAATTTTTACCTGTTAAAAATGCAATAATTGCACCATCATACAGAACCATCCTGTGGAATGGATGAGAGAAAGACTATAAATGTCTAAGTACGAATCCTGGAATGACAGGCATCCCACAAAGTGTAGCTATACTTGGTGGTATTTCCTTTATAGGTCTGTCACTTTAGATCTACGATGAACTGCGGACAGTGTTAAAAGGCAACAAAGTATGGAAATATATGGAACCATAAGGGAATGGATTTTTTTTCCCCACCATGTGTGGAAGAGAGTCAGGAAGGCAGTATTTAAAAAAAAAAAAAAAGCCTTCTCAAGTGATCTGTAAATACAATTTTCCTTGCTCTTTAGTGAGATACTGGAGTGAAGTTTGGACTTACTGAGATCAAGATTAACCCCCATTTCTGACACTAAGTCTGTGGGAGCTTGGCAACTTAATTATACCTATGAACCTTAGTTCCTTCAACTGTATAATGGGAAAAGTACCTCCCACATTTGATTGCTGATGAGGATTAAATGACACGATATAGAGAATCAATGAACTTAAGACATATTTGGGAACACGGATAGCAGATGTGTTTTACAGTCAGCATATAACTAAACAATAAAAACGATGCAATTATTAATACTAATAACTAATGCATATAGCATGTTCTACATCCTGGGGACTTCTCTGACACTTACATATAATAACTCATGGAACCCTTACTAAAAACCCCACAGTGGTGGTATCAATATTGTTCTCATTTTACCACATGAATAAACAGAGGAGGTCAGAGACATTATTTAACTTGCTCAACATGATATAGAAATGGTCATGCAGCTAGGATTTAAAACCCATGCAACTGCATCCAGAGTCTAGGCTCTTCATCATTTTACTAATCTGTTTCGATGGAAGGAAAAGGAAGGAGATCTTATGCTATTTGTCCTAATACAGTGGTATGTTAATACACACACACACACACACACACACACACACACACACGATCCACTTCATGGCCAGGAACTTCAGGGATGGAATTCTAATAAAAAAAAAGCCCAGATTTGGAACTTCTAGAGGGTGGCCATATGGCAATGCAATCCTCTAATAACTGCAGGTAAGGAACTGTGTGATTTAATCCTCATGACAACCCTGGGAGACTAGTATTTTGCCTATAAGAAAATCACTAATTAGAAAGTTAAGTCACTTGTATAAGAACACACACAGGAAGTGTTAATGCAGATTTTGGACTGAAGTCTGTCTTAACGCAGGACCTGGGAATTTTAAGGACCTGGCTATATAACTTCTCACTTAATTGCAGCACTTTTTTTTTAAACAAAAGTAGCAGAGAGGGAGGATACTATTAAAATCATTGTTCTTAAGCCTTTAAAAAATAAATTCTGTCTTTCTACATTTTTGTCTCCTTTCTCTCCTCAACCTCAGCACCATTCCCACTACTGCACATATCCATGATTTGGAGATTCCAGAATAAGCAGTTTCAAAACTATTTCTACCTGTGCTCCCAACTCAACAGCATCAGACATACGTGTGATTTCTCTCAAGGGTCTGTAAATAAGGATGCAAGGTATGGAATATATTACCTGGGAGTTAGCGGGTCTGGGGAGATCTATGGGAAGTGGAGACAAGGGCTTCAGAAACAAATTTAACTAGTATTTCATAACTGGGGGGGGGGGTGTGATTTGATTTTGGATCTATCTGGACTTGGCTGGTTTTATTGAACCAGAGTCCATAAGGAAGACTTAATGTTTTTATTGGCTGTTATAGCAATCACATTTGGCTCAGACCAGTGAGTCCGGGATTCTAGACCAGTTTTTAAGGAGAATTTGGGTAATGGCCATATTCTACATTGCTCTATGTGACAAGGACTGGTAACTGTCTTTAGAGGCTGAAACTTGTGTTCACATGCATTATCTCCTCTTAGTTCATCCTTACAACAACTGTACTGGTTGCTCTATTATTCCCACCTTGGGATAATGGAATTTTTTTTCCCAAAAAAATATACTCTGTTGAACATTAGACATGGAGCTAAACCACTCCAGGCGTACTTGAGGAAAGAGGAAGAGAAGATGACTAGAAATCTCCCACTCCATTCGCAACCTGTCACCTGGCTTTAGGTTTCAAGCAATGTATCATGAGTCTACTATAGAGCAGACACTTTGTGGGACGCTGAGGGTAGAATTCTGACTAGGAACTGTGGGCCCTTTCCTCTCAGAGCTTATTTGCAGCGGGGAGTCAGATAAATGTACTATCCATTACTTAATTATATTTCTAACACGTGTTATGAAGAAAAAGACTGAATTGTAATAGGAGCTGATCTGTTTAGGTGAAGGGCCTGGATCATCAATGCCTTGGACTTCAAATCTTGTGCTTTAAGTCTTTAAGTACTTTGAAAGCCACTAGATTTAAAAACAAAAAAAAAAGAAAGAAAGAAAGAAAAAAAAAAAAGAAAACTCCACATTTAATGAGATATCCTGAATAACTTTCAATGATGTCTAAACATTTCTGAATTTTCATTTTAGTTTCCATATTATATTCTTTCAATTTGGGGGAAAATAACTTGGCAAGATATTTTCCCTC
Source organism: Mustela nigripes (assembly GCF_022355385.1). Taxonomy (NCBI): domain Eukaryota; kingdom Metazoa; phylum Chordata; class Mammalia; order Carnivora; family Mustelidae; genus Mustela; species Mustela nigripes. Next base: position 15,165,355 of record NC_081565.1, read on the forward strand.
CATCCTTATCATAATACCTTCAAGGTAGTTTTTATGTCATTGACAACTGTCTGCACAGCACCCTAGCTTCTGACCACACAGTATTCACTGCCTGAAATCCTATTCCATCCCTTTTATTGACCACATTTGATGACTTTTTTCATGATCCATTCTTGCAAAAATCTCATTACTCCAAGTATCCATGTCATTTCTCATTTCTCAAGATTCCAAATGTTCTTACTATCTATACAACTCATTTACCCATTTCCTTGAGTTCCTGGCTATCTTTTTCTTTCCTTTTTTTTTTTTTTTTTTTCCCATAGATGCCCCATCTCCCAAACTCAAGAGTGGTGTCTTAACATTTGATGACTTTCAAACCCCATCTCGTGGCATCCCTTCTCATTCCATTCCATTTCTTTCTAATCAATGACTACTGACTTATTGTTGCTGGGTCCTGTCCTGGATTGCTGTACCTTAATTTTAAGGAACTTAAATTCTGAAGTAAAGGTGTGGAGTTGATAGACAGGTAGGAGGAGAGGAAAGAGAGAAGATTATATGCAAGAAACAAAGCACCTTTTGAAAAAAAATTTTTTTTGAGTGGATATTTTAAAAAATTAGATAAATATGGTGGGAGGAGGGTTTGCATAGAGGTTGGGATACTCCCCCAGCTTTTTGAGAGACTTCAGAGGGATATGGGATGTAAAAGAGGACATTCTAGACAGGGAAACCAGAGTGAGCAGCGATACTGAAGCTTATCTAGGAACAGGGCATAGAGGGAAACAGTGTGGGCTGTGGGATAGTTAGAGATTTGGGATTTTATAAGAAAATGATGTTTTTTTAAATTTTTCATGAAGTTATAAGTAAGGTATCTATCAGAATTCTTTTAAAAAATATTAGTGTCCAATTCAACGACAAATATAGTTTGAATCATTTATGTAATCATCTTATAACCAAGCACTACAACTCTATTTCAATGCCTCTATCTTATCATCCCATCTGTGCAAAATTAGGGGTAAATGATAATATGACATGCTGTAGAAAAACAGGAATTCTGGATATTTTGAAAAGAGAAACAAGGCAAGGTAAAATTGAGTTATCCCATTGTGCAAGGTAGTACATTCATATTGAATTAAAAAGTTTGCTCAAAATGATGGTCACATTTTCAAAGGTTATATAATCAGAACTTTTTTTTATATGTATCAGCATTTCATTAAAAGTAATGTAGTAAATGTGAAATGAGGTTTTTTCCCCTCAAGCATGATTAATTGTATAAAGATTTTGTGGGAAACCTATTACCTTGATTTGATCAATCAGTATGACTGGGTGTTGAAATAATACTAGGACTAAAAAGGGGGGAAAAAGTCTAAAAATAATGGCAACGATTCAAATGATGATCTATTCCATGAAAATATAAAAAGCAAAATTTGTATGGATAATTTAGAAGTTATCAGAAAAACATATCCTTCTACTGATAGAGAGAGAGAGGGAGAGAGCGCGCGCGCAAGCGCACAAGCATTGGTGGAGGGGCAGAGGAGAGAGTCTTAAGCAGACTCTGCATGCTGGGCATAGAGCCTGATGTAAGGCTCAATCTCACAACCATGATATCAAACCAAGAGTCAGATGCTTAACCAACTGTGCCACCCAGGCACCCTGAGGTAAATCCTATATTCATACAATTTTAGAGAAACAATGATCATATTCGGTATTTGTTTTTCTTTTTGGCTTCGTTATGTTGTTTCTATTTCATTTATAAATTTGATTTGTTGGTAAAACTGCAAAAGCACTATTATTTTAAGAAGTATATGTCTAGACTTAAGCCTGAGTTCTATTATGAGGAAAATAATTGGAACCTTCATTGGTGGCCCACAAAAATATTTTTTATTCTCTAGATAAGAACTACATATTACCTTAATTTATGGTGGAGAAGAGGGCAAAATAAGATCTGTGCTTTAAAATAAATATTTCAGCCAATACAGAGAATGGATTGAAGAGGAGCAGGGACACCAGAGAGAAGTAATTATATTGTCTAGACCAGATAATATAGGACCTGAATCAAGACAGCAGTGGTTGGAATGGAGAAGTAGACAGATTCTAGGAGACAATTTGGTGCAATAATAATCTCTTGTTACGACTAATGATGATGATCATTTAGCAGCAGAGAAGTTGCACCTCTGTGCCAAATGCTTCTGGGGTTTATAGAATTCAGGCCAGAAATTAGTAAAGGGGCAGTTTGTCAAGCTTATTGCCTTGTAATAGTTATCCTCAATGGGTATTTGTTGATTTGGTTTGATTACTTTGTGTGGAATACAAACCAATTAAACCCAAGCCATATCTTCACGGAGAGGGAGATCTATGTAGACAACACAACAAGGGAAATTTTCAAAATATCTCTACCTTATCCTCATAATTCAGGACAAGAAGGCTGATTCAGAAGATAGTGGTCAGGAGGGCAGCAGAGAAGATTGGTGATGGGAAGATGATTAGCCAGAATTTTATTTCTCTGAATACTGTATGTCTTGAGAACTACAGTGTGAGAGAAATCACCAAAGGGAAAGGTTGTTCCCTCTTCACAAATATGAATGAGTAAATGGCAATTCCTGTTCATTAAAATTCTATGGAGATAAAGAATGAAAATTTGTAGATAATTAGCCGATTTCTCTATTTGTAGAACTCGGCTGAGCATACATAAAGAATGGGCTTGCTATCGATGCATGTGGTCATCATCTACAAATGGAAAAATCTGCTCATCACCATTAAAGAGGATTTTTCATGTCATTTGCTTTGAAGCATTAACAAAAGGAAATATACAATTAGAAGGAAGGATACTGCTTCTCTATTCACTGCCACTGACTTTGCCTCAGACACAGCATAATCAGAAAAAATACTATTGTCTCCAATTTTGAAAACAGAGTAACAAGATAACAGAGAACCTCCACCTTGATGAACTAAACATCAGGTCTTTATTAGTAGGTGCCAGGATGACCCCAAAATGAAAAGGTGGTACCTAAAATTAGATTAATTTTAATCTAATCTCAAATTTGTAAAATACCATGCACTTTTCCAGTCATATCATACTTAAGCCATGTATTGTAATTGAACCTTCATAAGCTAAGGAGAATCTTTGTTAATTCTGTGACAGTCCACACTCTTAAAGTCTTGTTTCTATTCTTCCTCTAGCCATGAATGACTCACAAATCTATACTGGGCTCCTCCTTAGTCTTCAACCTTGGCCAGATCAAAATGATATATTTTATCTGAAGCCACCTCTGATATATACTTGTCTGTCGGAATTAATCATTGCTTTCTCTGCCCTCTCAAAATTCAGAAGTTATTACAGACTCCTTCTAATTTACTGTTATTTTTATTAATCTTGGCTGATAAGAAACTGAAAGTAGTGACTGTACCTTGTCATTTTTCTTGGACTCTCCCAGGGCACCGAGCAAAGACAGCTCCAAAAACTCAACCAGTTTTCCAGCTAATAGAGATATTCCATGTATGTTTTGCTTCATTTTGATACTTTCAGAAAATCTATGGCACATCAGGTCAGCTATGATTTCTTCTAATTTAATAATTAAGATAGGGAAGTCTCAAAGTATTAACACAAAGACCCTAAAGCACATTGTTTATAGCTGATATGATAAAAGCCATCAATTTTATCTGATGTCAAGATAATAGTACTCTCTCCTTTACACCATTTGGGCAAAGCTGGAAACATGAATATCAATGGTACCACAGGTTTGAGCCTTGGTTTATCTTTTCTCAAGTCTTTTGCAGTTCCATTACTCAGAAAATTCAAAAGGTCTCGTTGTTCTTGTTGTTTTACAACAGAACTATTTCATTTTTGTATGCTTCCGATACTTCATTTTCTTGAAGTAAGAGGTGGCGTGTATTTGGGGAAAAAAAAAACCACTGAAAATAAAATTAAATTAAAAAAAAAACATAAGGCAATTTTATTGTAAAATTAAGATGGACCATTAAGATACGTAAAGACCTCTCAAGTTCTTATAGAATTAGGTCTGACAATCACAATCCTAATATCCACTGTATTATATAGGATAAGATGTAAGTGAAGATATTCCAAAAGACAGCTTAAATGAGTTACCATTTCTTTCTCAAAGAAAGTTCAGAGGACAACAGAACATGCCATGGTAACCTTCCAAATACCAACTCACAGTTTCAAATGTTGAGGTAGTTATTGCCATTGAGACTGTACTGGACATGTGGTGATGGGCAAGTCCTCAACTGTACAAGGGAGAATCCTCACATAATAAGGATGTTTTGAGAATCAACTGGGATAACATTGGGAAAACACTTTTTTGGTGTCTAATACACAGTGGGCACTTGATCAAGCTTATTGTTCAGTCAGTGTTGTTCTTTGTTATAGTAATGGTGGTGGTTGTATCTTCGTCTTTTTCCTTCTTTACGTTTTCTGCTTATTTTTATACTTCTCACTTCTTAAAACCTAATTACATAATATACCTTCTTAGATAAGGGTTTTAACATCAACGATAGAGTGAGGCATTCAATCAAGTCTTCAAGAAATTCTTAGTCAACTTTTACCTGAGACTCCCACCAGCAATAATTTCCACCCCTCCACCTCATAATAAGGCACTACCCAACATGTCCAGAGCCTTAGTAATTATGATTCCCAGTGGGTTAGATTCTGCCACTTTTACTAGACTCATTCTTATACCAGTTCTTTAATTAATGTAAAGAAAGAAGTCAATGTCAGGTGCAGGGTATGAAGAGAGTCAGTTATATATATTCTTGAATTATAAACTGCTCACTCCTCCAGTGGATAGTCCTGCTAGGTTCTTCTTCCTTCCCTGTAGAAGCTTCCCACAAAAAACTTTTTTTTTTTAATTTAAATTAACTTAGTGTCTCTTGTTGCTTAGTTTTATCTATTCCTCCTAAGAATGAAATTTCTGACCTGTATCCATACCATTTTTTTCTATATTTCTCCTTTAATTCCCTTCTACTTAAGACTAATGATATGTTTTCTTAGAATGAGCCGCCTCTCTGTTCTTTTTCCTCATAATAGCTGTCAATAACTTCAGTGTCATGGAATTTTTTTTAAGATTTTATTTATTTATTTATTTATTTGACAAAGAAAGAGCAATCATAAGTAGGCAGAGAGGCAGGCGGGGGGCACGGGGAGCAGGGTCCCTGCTGAGCAGAGAGTTCAATGTAGGGCTTGATCCCAGGACCCTGAGATCATGACCTGAGCTGAAGGCAGAGGCTTAACCCACTGAGCCACCCAGGCATCCCAGTGTGATGGAATCTTGAGCAAAGTTTAGGTTAAGGGAAAGAGGATTACAATCCTACTCTAGTATTTGGAGTCTGGGATTCATGAATTTCCACCGCACTGTTCAAATGATTTCTTTTGAGAACTATCCATTTTTAAATACTCACTTTTTTTCTGAGTCACTTTCCTGGTACCATAATGTCAGGTGTCATTTATCTCAGACTGTAAGATAGATAGCACTTTGCCATGTGATACTTTAAAATAGTTTTGCTCCACGAAACCCATATGCTAAATGAAAGTGTCTTCTTGGTTAATTTTTATCTCTCACAATCTACAGGAAAAAAAATTGATAAATATTAAGTGTCTAATAAAAGTCCCATTATGAAAGTATTAAATGATAGACAAGGGAATCAATAAACTAAAGCCTCCCCCCCCCCACCCCAGTTCTCTAGCAGTGGTTTGGGCAATTCCATGGTTTAATGATGTCCCATGAAGAAGTTTTCAAGTTGAGATTACAGAGCCGTTCTCGGAGAAGAAAAAAAGCATATAATCCCATTATATCTGCCATTCTAAATTATTTATGGGCTAAAAAAGTACTTTCAGTGAGCTGTGAACTGAAATAAAAAATCATGTCCATCCAATACTTCAAGGTAAATAATAAACAATTCCATATTCTTCCAAGGTTTACTTATGAATTACAGTCTAGGAAAACAATGATGGTTACCAACACTTGATCTTCATAAAGTAAAATTTCCTTGCTAAAATTAAGTGACCCCTTACTTATTCTCTATATCTGACCTTCCAGTCAGCTTTCCTAGAGCTGGCTTCCCTTAGAAAAGGAATGAAGAAATTTGATCAAACTTAAGTAGACCATAATCAACTATCAGTGAGATACTTTCTCTGTCATTAGACATTCAGCTTCCTTGAAGCAGTCATAGGGTCTCTTTCTTGCTGCTTCCTTGGAGCTTAGAAGAGTGTTCAGCACATAGTATATGTTCAATAAATATTTATGAAATAAATTAATACACACAAATAGAGTCATAAAAAGAGATACAGGTACCTATTTAAACATATTTTTTAAATCTGTATATTATTACATCAATTTCACAGCCAAAAATTATTCCAATCCTCACAACAAACTTATATAGTTAGAACAGGCAGCTAATGTTATGATTATGTACATTTGCAGATGATGAAAATGAGGGCTGAAAATATTTCCCTGAGGTTAAGAATCTATTTACTAGCAGAACTGAGACTCCAACTAAGGCTTTCCTCGTCGTCTTCTGGTGATTTCTTTTCACTAGCTTCCTCCTACCTCTCAGATTTAGTCATTCAAACTGGAACCCAGGATGGCTTCCTGGATCAGACTGACCACACTTGCCTCTCTCTGGTTCCCTCCAGAGACATCCTTGGCCACCCTGAGCTTCCTCCAACCAGAGCATCCTTAATTGCTGGAAAACACAGTGCTACTGAGCCTACTCATCAGCCAGTTGGCACTTTTTCAAATGAGCCACTGAATGGCAAATGCACAGATAACACTGGGATAAAATGAGCTCCTCTTATTGATTTTCCAAACCAATATGGCACGGGTGCTCCCTCTTTGTGCCATCTCCTCCCTCTGCCTGGAGGCATTCTCCGCCCGTTCATCATTTTAATTAGACATTACACCTGGCACAAATGCTGAGTTGATTAACCTTAAAGGAGCTGAATAGGTTCTGTGATCGTTAACATGGGGCCCCTGACATATTATAACTCATGTTAACATGTGCTGTTGCACAAACTCACAGCTTCTTCAGCCCACTTTCCAAAGCTGCCGTGCGGGGTAATAGCATCTACCGAGAGTGCTTCACGAAGTGTGCTCCCATAATAACGCTGTGAAAAGCAAGATTTAAAAGATGGATTGGTGTGGACTCTGCAGATACCACTTTTTAATGTTTATATAAATGCACCTTCTGTGTCAAGGGCGGGGATCAAACGGATGGTCTTTTGTGTTGGAGTACTGAAAAGGAAGGAACACTGCTTTTGGAGGTGGAAAACACGGGGATTCATCCTGTGCTGACTATGATTTCCAAACAGTCTCTTAATTTCACTGAGTCTCAAACTCGCATGGAAAATGGGAGACTGAAAAGAACATGAAGGTTTCCCCGCATTGTCTATAACTGGGACCCATCAGCACGCCTCTCATCTAGGATGGGGATCCTAGAGACAGTACATAGAGAACACTAGCCAATCCTTATTCTTTAATCTAGGTTAAGTACTATCTGCCTCAAATAACTGATTCTTGCTGGTAAGATAGTTTCAGTATGCCATAAAGATGTCAGGAAGCCCCTTTCATCTCCCTGACAAGCCACAAACATCAGCCCTTAACATCCTGTCCTGACTTCATGCCCCACCTCTCCAGAGCTAAAGCATCTCCCTAACACAAGTCACACCTGTGCTTCACCTCCTGTTATATCCAGATGGAAAGACAGACAAGAAATAAGTCCAGGAGGAGGAAGAAGGAACTTTTCAAAGATCCTTTCATGTTCTCAAGAAAGCTCCCTCCTTTTAGCTTAAGGAAAGGATCGCTTTTCTCGGGCAGGTGTGGGGTTCGAGTTATAGATCCATTCCTCTGGTTTGCTCAGAGGATCAGAATAACTGGCCAGTTAGATTGAGTCTCAGGATAACAGGGACAGTTCTTAACCTATTTTTTGGGTATCTCTAATGCCAACAGAAATGCCACACAAACGGACACAAAATACGCATTGATTGAATTGCTTAAAATAGTTGGGATTTCAAGCAAAAGCAAAGAGTGATGAAAAATATATCCACATTTGAATATTTTTATTTCTCAAATAGCAGTATTTTGGTGGCAAACTATTCCAGTTCACCTTTGGCCAATTAGTCCACTTATAATTATTATTGGATAGGGGAAGGAACTCTTATCTGAGAAAGGCAATTTGTCTCATTTGTTAGTCCTGTGTGCTCGTATTAGATCTGGGTTTTCTTAGCTGTGTGACTTTGATCAGGTGACTTGTCTTCTCTGAACCTTGTTTTCTTCCTTATTAAGTTTTTGTGAGAATTAATTGAGCTAATATGTGTAAAGCCCTTGGCATAGAATCTAACACAGTCAATACTAAGTAAATAGCACTTCATTTTAACATTACAGTGAGAAAGAGAAAAAAAAAATGAAGTAAAGAGAATTCCGTGAGTTACTGTCTATCAAGGCTATAAGAAAACAGAGGGTAGGAAAAAGTTAAGTTTCCTTGCTTTGCCTTAAAATACAGGGAGAATTCAGTCTTTTTGGAAGTTCCTGGAAATGAGAATTTGTGTTCTGACACAATGATCTTATTTCTTATATTCTTGTCTGAGAATCAAAGGCAGGGCCCAGAAGATAGGCCTATGAGCACCTCTTTTTATCTGTCGAAACTTAAGGACTTCAAAGATGGCCCACTTAAACAAAATCCCTGACCTCTCGTCCTTGTCCATTTCTGTAGAAAGGTCATCCTCTCTCTGGCTTGAGGCTTGTGGCAAGCGGAGAAACATCCAGCCTTGCAGGAAAGCTTCACAGATTGGTGCCTGAACTATGCTCAGTTAATAGGCTTCATCTTGGAGGAATATAGGAAGTGGGATCACTTAAAGAACTCTCGTCATGCTACCACTCTTGCTGAAGAAATGTCCATATGTTCTTTGATTGCCACAGTACATACCCAGGACCACAGCTCCAGTGTCACCAACTCAGGATGTTCTCCTGGACACCTACCAACACCCTCTTAGGTAAAAATGCTCCAGTGTCCTCCAAAGCATAGCATACATTTCTGTTTTACTACCTGCCATCTGGCTATGATCATTTGGCTACTCCCTGCAACCCTGATTTGACTGTAAGCTGGGATTCATCCATACTTTAATATATTAATCTTTGCCTTGCTCACACCAAGCACAGTGCTTGACACTGGGGAAACTTTCAAAGATAGATTTTTTTAAATTTATTTTTTGGTATAGAGCACTTGGTCTTATATGCAAACAATGAATCTTGGAGCACCACATCAAAAACTAATGATGTGCTGTATAGTGACTAACGTAACATAATAAAAAATATTTTAAAAATTTAGAAAAAATAAATTTTTTTTTGAACAACCAAAGAAGTAAACATGTTAACCAATTAAACAAGATGGTGCATTGGGAAAGATATACTTTCTGCTGAATAACAACTGAGTTCATATACTGGCTCTTTCACCAACTGACTATATGACCTGTCCAAACTATCCAGTCTCTCCAAATCATAGCTTTAGCCTTTGTAAAATAAGGATAAATAGACAAACTATATGAGTTATTAAGCTGTGGTCTCTCAGTTCCAAGTGACTATTGTTTACTGTGGAAAATATTTATTTTCTTTGCCATCTGGAGGTGGAGATGCTGGGAGAGGCATCAAGACAAGAGTTGGAAGAGAAGACACAATCCATCCTATGTAGTTCTTATTCCTGCCATTCTCGCTAAGTACCCCTCATTCCCTCTGGCTGCAGTAAGGTGCTCCTGCAGAAGCTGGTTCTGGTTGGCAGTGCCCCAACACTCTCAGAAGCAGCTTCGCCACATGTCCAGAGCTACCAGCCTCTGCCAGTCAGTGGCTCTTCCTTAGTGGTCTTAATCCCAGCTTTCTGGAGCCCTCTGTCAAGCTTTATAGATTTAATAATTCTAACTTCTTTACTTTTGCCTCTGCCCCAGAAGAGATACCTCAGTCCTATTTAATTTCCCATCCCACTTTACTCTCTTTAGTTCTCCATCATACGACAAACAGATTTCATATTAAATTTTCTCTGTTTAAGTGACTAGATTCGTTTCTAATTGGTCTGACTGAACCATGACTGATAGCCCCACCTTGTAGGATTGTGGTATGTGTGAGATACAGCCCCACCATCAGACATTCAATTCAATGCTCTGCTTGCAGAAGCAACTTGTAGAAGTGACTTAATAAACAGCTCTAAGTTATTATTAGTTAGAATGTAAAATTTACCATTTTAACCACTTTTGAGTGTACAACTCAGTGGCACTAAGTGCACTGCCACTGTTGTATACTTATCACTACCATCCACCTCAAGAACTTTTCATCTTCCCAAACTGACACTCTGTACCCATTCAATAATAACTTCCCTTTCTCTCCTGCCCTCAGACCCTGGTAACCGCTGTTCTACATTCTTTCTCCACAATTTTTTTTTTTTTTACTCTTCTAAGTACCCCATAGAAATGGAATCATTGTGTCTGAATTCAATGAGCACAATGTTTTCAAGGTCCCTCCATGTTGTAGAATGCATCAGAATGTAATTAACTTTTTAAAAAAGATTTTATTTATTTGAGAGAGAGAGAGAGAGCACATGCAGGGGAAGGGGCAGAGGGGGAGAGAGAGAGAAGAAGACCTCCTGCTCCATGCGGGGCTTGATCCCAGGAGCCCAAGATCATGACCTGAGCCAAAGGAAGATGCTTAACTGAGTCACCAAGGTGACCCCAGAATGTAATTAATTTTTTAAGGACAAATGATACTCCTCTGTATGTATATATTGTATTTTGTTTCTTTATTCATATCTCCATGGATATCCCAGTTGTGTCTACCCTCAGAGTACTGTGAATAATGCTGCTATGAACACAGGTATACAAATATCTGTTCAAGTCCTTGTTTTCATTTCTTTCACAAGTGGTATTGCTGAATCATGGGGTAATTCTATGTTTAACTTTCTGAGGAATCACCATACTCTACAGAGGTTACAAGATTTTTCACTACCACCAACAATGTCCAAGGCTTCTAATTTCTCCACATCCTTGCCAACACTTATTATCTTCTGAGATTTTTTTGGGTAACAGCCACTCTAATAAATGTGAAGTAGTGTTTGTGATTATTGCTTCTATTGTTCTGTTCCAATTCACAACACCTTGAAAAGAAAAAGTTTCCCATATTAAAACTGAACACATGCTGTCACTTCAGAACTGAAAAGACTGGGTGAAGAGGAATAGCTTAATTGATGGTATCACCACTGTAATTCTGACATGCTCACTTTTATTATGTTTGCAAGGAATGCATAAAACCTTTTTTTGTTTGTTTGTTTCCTTTATAAAATACAGGTATGTCGGAATTGAAAATGCTCTGATAAATTTGGAGGGAGAGCATAATAAATTAACCAAAAATATAAGAGGAAAAAAGTCATCTAACTCTCATTTGATTTTATAGCTTTATCTTACTTAGTTAAATTCAGTTTGATCTGATAAGTTACCAACCATCCAATAATGCACCAGATTCTATATTATACATAGACTCAGTCAGATAGGAACTTGCCCCCCACCACCTGCAAGAGATCACCACCAGATAATACCAGACAGACAATTTTGACTATTGACGTATGTCTAGGATATGCCATCACAAAGCTCATGGGAAATACTCCACTTACTGACTCTGTGAATTCTAGTCTTAAAACCTGTCTCAGTATGCCAGGGTACCGCTTCTCATCCTGCCTCCATATATCAGGAGCATCTTACTTAACTCGGGTCTTGAGGACATGATGAGGAGAACAAAATGAGATTTTCATTTTTTTAAGACTTTACTTATTTTATTTTAGAGAGAGAGAAAATGAGTGGGGGGAGAAGAAGAAGGGGAGAGGGATGAAGAGGGAAAGAAACTCAAGCTGACTGTATGTTGAGCATGGAGCCTATTGCAAGGCTTGATCTCATGAACTTGAGATCATGACCTGAGCAGAAACCAAAAGTTGGATGCTTAACCAAGTCACCCAGGTGTACCATCAATATTTTTAAAAGTAGCCTTTGAAGTCCTTTTAGAGCAAAGACTGTCTTTGTTCAGGAAAATACCCTGAAGATCTTCCTGGGATGGTTGATACTGTCTTGAAGACATAGGGTTTTAGGAGCCTAGGAAACCAAGAAGTAGATAAACTAATTTGGACAGAAACTGTGAGATGAAAGTAAAAATGGAAAATAAAGAAGAAAGGAGTAGAGAGAGAGGAAATGAGACAAAGAGCAACCAAGGAATGTGCTATGAGGATGAACACTGACGAGCAGAAACAACAAGTGGTCTTTCAGAAACAGAATAATTCAATGTTTTTAAATTTATTTGACAGACAGAGATCACAAGTAGGCAGAGAGGCAGGCAGAGAGAGAGGAAGGAAAGCAGGCTCCCTGCTGAACAGAGAACCCGATGCGGGGCTTGATCCCAGGACCCTGGGATCATGACCTGAGCCGAAAGCAGAGGCTTTAACCCACTGAGCCACCCAGGTGCCCCAGAATAATTCAATTTTTAAGGTTGTGTGTGTGTATGTGTGTGTGTGCTGAAATAGAAATCTGTTTTATGATTTGATTCTTCAGTAAAGTTACCTACACATATGCAAGCCTGTCTTGAGATTTTTGTTTTATTCCTCTTTTTAGAAATCAAAGAAAGGGAAAAAATTGGCTTCCACATATAAGTTGATCCACTGCAGAACAGGGAGAGATCATAATACAAGATGAGAAAATATTCCCTAAATTGTTTTAGTAGAAGCAAAAGTTCACAACCAAAGAGGGTCAAGATAAAGGAAGATCCCAGGAAATTCACACACACACACACACACACACACACACACACACACACAGGAGAAACCATCAGAATAGTTATAACTATGGCATATATATTTGAGTAAGTATTGCCTTGGTTTTTTTTTTTTTTAAGACAAGGTGATTGTGTGCAATTGGAATATCTAAGAATATCTGAGATCCCAATACAATAGGTTGTGTAAGGTAGTGATTAGAATCACAGAATTTAGATTCAGTAAGAATCAAGTTAATTTCTTATTTTTGCCTCAGGGTTTTTGGACACATTAATTCTCTGAACTTCAGTTTCCTCACCAGTTACACCAATAATTATGTCAACCTTCTGAGGTGTTTTGAAAATTCAATAAAACGATGCAAATCAAACCAAGAGGTGAATCTTGACTTTACCCATAAATCACAGCTGGCGTTTCTCACTTTTTTCGGCTTATTCACCATACGATTTATGTTACAGTCCTGTTAACTCTCATCCTTCCAGGAAGATGAACACCTACTAAATAAAGCAAGTTCTCTCTGCACACTTTTGCTAATATAGAGTGAACATTTTTTTAAGTACTTGCCTCCCTACAGGACTGTGAGCTCCCAGGGAGATGGCAGTACCTAATACATCTGTGTGCCATCAGCAGTTGTCAGACTCTATTGGCCATAATAGATGCCCACAGCAGATATGCTGACTAGATGGATGGATGAAGAAATGAATGAATCCTGACAGACAATGAGCTATAATCCATGCTCACCTGGTGCTGGCTTTTCAGAGGAATTTAGGAATGTATAAACTGACCCAGAGCCTTTTAAACATGGACTTCAAAGTTCTTTCTATGCTGACCCTGCCGGCTCCTAAGTTTCATCTCCCATCGCCTTTCTACAGGGTTCTATTTCCCATCAATTCTGACTGTAGAGGAAATAATAAGCACTTTTGCCTGTGTTATCAACTTCCATTTCTCCCCTCCTCATTAGTCCCAGTTTCCATGATTGGTTCCTGTGGTTCTGGGCCATAGTTTTGCTTTTGCAGTTGGGCATAGGACCTAAGACTGTACTACAGAGTGAATCTTAGGACTTCACTTGCAAAGCTAGAAGACAAAACAGGTCTTTGTCCCTGGACCCTATAATTCGTAGATGTGAATCTTGGAGGTGCCATGGTCAGTCTTGCTAGCATGAGGAAAGCCAGGTTAAAGAAAGGCAAAAGAGGAGGCAAAACTCTGGCATCACATGGAGAAATAGTGCCAAATCCAAGATGGCATCATGGAACTCTAATACAAACTATTTTGAGGCCAACAACACATTTCATTTATTAAGTTATGTGATAAAACAAACTTTGGTTATAGTTCATTTATCATAAGTCAGCTGGAGATGGGCATTCTATTGGTTGAAACTGGAAAATTAGCTGATAGAGGGGGGCTATTGTTTTCAATCCCTGTCAGTCTTTCTTTTAACCTATTTTCTCTTGTGATAGGATACCTATTTTTTTTTTAAGTAACATATAATGTATTTTTTCAGGGGTACATGTCTGTGAAACAGACTTACACAAGTCACAGCACTCACCGTAGCACACACCCTCCCAGTGTCCATCATCCAGCCACCCTAACAGCCCATCCCACTCTCCTCCAGCAACCCTCAGTTTGTTTCCTGAAATTAAGAGTCTCTTATGATTTGTCTCTCTCCCTGGTCCCATCTTGTTTCATATTTCTTTCCCTTCCCCCCATGACCTTCTTCTCTGCTTTCCAAATTTCTCATTATCAGAGAGAGCATATGATAATCATCTTTCTCTGATTGACTCATATTGCTTAGTATAATACCCACTAGTTCCATCCATGTCATTGCAAATGGCAAGATTTCAGGGTTTTGATGGCTACATAGTATTTCAGTGTGTGTGTGTGTGTGTGTGTGTGTGTGTGAGATATATATATCACATCTTCTTTATCCATTCATCTGTTTATGGACATCTAGACTCTTTCCATAGTTTGGTTATTTTCATTTTGGAAACTATTCTTTCTCCCTAATGGTCTTGTGAATTTTGTCCCACCTCCCCCACAATAAGTCAGAACCCTGAGGATGAGAAGGTCATCCAGGAGTTAACTAACTGGGGACACGATGGAAACCTGAAGCTTCCCCATGGAACCCTGTATTACAAGAAGAGAACTCATGCAATAATTAAGTTTACAAGCCAAAAACAGCATTGAATGTAGATGAATAAGGTCCTGATGACATCATTCAACACCTAGCTCCAATTATTTCTGAAGTGAGATCTGCCCCTTGCAATCTCCAACTATGAGAGCCAATAAATTCCTTTACTGGCTCAAACTAGCTTGAATTGAATCTTTGTCATTTGTAGCTAGAATGACATTAGTGAGGACAATGAACCTCTCCTAGATACTTCAAGTTCTCTTAATGGATTCCTGCCTCAGTGCTCTTGCATATGCTATTCCTGCCCTCTGGAAGGTAGTATTTAAATATTTAGTTTTTGTAGCATAACAGAACCTCCCAAAATTTAGTGGTTTGGACAACACTTTGATTTGCCTCATGATTCTATGTTAGAAATTTGAAATAAGCCAACCTGGATGGCTCTTCTGGTCTTGGCTAGAATCACTAATGCAACTCTGCAGCTAGGTTCTCTACTTCTAGGCTTGGCTGGCTATTATCTCAAGTGATTGAAACAGCTAAGCCACATGGCTTTTATCATCTGGTAAGGCAGTCTACACTTATTTGTATGGTGGTCTCAGAATTCCAAAGAAGAAAAATGGAAGCTTGCAAGGTACCTTGAGGTTGAAACTAAGAACTAATACAACATTGCTTCTTCGTATTCTCCTGGTCAAAGTGAATGCTAAGGAAGCCACCTTGCATCCATGGAGGGAGGGAAGAGGAAGGGGAAAAAGGTAGACATTACTGCTTTATGAGAAGAGATACAGAGTCTAATTTCCAACAGTCTTAGATATAGGGAAAGGAATGATTGCCACCACTGTTGCCAATTACCTAGCACAAGGTCTAGCTAGTAAAGTTTTCTTTACCTTTTAAAACACTGCTCAGGTGTGAGTATGTCTTCAAAATATTTCCTGAGCACATGTCTGAGAAAAATTCATTTTATTTGACACATAGTTAGCATTCATGAAGTATTTTGTGAATAAATGAATGAAGGAATGAATTTCTTCTCCATGAAAACTTATTCATGCCGTTACTATTACACATATTACCTTTCATTATGATCATTTGTCTTTCTTTTAGAGTGGAAAGCTTTTTGATGAAAAAGGCTATTATATATTTTTCGTCTTGCTTTCCCCCATGCCCAGTACTCTTGTTTGTAGGCAAATAATTGTGTCAATGACCCCATCTCTGCCTAGACTGAACTTTAGTTTACCTTCCTTCTCAACAAAAATGACCTGCTGATGTGGCCAGAGACTGTTCACTGACAAATCAGATTACATTAGTGGTTCAGAACCACAAAAAGTATAAAACTCACAGTAGATAGTTAATCATAATGAAATTAGCTCAGTGAGTCTCCATCTAAATCAAATCAAATATCCGTTTTATAGGCTGAGGAACAGATAGATACAATCATTCTTGCAACCAAAAGAAAGCTAGGGAGAGAGCAAGTGCCAGCAAGGATGTGAATGGGCTGATGTATCTTTGTGTGTCACCAGAGGTAAGAAAATAAATAAATAAAGACTCACGTAAATGAATTGCAGTGGTTTGGTTTAACCTAATCAATCTGTGACTGGGTGGATGATGGAATTCAGTAGGCTGTGCCAGAGAGTGGAGAGAAATAAATAAATTCTTTCATTTCAGATGGAGAAATTATCAGAGATAAATGAAATCTGATGAGAGACTCAGCCAAAAATTGTAACACTGAATTTTTTGTTTGCTTTTTCTTTGTCATATATATGTGTGTTTATATGTGTTTGTGTATGTGTATGTATATGTGTGTGTATATATACGTATATATATACACACACATTTACACACATAATTCTAAATATATGTATAATATATATAATTCTAAAATATATAAATATATATAATTCTAAAATATATATTTACAGACTTTTAAATTAAGCCCCTATTTTGGCATTTAACCAACAGGAAAAAGATGCTTAAAAAAGTTCCTCCATCTTTGTTCATATGTGTGGGTAAATGTCAGGGTAGAAGTTAGAAGTGGGCAAAAAGGGATAAATAGAAGTTGAAAGGTTGAAGAATTCTTGCACAGGAAGATAGCGATGACTTCAGATATCAGTGGCCTCGGTAAAGATAATTGATTTAGTACTCACTGTGTGCTGCACACTGTTCAGAACCAAGGATACTCAATAAATCTTAGCTAATTTCTTTCAGATTTAAAGATTATGCTACCATGATGACCATTTTGTAGTAGACTGCCAACACCAAAATCTGGGGCAACAGTGCTAATGTGTAGTTCTTCAACTTTTATTACCCATACTGGGTACTGATTGTAGTAATCATAATGATAATAAGTAGTATCCTCACTTCTATGGCTTATACAATTTTGTCATCAGTGTTGTTGTACTTGAATGCTCACTACTGGGCCATCTGGAAATTAATATACCCATTTTATAGATCGGGGTAAAAATAGGGTAATTAACATGACCAAGATCACAAAACTACATTTACATATATAACTGATCCATACCTCAAGTTGCTTTATTTGCTTCAGGTAGCCTTGTTAAGTACATCAAGTATGGGGGGGGGGTTGATTAGGATATTAAAACATATGTCCCAGAAAAAATTTTTTTACAATTTTTTTCTACCGGCTTAATTCAGTGAAATAGAATTCAAATAAAATTTTATGAATATAGATTGATTTCCTTGCTACTATCTCTTAACATCCTCTGTAATTCATTCTCTATTGCCATACTGGTCTATTGCCTTTCTGATAATTTCTTCTCCCTGGTTAAAAATACCCAGTAGCTTCCTTGGGGCACCTAAATGGCTCAGTCAGTTAAGCCTCCGACATTTGGTTTTGGCTCAGGTCATGATCTCAGAGTCATAGATCGAGATCCAGCTTGAGTTCTGTGCTCAGCAGGGAGTCTACTTGAAGATGCTTTCTCTCTGCCCCTGCTCCCACTATCATGTGCACACTCTCTCTAATAAAGAAATCTTTAAAAAAAAAAATCCAGTAGCTTCTAATTCATTTTCTAGAGTTTAACAATTCAATCTCCCTAGCAGAGCATTTATTTATTTTTTTTAAGATTTTATTTGTTTATTTGACAAGCAGAGATCACAAGTAGACAGAGAGGCAGGCGGGGGGGGGGGGGGGGGGCGGCGGGAAGCAAGCTCCCTGCTGAGCAGAGAGCCCGATGCAGGACTCCATCCCAGGATCCTGAGATCATGACCTGAGCCAAAGGCAGCGGCCTAACCCACTGAGCCACCCAGGCGCCCCCTAGCAGAGAATTTAGACTTCATAATTATTTCCTGTTTCTAAACTAGCCATACTGTTGCTCAAGTCCTTGATTTTACAAGCTTTTCTCTTTTATCCACTGGGCATATGTTTAAGCTTCTTTCAGGCTTCTACATGAAAATCATTTTCATGTACTCAGTCATTAAGTCAGTCACGTGCTTATTCTTTTATTACCCCTTCATTCACTAAACCAAAATTTATTGAATACCAAGCACACCAACATATACAGTGTACAGATGCTAGAGATGTAGCAATAAAATGCAAAGACAGAGTCTGTGATACTGGAGAACTCCCCCTCAAGCCATGCTTGATTCCTGCTAGCCACAGTTACTTCAGTCTCTCTGGTCTTATAACTCCCTCATTTGAGCACCACAAATCTAATTACTATTAAGATGTTTTACCATCCAGCAGATACTTTGTGTAAATATATTTCTCTGACTTCAGATTGTCAGCCATTCAAAAGATGAGATTCACCTGTTAAGCTACTTCACTGCCTAGCACTAGGCCTTGCATATATTAGGAGTTATATAAATGTTCATTCAGTGAATTAATTATAAAATTGACTCTGTCTTCACATTTTCGGTTCTTCTAGTGCGTACCATATGGCTAAAAGTTCAAGTTTTCAACCGAGGCATCAAAGGTTCAAATACTGGCTCATCCGTACACTAGTTGTATGACCTCTACTATGTTACTGAACCAATGTAAGCCTTACAAATGTTAAGTATTTTTTACATATACAGCAGGTATACATTTTTAATGTACACACATACATTTTATGTATATACATATGCACACATGTACATTTTATATGTATTGCATATTTTTATATACATATACACACATTTTTATGTATACATACATTTTATGTATATACAAACACATTTTTACTTATACAGCAGAAAGTAGCACCTCCGCATAATTATTTTATACAGATTCAGTAACTATCCAATATATGATTTTTTATCAGTACAGCTGATACACAACATGCATTAGTTAAATGGTAGCTAATATTATCAAAGAAAAGGAGGCATTTATGCATTGTCACAAGACAGATTTAAAATAGCAGTTGCTAAATATCAAGCTTGTGGGTGAGGAGTAGAAAATTCCAGATTTTAGATTTCACACAAGAGTTTTGTTTTTTTCGCCTCGCACATGTGCTCTGGCTTTGTTTGTCTACTTCTTAAAACTGAGAACCCTTAGTATAGCTGGGAGTCCTCCACATCGCCCTCCTCCTGCGCCACCCTCACTTCTGTTCTAAGAGGTCCATCTTCAGTGCCCTGAGACAGACAGCACAGTGACGGAAGTGGGTCTCATTAGCAGGATGGCCCAATTGCGTCCAGCCTTCCCCACACCATCAAAGCAGTGGCGCCTGTTTCACGGGCAGCACAAGAGATGTAGGAGGTTTCAGGATTACAATAAAGATATTTATGTTCAGGGTCATTGGAAGAGGCTTTAAAAGGAAAATATCAAAAGAAGAGAGATCTGTGAAAGCTCTTCCTGAGCAGCATCCTTGGGCTCCTGCTAAATGATGACTCTGTGTAATTAAAATGAACAAAGTGTGTGACGATGTTCTGTCTCCACAGTCCCAGCACCTTCTCTCTCTCCCCCTTTGTTTAACTGCTTTGTTCATCTGAAACTGGTGTTAAAAAAAAAAATAACAGAAATAGAAGTTGAACGTATTCCTGCAGGGTTGTATTTTTAGTAGCTCATCACTCCGCAGAAGGGGCCCGGAGGTTGCAGAGTCTAATTATGAACCGAGAAGGTTGTGTTGGGAAGAGGAGGGACACTGGAGTGGGGTGAGAAGGGTGCCAGGCAGGTGGCAGGGGTAGGCTGCTTCCTGCTAAACTCCAGCCAGAACCAACCAACAGCTTCTGGGCGTGGAGGATTAACAGAGGCCGAGAAATAAGGAGATGCTAGCCAGTTTTTGATGGACAAGTTTCCTAACTGGACGTAGGAGGAAAAGCATCCTCTTCATGACACCACCCGGAAAATGCTATCCCATAGTGAAGTGCTTCCCGGAGGGAGATGAATCAGTTGAAAGCAGACCATCAGGGAGACAGTAAACAGAATGATGAGGAATGGTGCAGACAACCACATTCAGGTGCTCAGAGGGTAACCACAGAGAGGGTGTTGGGATGAACTTTTTATATCTTTATTGATGATCACGAAGAATTAAATAGCACTTGAACACAATTTATTATTGGCATTGATTTATGAGTTAGCATGTATATTTATAGCTCTTTTATATCTGCCAAGTTCTTCCCTATCATCATTTTTAGTATTTTATGCTTCAAAGACACTGCAAGGAAAGTATTCTGGCAGGTGGTGAGAGATGTGTGCCATTCATCATGTTAGAACTTTGTCTAAGGGTAAACTGAGGCATGTGAGAAGTGGTAAGACAGGTCACAGGGAGCTTCTGAATTAAGAACTGGGAGAGAAATAAGTGAGTCAAATGAAAAAGAAGTAAAAAAAAAAATAAGTGAGCTTTATTGATCTAAGTCTAAGAGGACAGAAATAGGCACTAGGAAATGTGCAAGGGATGCAGCAAAATGAACCAAATTACAACTGGACAAAAGATGAAGAAACCCAGATATTGAGTTGGGGAGTAGGGTTTTGGTCAGAATTGCTAATACTTGATAAGCTCAGCAGGTGCTTTTTAATGCTAGATGACAAAAGTGCTTTATTCTAAAGAAAACACTACTGTGTCCTGCTCTCTCTAGATGATGCTCCAGTAAACAGATGCCTTATTGTAACAAACCATATTTTAAAGCCCCTAATTAATACTTCTGGGTTGGCTTATTTCACATACAGGCTCAGAGTAGGCATTTATCAGATGATTATTGCATGAATGAAAGAAGGAAGGATACAAAGTTACAGTTAACAAGCAACATGGAAGAAAACAAGTATTTTCTCTATTGCTTTCTTTAAAAAAAAAAAAAGCTTTTATTTATTTGAGAGAGAGAGAGTGTGTGCGCACATGAGCAGGTGGAGAGGCAGAGGGAGAGGAAGAAGCAGACTCCCTGCTGAGTTGGAAGCCCCGACAGAATGCCACGCCCTCAAGATCATGACCTGAGCTGAAGGTAGATGCTTAACTGAATGAGCCACCCAGGCATCCCTTGCTATTGCTTTCCTGATGTCTAACTTACCTATTGTTGCATAATAAGCCAATTAATGGCTTAATCAAACACCATTTAGTATTCTTCATGACAGTATGCATTGATTGGTTCTGGTTTTGTTGGTCCAGGTAAGCTTGACTGATTTTAACAGAGCTTGCTTATGTGTCAATGGTCAGCTGGCAGCTTGGCTAGAGAGAGACTGGTCTAGGGCCTTATGCACATGTTTGATACTGGCTGATTGCTGGCTGCTATTACAGGGGGACAGCCACATGACTCTTATCCTACAGGCTAGCCCAGGTTGTTCATACAGTAAAGGACTAAGAAAGAAAAAGTATGCAAGGTCTCTTAATGCTTAGGCTCGGCTCAGACTGGTGCACTCACATTTCTGCTTCATTAATTGCCCACATAAAGTCACAAAGCTAGCTCAAATTCAAGCGAAGTGCAGAGACTCCACTTCTTCATAGAAAATGCTGCAAAATCACCTGGCAAAGGGATATGGAGAGAAATAATTACTGTCTTTTTGCAAACAATCTATCACACCTGGGTTAAATTTCTTGACTCTTAAGTGTCCATTAAGATTATATCTGTGTGTGGCACAAATAGAAATTCAACTGAGCCTAATTATGCATCAACTGAGTTATAAAATGACTGAATACATATACTCTAATGTGAACTATATGATTAAGTACAACTGAGGCAGAATATGCAAGGTTACAGTATTTTTAGCCTTACAGCTTAATTTGTTGTTGTTGGGGTTTTTAAAGATTTTTTTTTCAAAAATTATTATTTTATTTTATTTTTCCCTCTTTTTTAATTTATTTATTTTCAGCATAACAGTATTCATTATTTTTGCACCACACCCAGTGCTCTATGCAATCTGTGCCCTCTATAATACCCACCACCTGGTACCCCAACTTCCCATCCCCCGCCACTTCAAACCCCTCAGATTGTTTTTTAGAGTCCATAGTCTCTCATGGTTCACCTCCAACTCCCTTTAAGATTTTATTTATTTATTTGACAGACAGAAAGCGAGAGAGGGAACACAAGCAGGGGGAATGAGATGGGGAGAAGCAGGCTCCACATTTAGCAAGGAGCGTGATGCAGGGCTTGATCCCAGGACCCTGGGATCATGAGCCCAGCTGAAGACAGACGCTTAATGACTGAACCACCCAGGTGCCCCTTAATTTGGTTTTCTTACTGTACCACTCACAACCTCTTTACTTTTCCTAATTCTCAATTTCCTAATCTAAAAATGATATTCACACTAGTACCTACCATATGGGGCAACCATGGAGTGCTACATGAGGTAACACTGTGTGCTTTAATCCCAGTGAATTAGCTAGTCAACATGTACATGGTCAACATGTGTTGGCTATCATCATTGTCTTTAAAGATCATAAGAGTGATGTTCTTATAGGCACTGATAGGAATAAGGTCTATTACTCCATTTTTTCATCATCTTAATTCCATTTACTTACACATTAATTACACATTCAGCAAGATAAAACTTCTCTAGATAGTTTCAAAGTAAACATTAACACCCAAAACCATGCTTCTCCTATATTGACCCAAATTGATAAGACCTATGTGCATTCTTTATCAATCTAGCCAAACTAATAAGGTCTTGGAAAAAGCAAAGTTGTCTCATTTAAAGATTGTGATGGTGTTTTCCCATTCCAGACTGGAGATTATTCTGATTGTAAGGAATAATGAGAGTGTGTAGAATTTCACGGACCTTAAATCAACTCCCCACATGCTTCTGAACTATTTAAGTGCTGTACTTGGTGTGACTTCATGTCTCCATAAGTAACAGCAGGCACTCTGAGTGGGCTCAGATCCCATCTTCCAAGGCAAGAGACAGAAAAACAACAACAACAACAACAACAAAACAGAAGGGGAGGAAGGAGAGGGAATTATCATGGATTTGAACCCTAATGAGTGATATGAGTGATAATGTTTTCTAATTTGTTCCCATGTCACCTATAATTCCAGGATGCATAGGCATTCTGAAAAACAAAAACCAAAATAAACCCCAAAAAACAAAAACCCGGAAATTTCTGTCTGAACAGGTATAACTCAATTATTTAACAAAAATAGAATCTGAGGCTCTGTTAAGTAACTTGTCAAAGAAAATATACCAAATCTGTGGCAGAACCACGCTTGTACAAGTCTAGAGCCTCAGCTTCCATCAATGTGAACACAAAATTAGGAAAAACCAGTGTTAAAGATAATTGTCTTTTTATTTCCTTATCATTGCAAAGTTTTTATGAACAGTTCACAATTTCCTTTATCTTACTTTATATATGTATGCATGTGTGTACATGTGTGTGTTAGAGAGACTTTCTAACCATGTAACTATGTAATAGTATAATTGAAAGTACATGATTTGAGAGTCTGAAAATCTAGTTCTGTAACTTACTCGATTCACCAATTTAGGAAAAATGAATGTACATGGAGACTTTTCATATACTACAGAGTGCAGCCCAAACACAAATGGCAATTTGGTTTAAACTCTCAAGACTAGAAGTGTAGCCTGTGGATTTCAGTATCATCTGGGGCTTTTAGTGATAAAGGTCCTTAGGCCTCATCTCAGGTCTACTGAATGATGACATGTTAATCTTCACAAGATTCTCAACAGTTAATATGCATAAGAAAGGAGGCACTGGGGGTGCCTGGGTGGCTCAATGGGTTAAAGCCTCTGCCTTCAGCTCAGGTCATGATCCCAGGGTCCTGGGATTGAGTCCCACATCCAACTCTCTGCTCAACAGGGAGCCTGCTTCCTCCTCTCTCTCTGCTTGCCTCTCTGCCTACTTGT
>NC_081565.1:15189570-15290350 GCF_022355385.1 Mustela nigripes
AAAGAAAGAAAGAAAGAAAGAAAGAAAGAAAGAAAGAAAGAAAGAAAGAAAGAGAAAGAAAGAAGGAAAAAGAGAAAGGAAGGAGGCACTGGTGTATGTTGCATGGATGAGATTTATGGTGCTCTAAATGAACCCTTGAAAGTGTACAGAGCTCTCCTGGTATGTGCATATAGGCCGTCTTCCTGGCCAGAAGGCCTATTGCATTTATACAATTGAGGGGAGGTCTGGGAAGTAAAAATATTTAAGTACCAATAGTCTATTGGTTTTTAATTGTATGGAGATTTTCTCAATGTCAGAGAAATTTCAAATTTGCTCAACATTTAGTGGGGATTTTTGCCACATAAAAGCAACAGAAGGGGGAAGAGGAGGAGTGGGAAGAGAGGAATGGGGAAGGAGGGGAAGGGAAGAGAAGAAAAGGGAGGAGGGGGAGGAAAAAGGGAAAGGGGAAGAGGAAAGGAAGAGGGAGAGCTCAAATAATCTACCCTCAGGTGTTGGTGAAGGTGTTGGAATTTATCTGAAAGGATACAGCAAGGGGAAGGGGAAAGCCCATCGTAGAGTCTTGAGTCTAGGCAATAATCTCTACGGGAACTTGAAAAAGTTACCTCGCTATCCTGAATCTCAATCTCTGCTTCCGTGCGATAAAGATGCTTACATTATTTCAAAGAGTCCTTTCAGTTTTAAGATTCTGTGAATGATTTCTGCTCTCACTAAGCTGTGAGCCAAATCTCTACTCTGCAAGCCAAATTTTATCCCCTCTCGCTGCTTAGACCAGAGGGAGAAAGACAGGTTGTTTCTCTCAGAATTTGATTATGGAGTTGGAGTGGCTATATTTTAAATACAGATTAGAAATCCTAATATGTTCCTTGTAGAATAGAAAGTTAAATGTGGTGCGTATACATGTATGTACATATACATGTACACATATACATGCATATAATGGAATATTACTCAGCAATAAAAAAGAATGAAATTCTACTATTTGTGACAACATGGATGGAACTTGAGGGAATTAACGTAAATGAAATAAGTCATAGGAAAACAACAACCGTATAATCACACTTACATGTCAAATCTAAAAACAAAAACAAAAAAAGAAGGATAGCTTAGTCAGTTAAGTGTCTGCCTTCAGCTCAGGTCATGATCTAAGGGTCCTGGGATCAAGTCCAGCATCAGGCTTCTTGCTCAGTGGGGAGCCTGTGGATTTCCACAGGCTTGTGTTCATTCGCTCTTTCTCTATCTCTCTGATAAATTAAAAAAAAAAAATCTTTATAAAGCAAACAAACAAACAAACAAAACTAACCCATAGATATAAGGAACAGGTTGGTGGTGCCAAAGACGAGGTGGAGGGGGATGGGTGAAGGTGGTCAAAAGGTACAGAATTCTAGTTATAAAATAAATAAAACCTGAGGGTGTATTGTACAGCATGGTGACTATAGTTAACTTTTTTTTGCATACTTGAAAGTCGCTAAAAGAGTAGTTCTTAAAAGTTCTTATCATTAGACCAAAAGTTGGAAATATGTGTGGTGATGGATGTTAAGCAGACTTTGTGTGGTGATTATTTTATTACATGTATATCAAATGTTACTATATATAATATATGTATATGTATATATCAAATCATATAGAGTGTATGCCTGAAACTAATATAACACTATATGTCAATTATATCTCAATAAAAAAGGAAAGTTATAGACTTGAAAATGAAATAGTTTAAATTCTCTAGATTAAGAGAAAAAATTGGAGAAAGGTCTTACTCATCTAACTGTGGCAGGAGAGAATGACAAAATTTCTCCTTGAGATGTTGTTAGGTTGGGACAAGAAGAAAAGTCAATAGGAGGAGGGTACCAAAGTACATCCTAAAGAACACAAAAGCAAATCCATAAGACTTTGATAAGACACGACTTTTATACTTCAATTTTCAGAAAACTGAGATAAAACCATTTAAATGGGTTTTCTTTTTGGCAGGATTTCTTTGTTGTGCTTACGTGTGACACCATTTGTTAAAAATGTAAATGATGTGCCTCTTTGTAAACTGGCTTCACCATGAGCACTTTTTATGCATTGATGTTGTGCCTACTTTGAGAAATGTTATGTGACTTTAGGGAAGTCACTTCTCTTGGTGCCATTTTCTCCTTCTGTACAAATGAGGGGGTTGGCTTAGAAATCTCTAATGTTCTTCCCAGGTATAAAATGGTACAGTTGAATAATGCCTAAAAAAAAAAATACCATTTTGAATTTGGAAACAATAATGAGTCAGTGCAAGACACAGAACAGGATAATAAGGCTGCCAGTTTGTGTGGTACAGATGATCAATGCTAGGGAAGATCAGGAAGGTTAGATTTCAGTGTGGGCTCAAGCTGTTAGAACAGACTGGGCCACCCAGCAAAGGAGAAGAGGAAGGGGTATTTTAAGGAGCTCTTCCTTGAATTGAGGTGTCAGGAAAGGGAAGATTTCAGTATCTAGCAACTCTTGGTCCCCAGAAATGAGACCTAACTTGAACTAGCTCAGGGGAAAAAAGGTGTGGGGAGGGGGGACTTATCAGAATGGTGGAGAATACGCTAAGTGACTAGGAAAAGGGTAGAGAGCAGAAGACCTCGGGGATAATTAGAACTAAGAACTGAATCACCACCAGATGGTTCACTCTGTTCTCTCTGTACATCTGCTTTATATTTTCTTTGTATATCTCTTTCTCTATTCAGCAGGAGCTCCTAAACCTCACATTTTCTCACTACCTTTATTTCCAAATCAGAGTCTCCAGAAGAATGCTTCTGATTGGTTTATTTGGCTCAGGTAACTGGATGAATTACTTGTGGGCAGAGGAGCAGGGTTACCTAATACAAACATGGCAGCTCATGCCTCATCCTCACAGACGAGAAAAATCACTCTGAGCTGGAAAGTCATCCTAATGCTCATTAAAACACTGAAGACATGGTCAGAACTTTGCCTAAGATGTGTTCAGCTAGTGTGGGAAAGGTAGAACAAGTCAGCTGAGTGCTGGTCTGGAAGGATTTTTAATGCTCAGACAAGGGGACCTTATTTGCTCCATTTTTAATTATTATAATTATAGAATAATAATAATAATAATATTGTTATTTTGTCCAGTGGTTTTGAAAGTTAGGTTGGTGCCATAATGCAGAAAGAAGAATTACTTGGGGGAGTGAGGGTATGCTTACTAAAATACTGAGCCCATGACCCATCCCCAATTACTATGATTCAGCAGATTGGGCTGCAACACGAAAACTGGTGCTTATTAAAAATTCTCTGGGTGATGCTAGTTAGTAGCCAGTTTAAGGATTTACAGGTCAATCTGATATAACTTTATTGTGGACCTATTAAGCATAATATTTTTTACGTAAGTTTCTGAAAGACAAAATCTGCTTGTTTCAGAGGCATATTCACAAGACATTTATCCTTTTCTTAAGAAATCTGGCTCTATTAGCGAACATATAGCTTGTATATAAATAGACATAAATGATCAAATATCATTTGGAAGCTCAGAGGAATGATTAGAACTGGAGGTGGTGTGCAGTTAGCAAAGACTTGGTGGAGGAGGCAACATTTCAGTTCTTAAATAATGGATTGATTTTTGAATATTCAGAGGAGGAAGTTTATTCCAGTTAGGAACGAGAGTATATAAAAACTCCCAAAGGAGAAAAATCTAGAGTAGGGTTTCTTAATTTCACATCCAAGGATACCCCAACGGATCAGTAAATTTTTTTTTAATTTTTTATTTTTTATAAACATATATTTTTATCCCCAGGGGTACAGGTCTGTGAATCACCAGGTTTACACACTTCACAGCACTCACCAAAGCACATACCCTCCCCAATGTCCATAATCCCACCCCCTCGGATCAGTAAATTTGTATGGAAAAATATTTATTTTCACTATCATCTAATGGAAATTAATAAGTCCTTAATTTGACAGCAAACAAAAGTGGATTTAGTAATACCTGCAAATTTTTTTACCACTCAAAATTATATATAGGGGTGCCTGGGTGGCTCAGTCAGTTGAGCATCTGGCTCTTGATTTTGGCTCAGGTCATGATCTCAGGGTCAGGAGATCGAGCCCCATATTGGGCTCTGCACTGGGAATGGTCCTGTTTAGGATCCTCTCTCTCTCTAAAAAAAAAGAGAGAGAGAGAGAGAAACAGAATTTACATATAAATTATATATAATTTATAATATATACAATATATAATATTTGTATATTATTATATATTGTACTAGATGTAATATATATATATATATATATATATATATATATATAGTGTGTGTGTGTGTGTGTGTGTGTATTTTTTTTTTTTTAAGTAGGCTCCACATCCAGCATGGAGCCCAACACAGGGCTTGAACTCATGAACTCATGACCCTGAGATCAAGACCAGAGCTGAAATTAAGAGTCAGACGCTCGGTCTGCTGAGTTACCCAGGTACTCCCATATTTCTATGTTTGATTAAAACTGTAGCAGATAATTTGGATTCTCATTTTTTGCTCACATTGACTCAAAATTTAGAATAGCTATAGATCCACTAGCTCTTATTAAGGACTCAACAATAAATAAGATTAATGAATTAAAATCAAATTATTTTAAAAAGTATTTTATAACCATTTGCTACTAGTTTTCTTTATAATTTTGTAAGTTTTATTTCATGCATTTAAAAAGATTGTTCTGAAAATATTTTTTGGTTAGCTACAACTGGGTAACAGATTATCTTAAAATTTATCCACATACAATAACCATTTTATTTTCTCGTGAAATTTTGGATAATGAATTTGAGAAGGGTCAAGGTAAACAGGTGTTAAATGTGATCTCTCATGTGGTTACAGCTCACTGTTATCCGCAGTCATCAGCAGCTCAGCTGGGCTAGATAGCCAAGATGGCTGGGAGTTCAAATGGGATGGACTACCCATCTACCTCACCTAGTACCATGGGCTTCTCACATCTTAGTGGCTGAGTTCTGAAAGAGAAGCATCTCTAGAGATAGTATTCAATAAGAGAGTAGTCCACTAGGATAAAACAGAAGAAAGAAGATTTCTGACCTGGATTTTCATGTCATGCAATGTCACCTCACCTCCTTTCTCTTGGTTACTCATGAATCACTAAGGCCAACTCAGAGTTGAAAAAAGGCAAACCCCTAGTTATTTTGGGAAAAGTGTCAAAAAACTATGGCCATCTTTAATCTGGTACAGAAGGATTCCATAGGCTTCAGTAAACTGTCAAAACTCTTCATGACATTAAAAAAAAAAGTTGATAATATTGGCTCTAGCATACATGCTTAAGTAAAGACTGTATTCAATGAAAGAATTAAAATTAGCTTTAGAGGGTATTCAAGGTAGCCAGTAGCTAGCTACTGAGTCATATGTATACATTTTCCAAGTTCTATTATTCCAATGTCTGTTAGAAACAAACAAACAAAAAAGAAATAAATAAAAAATCTGCTTAACCTTGATGGGTCAAAAATGACAGAACTGAGCTTTACCCCAAACCAGAAGAGCAAGCAAATAATTCCATAATGGTGAAAGGATCTTGCTTATGGGTAGATAAGACTTGTCTTCTTCTGTTGAATATAATTAAAAGAGATGGGCAAGAGATGTGACAAGGCCCCTGTATCTCCTCTCAAACATGCTGCAGTGATGAATCAAAGAGATGGAAACTGACACCTTCCATCTCCGGGACACCCAGAGTAGAAATACAGTCAATAAGACGGCATGTTCATTGATGTGCAAGGTCTCTTCCCTATCAGGAGGAGAAAGATGAAATCTGACAGCTCTCCCCTCAGTAATTCTCCACCTCTTTCCACCACTGGCTACAGATGGAAGAAACCTTTTGGTGAGAAAGTAGAAGTCTGTGTCTGTGGGATCTATGGGTGGGATTTTTATCCAGGTCTTTAGCCAAAGCCTTTAGCATATTCACTTACAGGCTTTAGCTAAAAGATGGCTACGGGAGTTATTAACATGGGAGAGAAGCAGAACTCCTTAGGTTAGGAGACATGCAGGCATACGAATCAGATGTATCTTCACCGTTTCATTTAGGAGATGTCTTCTTAATGGATCACAGTCTACTCAGGAGAACACATGGTTCAGGATTTCTTACATGTGCTTGGGAATATCAAGTATTTCAGGTTTGAATGATAACTGAAAGCTCCTTAAAGTCTAAGATAACTTTGCATCCCTAGTACTTTTCAGTGCTTAGTTGAAAGTAAATCTTTAAATAAATGCTTTATAGAAGAATAAATGATGGTTGAATGAAACTATATAGAGGTCTGAAGAACACTTCCCAGATCCCAAAGAATAAAATACAGGCTATTTAGCTGATATATAAGACCTTGTATTACCTGACCTCTGACTAGTTGTCTGGCCCAATCTCTAATTACTATCTCTCCTCCTTTGGTCACCAAACTAAGATAACACAAAGAAACTTGTAAGTCTTAGCAGCTCTTTCCATGTTTATTCAGCTCCCAAAAGGTTAAAAAAAAAAAAAGAAGAAAAAAAGAAAAGAAAAAAAAAGCTAATTTGATTAGCTAATTTTGATTAAATTTCTCTGTGAGAAGACAGTGCTTGAGTAGACATCCAAAAGAAAACACCAAGCCAGCCCCGTGAAGATCTGGGAGTGGGGGTGGAAAGCACAATCCAGATGGAGAGAAAGCAAGTAAAAAGTCACTAAACCAGGAGCTTGATATTCTTATTGTTTTTTCTTCAACAGAAAGACAGCTGGTGTGACAGAAAGATAAGGAATGAAGGGGTAGTTCCATACAGATGAGGTCAGAGAAGAAAGAGTTAGGGAGGGTCCATGTCATTTAGAACCTTGAAGGAAAGCTATATTATAGGGTTTAGATTGTGTTCTAAGTGGAATGGGAAGCCATTCAACTGTAGGAAGCAGGAGTGGGCATTATCTGATTTGTCTTTTGAGAAGAAAATCCCCTGCCAGAAAACAAGTAAGGATGCAGATAGCCTGGGTAGAAGGTGATGTCAGCAGTTATTGTGAAGTAGTGGTTCAGATCAAGGTGATAGCAGTGAAGCAGGAGAGAAGTAGAGTTTTAGTCTATTTTTCAGAATCGAAACTAGTAAGATAGGACAGAAGGATGAAATTTAAATAATCAACTAATGAGAAAAATGTTTACATTTATTTACAGGTTAAGAAAAAGAAACAAACATCAATACAACTCTGAAATGGTATTTTTTTTTCTCCTATCAAATTGACAAATGATTTTAAAAAATGGTAAATCCCTAAAATATGCAAGATTTGAAACCCAACCTAACTGTCCAACAATCAAGGATCAATGAAATAAAACATAGGGCATACATATGTTTAAATGCTCCATGGCCATTACAAATGATGTTGTGTAAGAACACTTAATGACACAGAAAATGTTCAAAGTTTTATCTGCTCAACAAGCAGCTGTCAGGGTCCCATGCTTCTTGTTAAGTACCAAATGGCTTTGGAGTGAAGGGAAATGCTAATATCTTTAAAATTTGCTACAGAACTTCCTTACGGTTTTAGACTTTTTTTTTTTTTTTTTTATGTGCTTGGCAAACTTCCTGAGAGTGAGGCCCAAGTGACAGTGAGACTCCCAGGACATGTAATATTATGATGCAAGATTAACAGAAATAGAATCACTGAAAACAAAACAAAACAAAACAAAAAAACCTTTGGGCAAGTGGTTTTGGTATGGAGTTGGGAAAAACATGGCTGTATTATATAAATAATATATACTATTATATTGGGAATAAAATGGTCTGTGGCAGGGCAAGATAGACCAGAATCTGCAAATGCAGGATAGCAAGTTAGGTGGGTCATAAACTTAGTCAGGCTGTCTTAATGGCCATGATAACAAAGCTCTTTCCTATTTCAGACTCCATCTTCCTTAGGAATTTGCAGAAAACCTGGCAAGGACTTTCCATTTCCATGGTATGTGGCACGGTATTTTGAACTGATTTTTCAAAAGGCAAAGAGATCTCAACTCTGTCATTAAAAAACAGTATCCCAGGTCAGAAAATTTATTTTGTAGACAGGGACCTAGAATGTAACCAGTACAGAGGGAAGGGTCTTTAAAGAACATGTAATGGATCTTATTAGTAAAGGATAAACTGTGGCTCCCATAAAGATATAATGCAAAAATTACCCATAGATGTATGTCCACAGGTGAACCTGAAGCATGAAAGTTATGCAAGTTGGCTCTAAATGCAAATTAAAGTTGATTTCAAAGTGAAATGGAGTGTCTACCATTCAGTGTTCAGGCTTATTGTTGCTAACAGACAGTAGAAAACTTATTACTCACTCCCTATGTGTAGATGGCTTTTGCAAACTTGTGCAAGAGCTATGGAATTTGTTTTCAATTTGCTGTTTTTATTCTCTATATTGCCTGTGGTTCCAGGCAGCCCTTAAACAGAAAGCCCATGGCTCAGCTAATATTTCATTTTGGAGATACCATCATGTGCTGGTATCCTGCCATCACTAAAAGATTAATATCAATGCTGGCTGTCATTTCTTGTTAGTATGCTTAAAGAAAGCAGCCCTGTTGCACAGAAACACACTGAACCAGCACTGCACTGGAAAGCAAAAGCATGCCTCTGTCACTTTGAGTTCAGTAAACTTGGGCAAAACACACAGAGTTACAGGTCTTCATTTTTTCATCTGAAAATCAGGATAGTAAATTGGTCCAACTTGTATTTGATAAGAAAATAAGTATAAGGGGCACCTGCATGGCTCGGTCGGTTAAGCGTCCAAATCTTGGTTCTGGCTCAGGTCATGGTCTGAGTACTGAGATCTAGCCAGGTGTAGGACTCTATGCTCAGCGGGGAGTCTGCTTGAGGTTCTCTACCTCCCTGGCCCTCTGTCCCTCCCCCTGTGCTCTTTCTTTTTGTCTCTAAAATAAAATGAATAATTAATAAAAGAAAAAATAAGTGTGAAAAATCCTTGTGAACCTTAAATACCTCTTCAAGTATAAAATAGTGATGTTCTTAAGCCTAGAGTATTTTATTCTATCCTTTAAATTGCTAGTCTCTACCATGAAAGTTCCTGCATGTTCTTGTTGTCCATCACTGCAACACTAACTCCCCTCAGTCTGCATCTCTAAATATAAGGTCTACTTCCTCCTGTCTTCATGCGCTGAGCATAGCATATCACACTTACCCCTTTGATCATGTAAATGGGAAGTTTTTGTTCACCTTCTGATTCCCAAGTCACATTATCTAAATGTCTTCTTGAAGTTAACATTTGCCAAAATGTGTCATGGTTATGTATCATGGGCACGGCCATCAGGCACTGGACTGCACTTCACACATATTATCTCATATAATCCTCAACTGCTTTAGAAGGCAGATATCACATGCTTTCTCTCTCTAGTTAGACTGTATTTCTATGAACACAGCGTGAGTATGCAATTCATTTTGTATCTTCAACATGACCAAAATTGAACTCAATATATGTATTATTACTAGAATTCCCATTACTATTATTATTATTATTACTTATTACTAATCATTAATATACAATTACATATTACCATTATTAATATTTATTGGGTTATTTATGAGGTTCTTATAACCTGGAATTCAAACAGGAAAAGCTACTTTTAGAAAGGTACTACTGGGAAAATTAGGATTCATATTTAAGTTCTTCTTATTTCAGAACAAGTGCTTTCAGTTGCCACTTTTTCACTGCCTCCTTTGGGAGGATCTGGGCAGAATCTTGGACCATCTTTAGCTAATGGAATGATCTTGGTCCAAATTAATCCATCAGGGAGTCTTATTAAGACACTGTTTCCTCCACAGTATCTACTTTGTGACGCCACCAAATCACTGAATAAGTCTACTTTGTGACAACACCAAAACACGTTTGCTCTTTGCACTCCATGGTCTGAAATTCTCAGACTGCCACCATCAGCTAAATGCCCTGTCTGTAGGTTATTTGGGATAAAGAAATGCAAAAAGTAAATTTATCCATTCTTCTCCAGAGAAGGTCAAGTAAATAAAAGTTCTTATTCATCTGTCAATAACCTCATTGTTGGTGCAATGTTAAATACACTTAAAGGAACCCATGGATATTTCAGTTGTTCAGAGAAATGGTCCTGCTGTTGATCACTGGCTTTGAAGGGGATGATCAGTGTGATGGAGCATAGGACAGTGGTCAGGCTGAAGTTTCCTGGTTCTAACATTGATTACAAATGAAAGACTGCCTAACATTAGCCTGATGATATGTCTTCACTGCCACTGAACACCTTCAGGAAAAATAAATAAATAAATAAATAAAATAAGAAAATAAAAATCCATATACCCTTCAGATGAGCCCAGGAACCCTGGTAAGGAAAGGAGCTCTCACTGTAGCAGAAACCAGAAAAAAGTTCATCAGAAACACAGAGAAACTAACAAAAAAGAAAACCAAGACAGAAGTATTACTTTATCTAGGAGAAACGGTTTTCTAAGTCTGATACTGTTGACTACATGTGGTATGAAATAAAGCTAATGTAGAAAAGAGATTTTTTTTTTTTCATGTAAAAGCACCTGTTTGTTGTCAAATTCTGGTCAAAATTCTTCATTTTGCATAGGTAGGAGGGATAACACTTTTGTACAGCCCAACAAAAAGTAGAAGCACCATAGACCTGCTCACTCAGTCATTCATTCACTGACTCAATGAACCATTCACTCCTGACTTCTTTCATTATATCACTCACTTCTACAAATAAGTGGTACAGCTTGCAGTAGAAAACCTATACTTAATAAAACCAAATTTCAAAGGAAAATAAATATGAGCCAGGAAATAAAGATATAGGTCCAGAAAATGCACACAAAACTTGCCAAGCTCTTGACCAGGAGCCAGGGAGGAGATGGAGCTGGCAAACTAGTCACCTGGGAAGTAATTTTCCAAAATACATACTCCTCTATCAAGGAAAGAACATTTCTTTGGTGAGAAATATAACAGAACTATTGAAGGAATGAATACTTTAGAAACTCCATAATGATTCCAATATTTGTCTTCATCAAAAACAGTGGACTAAGGCAAAGGTACTTAAATGATACATAATACTTACTTACATTTGAGCCCCCTGGGGGTGACAGTAAAAAGGGAAAGCCAGCATGATATATAATAATGGGAATTTAAAAATTTCATTTATACTGCTTGAATTTTGAAAGAAATTGATTACTGAAGCATTTATATAAACTAAAGGACATACAGTAGTTAGTAGAACAGTCTTAGGGAAAAGATACCTGTTCTTCAATTTTTTTAATTTATTTTTCATGCTACCAAGAAATATCAGAGAGGAAAGTATAACCAATGGACATATACCCACCATCCAGGCTTAATAATGAATATTTTATCATGTTTAATTTGCATGATTTTTCCTCAAATGTTGTAAGGTATAATAAATAAATTATGCCTTTTTACCCCTAATATTTTATTTTTACTGGTTATGATTTTATTGCTTAATTTTTTTTATTTTTTAAGAATGCATTTCTTAAAAATAACATTTTCTGAAAAACCTGAATACTATTATCATATACAGTAGAATAGAAATAATTTCTAATTATCATCAAATATCACATCTGTTTTCAGATTCAGTCATTGTTTCCCAAAATGATATAGATGGTGTATTCAAAATTCAATCAAATTCAAATTCATAATCTTTAGAGTTACTGAAATATCAGGACTTTGGGAAACAGGAATGATTATCATGGGTGGACATCTCCCAACCTGATAAGTATGACAAGATTGATTAGACCTTTTCTAAAGAAAGTTGCAGGAAGACTTATAAGAAATATAATCTTGGCTCTTTTTGTCCTTAAAAAACATTAAATAACACAATTTTTGTCCTTTTAAATATAGATGTAAATTTTAAGCAAAAAAAATATATAATTCAATAGTTTTTAATAAAAAATACAGTCCCATGTTACCACTACTGTGAAAATTCCCTTCTATTCCTTTGGAGGCATCCCTCACCCAGTATGCACAACTCATTTCCACATTTCCACATCGTAGAAAGATCTGCTCTTTAAGTTCATAACACATATACATGGAGCATGTATATTTTGGTATCTGGATTTTTTAAAAATTATTTTATTTTTTTTACTTAGCATAGCGCTTTTGAGGTTTTTCCATTTTTTTTGCATGTATCAGTAGTTTGTTCTACTTTATTGCTCTGTACTATTCCACTGTATGAATATATCAGAATTTCCTTGTGCTTTTCATTGATAGGCATTGCAGGTTGTTATGAGTCTTTTTGCTTTTATGAATAAAGCTATGAATATTCTATTATAAATAGTTTTGGAGATGTAGATTCTCATCCAGCTTGGTAAAATGTCAAGTAATGGAACAAATGGGTAAACATTTAACTTTATAAGGAATGGCAATTTTTTTTTCCCAAAGAGGTTGAAACCATCATACATTCCACCTATAAGTGGAAATCCAGTAATTTCATGTCATTATCCACATTTGGTAGTACTAGTTATTTTAATCTTAGCCGTTTTATTGGGTGTATTATGGTATCTCAGTGGTGTAGTTGAACATCTTCTCACTTAATGTTTTTAATTCAGAAAGTCTTGTGCCCATTTTATTGGGTTATTTGTGTCTTATTACTGAGATAAAGGAGTTATTCATATATTATACCTATAAGTCCTTTAAAATGAGTATTTTCTCCTAGAATGTGGCTCTATAATTTTATGTTTAAAAGTTGTATCTTGTAAGACCCTAACAGTTTTAATTTAATGAAATTCATTTGTCTTTTGTGATTAATGCTTTGGATATCCAGGAAATATTTGTCTACCCAAGATCATGAAGATATTCTCTTTTAATTTTCTAGAAATTTTATAGCTTTATATTTTATATTTAGGTTTATGATTTATCTCAAAATAATACTTTGTATGTGGTATGTGGTAGGAGTCAGGTGCATTTTTTCCCCAAATTCATATACTATTGTTCCAGCACCATTTTTTAAAGAGAAATGTTATCCTACTGAATTATTTACATGATTTGTATGCTTAGTCTTCCTAAAAAGTCATTTGACCAAATATGTGCAGATTGTGTCTAGACTCTCCCCTCTGTTCTATAAATTCATTGATCTCCTATTAATAGAACAGTATCTTTATTCTGTAGATCTATAGTAAATCTTAAAATCAGTCCTCCAAATATGTTCTCTAAGATTGGCTATACCAGGTTGTCTTTCTAATTTTTATAATAATCTTGTCAGTTTCTATAGGTAAGCACTATTAGAAATGTGACTGGTATGACAGTCAATCTCTAGATCTTTTCATGGAGAATGGATGTCTTAAGAACTTCACATCTTTAAATTAATTGTTATGATGTATCTCTTCATTTATTGGGCTGTTCATTATTTCTCCCTGCAGCCTGTTTTGATTTTCACTATAGAGGTCTTCCACAGTTTTCATTACATTTATTTCTAATTATTTTATATTCTGATGCTAATTATGAGTAATATTTTAAAATTCACTTCCCCAATGACTTGTTGCTAGTGTTTATAAATGCATCTTTTTGTACATTGGACCTGTATTCTGTAGAATTGCCTAATTCATATATTAGTTCTGGTAGCTTATTCATAAATTCCTTAAAATTTGCTATGTTAATATCATATCCTCAGTGAACAAAAATACTTTCATGTTTTCTTTCTAAATTTTATGCCTTTCATTTCTTTTCCATGCCTTAAGTCACTGCAGAGGATCTCCAGTACAAGTTTAAATAGAAGTGGTGAAAACAGATATTTTTGACATGCTCCCAAACTCTGGGAGGGTATATAATTATTTGATCATTAAGTATGATGTTAGCTCTTTGATTTTAACAATTCAGTTGAAATCTTGGCTTTTTTATTTCTCCTTTAGTGAAAATTGTTGTTAAAATCATAGTTTCTCCTTAAATTTTGCAAAAAGATTTTTCATGCATTCATGAGATAAACAATGTACTTTTTGTTCTCTTCTCTTCTGATGTGACAAATTTCATTGATTCATTTTGCTGTAGGGAAATACCACTCAGTCATGATGTACTACCATTTTTGTATATCATTCGGTTAAGCTTGATAATATTTTTAAAAGACTTTGTTTTGTTTTGTTTTTTAGAGTAGTTTTAGGTTTGTAGTAAAATTGAGCTTAAGGCAAAGAGATTTCCCATATCCCCAGTGCCCCCCACACATGGCTAGCCTTCTTATTATAAAAATCTCTGACCAGGATGGTATATTGGTTACAGCTATGAACCTATACTGACACATCACTGTCATTCAAAGTCCACAGCTTACACTATATTATGGTTCACTCTTGGTGTTGTACATTCTGTGAATTTAGACAAGTGTATAATGACATGTATCCATCATTATAGTATCACATAGTGTACTTTTTTAATGAACATGTAATGTATTATATATTAACATGTAATGTTATTATTTGACCCAGGGATACAGGTCTGTAAATCATTTCACATTCACCAGAGCACACACCCTCCCCAATGTCCATAACTCCGCCACCCTATCCCTACTCCCCCATACCCCAGCAACCCTCAGGTTGTTTTGTGAGATTAAGAGTCTCTTATGTTTTGTCTCCCTCCTGATCCCATTTGGTTTCATTTTTTTCCCTCCCTAACCCCTATGACCAACCGTCCTGCCTCTCAAATTCCTCATATCAGAGAGATCATATGATAACTGACTTTCTCTGATTAAGTTATTTCACTTATCATAATACTCTCTAGTTCCATCTATTTGCAGTGGCAAGATTTCAGGTTTTTTGATAGCTGCGTAGTATTCCATTGTTTATATTTATATGCCACATCTTCTTTATCCATTCATCTGTTAATGGACATCTAGGTTCTTTCCACTATCACCAGTGCTATTTGACATAGTACTAGAAGTACTCAGCAATCAGACAACAAAAATAAATTAAAGCCATCTGAATCAGCAAAGAAGAAGTCAAACCCTCATTCTTTGCAGATGATATGATGCATTATATGGAAAACCCAAAAGACTCCACTCCAAAACTGAACTGCTAGAACTCATACAGAAATACAGTAAAGTGTCAGGATATAAAATCAATGCACAGAAATCAGTTGTATTTCTATACACCAACAACAAGACAGAAGAAAGAGAAATTAAGGAGTCAATCCCATTTACAATCACACCAAAAACCATCAGATACTTAGGAATAAACCTAACCAAAGAGGCAAAGAATCTGTACTCAGAAAACTATGAAGTACTCATGAAAGAAATTGAAGAAAGACACAAAGAAATGGAAAAATGTTCCATGCTCATGATTAGAAGAACAAATATTGTGGATGTCTATGGTACCTAAAACAATCTACACATTTAATGCAATTCTTATCAAAATATCATCAATTTTTTCAAAGAAATGGAACAAATAATCCTCAAATTTATATGGAACCAGAAAAGACCCCAAATAGCCAAAGGAATGTTGAAAAAGAAAACCAAAGTTGGCATCACAATTCCAGACTTCATGCTCTATTACAAAGCTGTAATCATCAAGACAGTACAGCATTGGCACAAAAACAGACACACCGATCAATGGAACAGAATAGAGATCCCAGAAATGGACCCTCTCAACTCTATGGTCAACTAATCTTTGACAAAGCAGAAAAGAATGTCCAATGGAGAAAACACATCTCTTCAACAATGGTGTTGGGAAAATTGGACAGCCACATGCAGAAGAATGAAACTGGACCACTTCCTTACACCATACACAAAAATAGACTCAAAATGGATGAAAGACCTTAATGTGAGACAGGAATCCATCAAAATCCTTGAGGAGAACAGAGGCAGCAACCTCTTTGACCTCAGCTGCAGCAACTTCTTCCTAGAAGCATTGCCAAAGGCAAGGGAAGCAAGGGCAAAAATGAAATATTGGGACTTCATCAAGATCAAATGCTTTTGCACAGCAAAGGAAACAGCCAACACCAATAGACAACTGATAGAATGGGAGAAGATATTCGCAAAGAACATGTCAGATAAAAAGGGTAGTATCCAAAATCTATAAAGAACTTATACCCAAAGAACAAAGAATCCAATCAACAAATGGGCAGAAGACATGAACAGACATTTCAGCAAAGAAGACATCCAAATGGCCAACAGACACATGAAAAAGTGCTCAACATCACTCAGCATCAGGGCAATACAAATCAAAACCACAGTGAGATACCCCCTCACACCAGTCAGAATGGCTAAAATTAACAAGTTAGGAAATGAGCGATATTGGCAAGGATGCGGAGAAAGGGAACCCTCCTACACTGCTGGTGGGAATGCAAGCTGGTGAACCACTCTGGAAAACAATATGGAAGTTCCTCAAAAAGTTGAAAATAGAGCTCCCCTATGACCCAGCAATCTCACTACTGGGTATTTGCCCTAAAAATACAAATGTAGTGATCTGAAGGGGCAGGTGTACTTGAATGTTTATAGCAGCAATGTCCATACAGTGTAGTTTTACAGCCAGAAAAATCCTCTGTAATCTGCTTATTTATCATTCCCTCACTTACAACACCTGGCAACCACTTTCTTTAATGTCCTTATAGTTTTGCCTCTTAGGGCATGCCATATAGTTGGAATTATACAGTATACAGCCTTTTCAGATTGTTTTGCTTCACTTAATAATACGCATTTTAGATCCTCCCTACCTTTTAACGGCTTGATAGCTCATTTTTCTTTAGCACTAATTAATATCTCATTGTCTGAATGTACCACAGTTTGTTTATCCACTCACCTGAATATCTTCCTTGTTTCCAAGTTTTGGAAATTAAAAATAAACCCAATACAATCATCTGTATGCCAGTTCTTATGTGAACAAAAATTCTCAGCTCCTTGGGCAAATAAATACCAAGGAGCATGATTGTTGGGCCATTTGGAGAAAGTATGTTACATTTTATAACAAATTATCAAATTATCTTCCAAAGTGGCTGTACTATTTTGCATTCCCACCAGTAGTCAATGAGACTTCTATTGTTCTTCATCCTTATTTGCATTTGGTGTTTGCAGTAATCTGGATTTGGGCCAGTTAAATAGGTGTGTAGTGATATCTCACTGTTGTTCTAATTTGTATTTCACTAATGACATGTTATGGTGAGTGTATTTTTGTATGCTTATTTGCCAACTATGTATCTTTTCACTGAGGTATTTGTTAAGGTCTTTGGTCCATTCTTTTTTAATTTTAATTCCATTGTAGTTGACATACAGCTATATTAGTTTTAGGAATACCACATAGTGATTCAACAATACCATATATTACTCAGTGCTCATCAAGATAACTGTACTATGAATCCCCTAAACAATTTCACCCATTCCCCAAACCACCTCCCCTCTGGTAACTATATGTTTCTTTTCTATAGTTAGAGCCTATTTTTTGGTTTGTCTCTCTTTTTCCTTTGTTTTGATTCTTAAATTCCACATATGAGTGAAATCACCTGTTATTTGTCTTTCTCTGACTGGCTTATTTCACTCAGCATTATACTTTGTAACTCTATTCATTTGCAAATGAGAACACTTCATTCTTCTTAATGGCTGAAATAAATAAATATCTATTTATAGATATAGATATAGATATAGATATAGATCTCACATCTTCTTTAACCATTATCCAACAATGGACACTTAGGCAACTTCCATAATTTGGCTATTGTAAATAATGCTGCCATAAACATAGGGGTGCACATATCCCTTTGGATTACTCTTTTTGCATTCTTTGGGTAAGTACCCAGTAGTACGATAGCTAGGTCATTGGGTAGTTCTACTTTTAAGTTTTTGAGGACCCTCCATACTGTGTTTCACAGTGGCTGCACCAGTTTGCGTTTTCACCAACAATGCAAGAGTTCCCCTTATTCTGCATCCTTACCAACATCTGTTGTTTCTGGTTATTGATTTTTCTTGTAGTTTTCATTTGCATTTCCCTGATGATGAGTGATGTTGAGCATCTTTTCATGTGTCTGTTGGCCACCTGGATGTCTTCTTTGAAAGAATGTTTATTCATGTCTTCTGCCCATTTTTTAACTGGATTATTTGTATGTTGGGCATTGAGTTCTTTATAGAATTTGGATAGTAACTCTTTATCAGATATGTCATTTGTAAATATCTTCTCCCATTCAGTGGAGTTTCTTTTAGTTTTTGTTTGTTGTTTCCTTTGCTGTGCAGAAGATTTTTATTTGGATGTATTACCAATAGTTTATTTTTGTCTTTGTTTCCCTTATCTCAGGAGACATATCTAGAAAGATGTTACAGCTGATGTCAGAGAAATCATTGTCTCTGCTCTCTTCTATGATTTTTATGGTTTGACACTTAGGACCTTATCCACTTTGCATTTATTTTTGTGAAGGTGTGTAACTGGACCAGTTTCAGTCCTTTGTATGCAGTTGTCTAGTTTTTCCGATACCCTTTGTTGAGAAGACTGTCTTTTATCCATTGGATATTTTTGCCTCCTTTGCCAAAGATTAGTTGACCATATAATTGTGGGTTTATTTCTGAGTTTTCTTTGTGCCAGTACCATACTGTTTTGATTTTTACCACTTTGTAATATAACTTGAAGTCTGGGATTGTGATACCTCCACTTTTGTTTTTCTTCTCTTTTTATTTTTTCTTTTTTTCTTTAAGCTTTTAAATTTTAATTTCAGTATACTTAACACAGTGTTGTATTAGTTTAAGGTATGCAATATAGTGATTCAAAAATTCTATATATAGGGGCACCTGGGTGGCTCAGTCGGTTGAGTGTCACCCTTTGGCTCAGGTTATTATCCCAGGGTCCTGGGATGGAGCTCCACATCAGGCTCCCTGCTCAGTGGGGAACCTGATTCTCCCTCTCCCACTCCCCTGCTGTGTTCCCTCTCTCACGGTCTCTCTTTCTCTGTCAGATAAAAAAATAAAATCTTTAAAAAAGATTTTATTTTTTTATCTGACAGAGAGAGATCACAAGTAGGCAGAGAGGCAGACAGAGAGAGAGGGGAGGAAGCAGGCTCCCCACTGAGCAGAGAGCCTGATGAGGGCTCAATCCCAGGACCCTGGGATAATAACCTGAGCTGAAGGCAGCGGCTTAACCAACTGAGCCACCCAGGCGCCCATAAATAAAATCTTTTTTTTTTTTTAATTCTATATATTATTCAGGACTTGTCATGAAAAGTGTACTCTTTAATCTCCACCAGCTATTTCACCAATCCCCCCCACCTCCCCTCTGGCAACCATCAGTTTGTTTTCTGCAGTTAAGAGTCTGTTTCTTGGTTAGTCTCTCTTTTTATTCATTTGTTCATTTGTTTTGTTTTTTCTTTTTCAAGTTTGCTTTGGTTACTCCAGGTCTTTTTTGGTTCCATACAAATTTTAGAATTGTTCTGGTTCTGTGAAAAATGCTGTTGGCATTTTGCTAGGGATTTCATTATATGAGCAGATTGCTTTGAGAAGTGTACACATTTTAACAGTATTTGTTCTTCCAATCCATAAGTACGGAATGTCTTTTCATTTGTTTGTGTTGTCTTCAATTTCATTCATCAATGTTACATAGTTTTCAGAGTACAGGTTCTTCCCCCTGGTTAAATTTATTCCTAGGTATTTTATTATTTTTGGTGCAATCATAAATTGAAATGTTTTCTTAATTTTATCTTTTCCCCACTTTATTATTACTGCATAGAAATGCAACAGATTTCTGTACATTAATTTTATATTCTATGATTTGACCAAATTCATTTATCAGTTCTTGTAGGTTTTTTGTTTTTTTTGTTTTTTTTTTTTTTTGGTGGAGTCTTTAGGATTTTCTGTATGTAGTGCCATGGCATCTGTAAATAGTGAAAGTTTCACTTCCTTTTTACCAATATGAATGCCTTTTATGCCTTTTTCTTGTCTTATTGCTATGGCTAAGACTTCCAATACTATGTTGAATAAAAGTGGTGAGAGTGGACATCTTTGTCTAATTCCTGAGCTGAGGGAAAAGCTCTGTTTTTCCCCATTCAGTAGGTAGTTCACTGTGAGTTTTTCATGTAATGTTTTTATTATGGTGAGATATATCTTCACTCACTTTGCAGATATTATTATTATTTTTTTTAATCATGAATGGATGTAGCACCATGTTGGATGCTTTTGTGCATCTATTGAAGCCATATGTTTTTTATCCTTTCTCTTACTGATGTGATGAATCATGTTGACTGTTCTGCAAATATTGAACCACCCTTGCATCCTGGGAATAAATTCCACTAGTTTTCTTTCTCTTCTTCTTCTTCTTCTTCTTCCTCTTTTTTTTTTTTTTTTTTTTTTTGGTGATGTCTTTACCGGCCTCTGGTATCACAGTAATACTGGCCTCATAGAATGAATTTAAAAGTTTTCCTTCCTCTTCTACTTTTTGGAATAGTTTGAGAAGAATAGGTATTAACTCTTCTTTAAATGTTCAGTAGAATTTGGGACACTTAGGTGCCATAGTTGGTTAAGTATGTGACTTTTAGTTTTGGCTCAGGTCGATATCTCGGGTCATGACCT
Source organism: Mustela nigripes (assembly GCF_022355385.1). Classification (NCBI taxonomy): domain Eukaryota; kingdom Metazoa; phylum Chordata; class Mammalia; order Carnivora; family Mustelidae; genus Mustela; species Mustela nigripes. The sequence continues at coordinate 15,210,011 of NC_081565.1, forward strand.
CAGGGTTGTGAGATGGAGCCTGAGTAAGGCTTCACACTCAGCATGGAGTCTGCTTGAGACTCTCCCCTTCTTCTATCCTTCCCCTCCATGTTCTCTCTCCCTATAATATATAAGTCTTTACAAATAAAGAAATGAATAAATGAATGAATGTTTGGCAGAACTCACTTGTGAAGCCATCTGATCCCAGAGTTTTGCTTGATTTTGATCTTTTTGAATTGTTGAGATTTGCTTTATGGCCCAGTATGCGGTCTATTCTGGAGAATGTTCCATGTGTACTTAAAAAGAATGTTTATTCTGCTATTTTAGGATGGAATGTTCTGAATATATCTGTTAAGTTCATCTGGTCCAGCATGTCATTCAAAACCATTGTTTCCTTGTTGATTTTCTGTTTAGATGATCTTTTAAAGTCCCCTACTATTATTATATTACTACTAATTATTTCCTCTATGTTTATGTATTTGGATGGTCCCATGGGGGGTGCATAAATATTTAAAATTGTCATATCTTCTTGTTGGATTGTCCCCTCTATTATTAGATAGTGGCTTTCTTTGTCTCTTGCTACAATCTTTGTTTTAAAGTCATTTTGAAGAAAAAAATAATAAAGTCTATTTTGTCAGGTGGTGCCTGGTTGGCTCAGTTGGTTAAGCAACTGCCTTTGGCTCAGTCATATTCTGGGGTTCTGGGATCAAGCCTTTAACTTTTATTTGTCTGGGCAATTCTTTATCTCTCCTGAATTACAGCCTTGCTGAATAGAGTACTCTTGGCCAGAGATTATTTTTTTTCCTTTCAACACTTAGAATATATTGTGCCACTCCCTCCTAACTTGACAAATTTCTGTTGAAAAGGCCTCTGATAGCTTTATGGGGTTTCCCTTGTATTTAACTGATATCGATTATACCTCCAGTGTTATATCTAAGAAGCCATCACTAAACCCAAAATCATACAGGTTTTCTCCTATGTTATTTTCTAGGAGTTTTTATAATTTCTTCTGTTTTCAATTCATGACCTGTTTTTTAAAAATTAATTTTGTGAAGCATGTAAAGTTTTTGTCTAGATTAATTTTTTTGCATATAGATCTACAATTGTTCCTACATCACTGTGGAAAATACTCTGTGTTCCATTGCATTACTTATTCCTTTGTCAAAGATCACTTGATGGTATTTATGTGCATCTATTTCTGGGCTCTCTATTCTGTTCTACTGATTTGTCTATTCTTTCATAAATACCACACTGTATTGATTACTAAAGCTTTATAGTAAGTCTTGAAGTCAACTAGGGTTGTTCATCCATCTTCTCCTTCAATACTGAGTTGGGGTTTTTTTGTTTTTGTTTTTGTTTTTTGTTTTCTTTATCTATCTATATAAATTTTAGAATTAGTTTGTCAATATCAATAAAATAACTTACTGGGATTTTTACTAGGATTTTGTTGAATCTACAGACCAAGTTGAGAAGAATAAACATCTTGGTAATATTGAAAGTTCCATTCCATGAGCATGGAATATCTTTCCATGTATTTACTTCTTTGATTTATTTCATCTGTCTTGTAGTTTTCCTCATATAGATGTTGAACATATTCTGTTGGATTTATCCTGAAGTATGTAGTCTTTTGGGAGTGACAATATAAATGTTATATTGTTTCTAATTTCAAATTCCACTTGTTAACTGCTACTACGTAGGGAAGAAAATGACTTCTGTATATTGACCTTATATTCTACAAACTTGCTATTATCACTTATTAGTTCCAGCAGTTTTTGTTGTTGTTGTTGTTGAATCTTTTGCATTTCCTGCTGAGATGATCATGTTACCTATGAACAAAGATGGATTTATTTCTTCCTTTCTAATCTGTATACCTTGTATTTCCTTTATTGACTCACTACATTGGCTAGAATTGGCAGTGCCATTTTGAAAAGCAGTAGTTATGTTCAGGTTTTCCTACTCCAGCATTACTTTCTGCAGAGATTACTAGTTATTTGGTAAGTTGTGATTCTCTATATTCATCTTTTGGTGTCTCCAGTTTAGGGGGTAACTACTGAATTGTGACCTCATTTATTTTACAGATGGGAGAACTGTTGATTTTTCAGGTTATTCAGCTTTTTATTTGTTATTAGAATGGAGTAACAACTTCCAAACTTCTCACATGAGAAACCAGAAGTCCCAGGATTGATGGTATTTTGATAAGAATTTTTGCATCTATATTTAGGATGGACTTTTTTTAATGTTGGGTTTTGCTGTAAGGTTTAGAGTGACCTCATAAAGCCATTCTTCTCTATTTAGAGGAGACTTTATGTAATGTTGGTACAATTTCTCATACAGTGTTTGTTAGAAATAATTAATGAACCCAGGAAGCCTGGGTGACTCAGTCAGTTAAGTGTCTGCCTTCGGCTCAGGTCATGATCCCAAGGTCCTAGGATTGAGTCCTGCATCAGGGTCCTCACTCAACAGGGAGCCTGTTTTTCCCTCTGCCTGCTCCTCCCCCTGCTTGTCCTTGCTCTCTCTCTCTGACAAATAAATACATTTTTAAAAAAGCTTTAAAAAATAATTAATGAATCTATCTATACCTGGAACTTTATGGCATACATTTTAGTTATTATTTTTTCTCATTACATAAAAAAAAGAAAAAAGTACTCTTGCAAAAAATTGTTTACTTGTGATTCTCATGTTAGTTTTGGAAATCTTGATGGACTTTCTTAAGATTTTATTTGTATATATACAAATATGTACATTTGTATATATTTATTTATCTGCTGAGCAGAGAGCCTGATGTGGGGCTTGATTCCAGGACCCTGAGATGGACCTGAGCTGAAGACAGAGGCTTTACCCACTGAGCCACCCAGGCACCCCTCTTGATGGACTTTTCAAATTAATTAACTAAAATTATTCAAAATTCCTGTTATCATTTTTTTTAAATTTCTGTATGACTTGTAGTGATGTTTCTTCTAGAATTCTTCATTTAAGCAATTGGGTTTTCCTTCTTTTTTACATTTAACCTACTAGGGATTTTCAAAGTTGCATTACTCTCTCTCACATTTACCAGTCTAAGAATTGCTCCCTTTTGTCCAGAGTATAGTTCTTTTATATTTAATATAAAATCAAATTACTATGCTCATGTTTAAATGTACCATTTTCCCTTTTATATTCTATATTACCTCTTTTTTCCCTATTTACCTATCGTATAATTTTAAAGTGTACAGTCCATGGTTTCAGGTACCTTCACATTGTTGTGCAACCATCATCACCATCCACTTTCAGAACTTGTTTCATCTTCCCAAACTGAAACTCTGTAGCTATTAACTCCCCATTTTTTCCTCCTCCCAACCTGTGGCAACCACTAGATATCTATATCTATATTACATATATCTATCTATAGATATAGATACACACACACACACACACACACACGTGTGTGTGTATATAAATATTTTATTTATTTGAGAGAAAAATGAGTGTGCAGGAGAGCGGGCAGAAGGAGAGGGATAGAGGCTCCCCACTGAGCCCTGAGCCCAATGTGGGGTTAGGTGCTCACTTCGGCAGCACATATACCAATGTGGGGTTAGATCTCACAACCCTGAGATCATGACCTGAGCTGAAATCAAGAGTCAGACGCTTAACTGACCAAGCCACTCAGCCACCCTGTAATCACTACATATTTTAAATATTCCATCTATCTCCATTTTTAGATATGGATATAGAGATACAGATAGATATAGATAGATAAAGTATATAATACATTTTATTGATTTATTTTGATATTATATTTTCATTTATCACAGCTTAACTTGATTATATGCAACTTTACCTGTAGTAAACTTGTAACAGTATAATAACATCTATGACTCCTTCCTTTAATTTGTTATTATTGTCACACATTATTTTCACTTTAGTTAATTGGCTTTAAAGGAAATTAAGAAACAGTTTTATATTGATTTACATATTTATTATTTCTAATGTGTTTCATTTTCCTTATATATCCAAATTTCCATATTGCATTAAGTCTGAAGAATTTCAGCACTTGTTGCAGTGTGCATCTGCTTTAAAAATATTTTGTTGTGGGGCGCCTGGGTGGCTCAGTGGATTAAAGCCTCTGCCTTTGGCTCAGGTCATGTTCCTGGGGTTCTGGGATTGAGCCCCACATCGGCCTCTTTGCTCAGCAGAGAGCCTGCTTCCTCCTCTCTCTGTCTGCTTCTCTGCCTACTTGTGATCTCTGTCAAATAAATAAATAAAATCTTTAAAAAATAAAATAAATAAAAATATTTTGTTGATCTTTGAAATGCTTTCATTTTGATGAAATGCTTTCATTTTGTCTTCATTTTTGAAATATTTATATACATATATAGAATGCTAGTTTGACAGTGTTTTATTTTTCCCTCTCAGCATTTTCAAGATGGCATATCATTAGGTCTTAACATCCTTTTTTGTACAATTAAATGCCAACCTTCATTATTATTATCATTCTCCTATATATAATATCTCATTTCTTCTCTGGCTTTTAATACTTTTTCCTTTTCTTTCTTTTCTTTTTCTTTTTTTTTTTTTTTAGACAAATCCTGCCCAGTTTCTTCCTGGTTTTGACTGCTTTCAAGTGTCCTGAAATCATTATTTTTTTCTAGTTTTTATCATTGTAATCATCTGGATAGTTAGTCTTATACAAGGCACTCTGTCATTACCAGAACACAGAACTCAAGTTTTTTTGTTGTTGTTGTTGTTTGTCTGTTTTTTGTTTGTTTGCTTGTTTGTTTCTAATATTTACCTATTTATTTGTTATTTCTGGTAAGCTTTATTCTTTTGTGTGAACCATGTTTTTGTCATATCATTTTCCTTCTGCCTAAAAAACATCTTTAATATATCTTTTAGAAAATGTTAGCTGATGATAGCATGTTCTCAGTTTTCCTTGTTTGAAAAAAGCATTTCACCTTCATTTTGAGAGATGTCCTCATTGGGTATTGAATTCTTCATCAACATACATATTTTCTTTCACACTTCAAAGTCTGTGGGCATTCTTATATTTGTAATGTGTCTTTTTCTCTGGTTGATTTTAAGAATTTTCTTCTCATTGCTGGCTTTCCGAAATTTGGTAATGATTGCCTTGGTGTGATTTTGTGTCTAAACTTCTAAAGCTTTCGAGCACTTTGAATATGCTGTTTTATAGTTTTCCTAAAATTCTGAAAATCTTCCTCCATTATTTCTTCAAATATTTTTTTCTGAATCTTTCTCTCTTTCATTTTGATGTGTGTATTAGAGTGTTAGAGGTATTCCAACAGTATTCCAGTGATTTTGACACTGTGCATTTTTACCTGGGTTTTTTCCCCTCTCTGTGCTGAAGTTTTGATGTTTTCTATTCCCTGAATTCAAGTTCTTTGATTTTATTTTGTCTCCTCCTCCCCAAAATATTTAATATTTTATTAACCCCATTAGGGATTACATTATTTTTTGTTTTAATTATACTTTATTTTCCTTCTCTAGAATTCCCATTTAGTTCTTTTTTGTTGTTATTGTTGTTAACTTAAAAAAAAAATTAAAGTTCGATTAGCCAATGTATAGTGCATCTTTAGTTTTTATTTATTTATTTTTTATTTATTTTTAGCATAATGGTATTCATTATTTTTGCACCATACCCAGTGCTCCATGCAATCGTGCCCTCTCTAATACCCACCACCTGGTACCCCAACCTCCCACCCCCCCGTTACTTCAAACCCCTCAGATTGTTTTTCAGAGTCCATAGTCTCTCATGGTTCACCTCCCCTTCCAATTTCCCCCAACTCCCTTGTCCTCCATGCTATTTGTTATGCTCCACAAATAAGTGAAACCATATGATAATTGACTCTCTCTGCTTGACTTATTTCACTCAGCATCTTTAGTTTTTGATATAATGTTCAATGATTCTTTAGTTGCATACAATACCCAGTGCTCATCACAACATGTACCCTTCTTATTGCCCATCACTGAGCTGCTACATCCCCCACCTACCTCCCTTTCTGCAAACCTCAGTTTGTTTCTCGGAGTCAAGAGTCTTATATGGTTTGTCTCCCTCTCTTATTTCTTCCCCTTGGGTTTCCCCTCCCTTCCCCTTTTGTCCTTTGCACTATTCCTTATGTTCCATATATGAGTGAAACCATATGATAACTGCCTTTCTCTGACTGACTTATTCACTTAGAATAATTCCTTCCAGTTCCATCCATGTCAATATAAATGGTGGATATTCATCTTTTCTGATGGCTGAGTAATATTTCATTGTATATGAAACACATCTTCTTTAACCATTTATCTGTTGAAAGACTTCTTGGCTCTTTCCACAGTTTCATAATTGTGGACATTGCTGCTATGAACATTGGGGTACATGTGCCCTTTTTTTCACTAATCTGTATCTTTGGGGTAAACATCCAGTAGTGCAATTGCTGGGTCATAGAGTAGCTCTATTTTTAATGTCCTGAGGAACCTCCATACTGTTTTTTATATCTTTCATTTCCCTCAAAATTTTGTCCATATTGTCCTTTAAGTTATTGAGCACATAGAATTTTATATTTATATTTATATTATAAATATAATAGCTGTTTAAAATCCTGGTCTTTTAATCATTTCATTCATTTGTGGATGTGTTTCTATTTGCTGATCTTTCTCCAGTTTAATGTGTCACATTTTCTTGTTTCTTAACCATAATGCATGTTGGGCACTGTGAAACTTATACCAAAAAATGCTGGATTTTGTAGGGTTCTTTTAAGCAGTACTGGACTTCATTCTTCCAAGAAGTTAAGTTACTCATGGAATAGACTGATTTTTTTGACTGAGGCATTTCTTAAGTTTTATTTTGTTTTTTTTTAATTTGGGGATACAATAACTTTCCACTCTGGGGCTAGTATAGCCACACTACTAATTTGTTTTCTGTCTGGATTATTTAGTAAATGACAATATATTTGATCCTATTATTTATCCTGGCTGTTTAGAATTTAAACATCTCTTATTCTTTTGTAAGCTCCAGGAACTTTTCACCATACAGCACCCATTCATTCTTTGCTTAGACATTTGTAGTTTACCCTTTGCAGGCATGCCTTACTATTCAACATAAGACTCAACGATGCTCCTATGCAGGTATTTTTTTTTTCCCTCCAAATGGAAAACATGACTGCACCGCCATATACTGACAAACACACTTCTTTCTTTCTCTTTTTAAACCAGTAATATGAATACTTAAATCACAATACATGCTAGGGTCCGATTTTATAGATTTTTTTAAAGATTTTATTTATTTGACAGAGATCACAAGTAGGCAGAGAGGCAGGCAGAGAGAGAGAGGAAGGGGAGCAGGCTACCCACTGAGCAGAGAGCCCGATGTGGGGCTCTATCCCAGGACCCTAAGATCATGACCTAAGCCAAAGGCTGAGGCTTTAATCCACTGAGCCACCTAGGCACCCTGATATTATAGTTTTTAAATTTCTTTCTCTTTTTGTCTGCCCATATTGTGTTACCAAAAACACATTATTTTTCTTGCTGTTGCTCTGAGTTTGTTTTTTTTGTTTTTTAAGCAGGTGCAACCAACTCACAATCCTGAGATCGAGACCCAAGCCGAGATCAAGAGTCTGATGCTTAACTGACTGAGCTACCCAGGCACCACTGAAACATTTTTAATATCCACAAGATGTAACACCTTTCTACGTATTCTAATATTCTTTAAAAAAATAACAGAATCAGTATTGCAAATTTAATCTTCTCAATGATTTTTAGAATAATTTTATTAAGGCCTTCCCCAATTTCTTTGTAATCAATAGTAGAAATCCCTGTTTCTAAAATCTAGGAAGACTTGACAGTTTTTAAATAGTGTCTTGCCATTCAAAAAGAAGAAGAAAAAATTTATGTATATCCATTTTTTTTTGTTATGCTTGTTCTTCTTTGGCTATTTGTATTATTTAAAGTTTTATTTGTTCTTATATCTTTCCATGTGTATATCACAATTATAAGTGCTATCCTTTCTTTAAGCATATTTCTGTTATTAGTTTTATATGTGAGTGGTTGACTTTATATGTTAATTTTTATTTCTATAGTTTATCACTTGATTAATATTTCTGAATTAATGAATGAATCTAAATTAAATAAAATAATCATCTTGAACCCTATTGAATATATTGAATGATAATCTACCCAAAATATCAATGGTATATTTTCTCACCTTTCATGACAACAACTGCTTGCTGGCATGATTTTCAAAGTAGAATACTTTTGCATCATTTGCCCCAGCCAATCTGTAATTTCATTTCAGAGAGATGAAATCTGAGACTCAGAGAGGTGACACAACTTACCCAGGAGCAACAGTGGCAGAAAGGATGAACTTGGATGTATACCAAGGTCTCCCAACTCTAAACATAGTGTCCTTCCTAACACATGTCACTGTTTCTCATCAGATGTCTGCCTCCTTTGAAGATTTATCCCAGCATTATCCAACTAAGAATTGTAATAATGCATTTGAGTTCTCTTTGAGATTGTGCCAATGATGTTTTTCAGAGGTGGGACAAAGATAGTCTTGAAAGTGCTGGCTGAGTTGATATTCAGCCTCTAGAGAAGGAAAAAGAAGGATCTGGGAGTATAGTAAGATAGAGTATGACAGACCTACATAAACTGGTGGAGATGAGTTGCATCTCATGTGTCCAGGTGTATTGAAGGAACTGTCACTCATGCATTGGTTTATGAGGTAGAGGTAAGTTAATTCAAGTTAATATGCAGAAATGTTTCTAATAACAACCTGTCAAGAGTGAAGAGGGACATTTCAGGTGAGAGAAATGAAAAGAGAAAAGGAATACCAGAAAAGAACTGAAAAATCAGTCAAGGGAACAGAACATTTCTCCATTATAATCATAAAAGAGATGACTAGAATTACTTTCTCACTAGCTATTCATCTTAGAGTTAATAATGTTCTGTGTTTAAGAAACTGAACTATAAAATCAAATATACCTGGGTTCAGATCCCACTTAAACTACTTAACATTTCCAAGTAGCAATTTCTTTTCCTTTCAGGTGGAAATAATGATATCTAATATAATTGAAAGGGTATGAGGATTACCTGAGATAATATATGCATTGAAAACAAGTATAAAAATACAATATGATCTTTAAAGGGCTAGAGTGGTAGATGTTATCTATATAATCTATAATAATTAAAAAAACTCAATTATTCTATAAAGAAGTTATTGTGGCCTTAAAATTAGATGGAGAGCCAATGTGATAATAAATAATAATGACGGAGAGGGTATAGGAACATCATTCATTCATTTACTCAACAAACGTGTTTTAGTTACCTATCCTATACTATTCACTTCTAGGGATATGTAGAAAAAATTAAGTTTTTGACAAAAATAACTAATAATCTTTAAAGTGTAACACTTAAAGTGAAGTTGGAAGAAGTGGAAGATAAGTATGTGTACAAGAAGACTGAAAGGGAGCAAGTGTTTGGCTTTAAAAACTCAAGGAGGACATGGCTGTTCTCCAAATGTCCCATAGGCATAGAAACCTAAGAACTTTAATTCAGATTCTTCTTTAGATGAGAGCTTTCCAAAAATGAAATAAAACTCAATACTAGTATATATCTACTCCTAACTATATGCCAGATCTGTGCTAGGGAAGTCTGTCATTACCTTATTTGATCCTCAAAATACACCCGTGAAATAGATTTTTTTTCATTAAAACTAATAAATAAACTGAAATTCAAACATGCTATTTAGATGCTTACTCAATGACACAGAGTTAATTGTAACAGAGCCAGTTCTCATACCTATGTTAAGCAGAGATCGAGCTCTTAATTTCCAAGTTACATATATATTTTTTGGGAAGATAGCAACATATCACTCACGTATTCCAAGTATACTTTTGAAATACCTCTTGACCACCTGGGGTGGTGTGGATGACTGAAAGTGACTTAACAGAGTAGACTTTAGAGCTTTTTCCAAACCTAAATCTTAACATGCTATGCCTAAAACACATAATTTATTTTATTTTTTTATTTAAAAAAAAAAAAACTTTTTTGGGAAGATTTCATTTATTTATTTATTTATTTGAGAGAGAGATAGTGAAAGAGAGACCAGGAGCAGGGGCAGAGGGAAAAGCAGGCTTTCAGCTTAGCAGGGAGCCCGATGTGGGGTTTGATCCCAGGACCCAGGGATCATGACCTGATCCGAAGGCACACACTTAACCAGCTGAGCCACCCAGTTGCCCCAACACATAATTTACTAACATTTAGTGCTATACAAACTGAGGGAAATAATTCTATCTTTCTGAGACTGGTCATCCGTTACTAAAGTGAAGGTAATATTGGTAAAATGAGGAATATGTTGATAGGATTGTTTAAACAGGTAAATGGAATGAGGACTATTATGTGTTCATATGCATTTAAATTGTAAACTTGTGCGGAGGGAGCCCTGGTTCACCCTGAACACCATGTGTTTCCACACAGTGGAATACTCAGTGAATGTAAGTATTTGTCACTTTTTTTTTTATTATTAGGAAATCCATTTCCTAAGACTAAGGAAAGTACAAAATAAGTCTATTAAAATGTTTAGGAAAAGAATGCAGAAAAGAACCCCAAGTCAATTTTCTGTGGTCTCAATTCTCCATAAATATAAAATGATTGGGTTTGAATGTACATCATCAATGGGGTTATAATTAGAATTATTAATCACTCCAGGCTTAGAACCAAGACTCTAACAAAAGAGAAAGACCAATACAGTTGGTGTTATAAATTAATCCATTATCTTATCTAGAAAGAATTTATTTTTAAAAATTATACCCACAAGTATATGGTTATTTGATTTAAAAAAAAAAATACGGCACATTCAATTCAATTAGAAAAAGGTGGTCTTTCCAAAAAGTAGTGTGTGAACAATTAGCTATCTATAAATAATGAGCCCTGACCTCTAATTCACATAATGTATAAAAATTAATTTGAGATAAATCACAGGCCTAAATGTGAAAGGCATAAGCTTCTAGAAGTTGTAGATTATTTTTAAACTTATATATTTTAGAGAGAGAAAGAGAAAGAGAGAGTCTTGCAGAAATCAAACTTCAGACAGTTAACCAACTGTGCCACCTAGGTGCCCCAAAGATGTAGATATTTTTAAAATTAATATTATTAGGTAGGCAAAAAGGTCTTAAGTAGGACTTGAACAGCACTGACCATAAAATTGATTCTTTTTTAAAAAAAGGGGAAAAGACTTTTTTTTAAGACTAAAAACCAGTTTATTAGACAGTATCATTAAGGAATTAAAAAGACAAATCACAGACTAGAAGTAACTATTTTCAATAAATATATCTGATGGAGGATATACATCCAAGTTATACAACAGACTCTCAAACTTTTAAATATCAAAAATGAAATTATAAATCCAGTTTAAGAAATAAACAAATGACTCAAGCACTACACAAAAGAAGACATGTGAAAGGACAATAAACATGAAAAGTCATTTACAACCATTAGTTATCACTAAAATGCAAATTAAACCATCCTGAGGTGTCTCTTTAGATCAGAAAGTTACCTCTTATCAGGCATGATAACTGATTTGAAAAAGATGGGTAATATGAAGTCTGAGCTAGGCTAAAGAATAACTGGAACTCACTTACATTACTGGTAGGAGTGTAAAATGGTAAAACCATCTTGGAAAAATGCACAGCAGTTCCCACTGATGTTCAATATAAATGTGTACCTTAAAACTAAGTATTACCTATCTTTGGCACATCCCTATAGAAATGAGTACAGATAGTCACACAACCTTGTTCAAAAATCCTTGTATATTTATTTTTTAGACAATTGTCTAAACAACCCAAATGCCCACTGATAGCAGAATGGACAAATGAACTGTGATATACTTATTTAAATAAATATTACAGAACAGGAAAAAAAAACTATTAATAATAGAGTTAAAACCTCAGACATGTTGAGTGAAAAAAGACAACAGAAGAATATATAATGTACACTTCATGTATCTTTAAAAGACAAATAAAAATAAAGACAGAGGTAATTTATGAAGCCAGAAATCAAAATAATGACTACCTCTTGTGATAGGCAGAATTATGGCTCCCAGCAATAGTCATGTACTAATCCCAAGAACCTGTAAATATGTCAGGTTACATGGCAAAGGGGAATTGAAGTTGTAGATGGAATTAAGCTCTAATTGGAACTAACTTTTAAGGTCACTAATTAGCTGACTTTAAAATAGGGAGATCATCCTAGATGATCCAGCAGGACCCATGGTACCTACAAAGGTCCTTATCAATGGAAGAAAAGCAGCAAAGAGTCAGGGAAAGAGAGGACAATGGAAATAGTGCAGAGAAATGAAATGTTGCTGGTTTTGAAGACAGAATGAGGCCATGACCCAAGCAACACTGCAGCCTCTAGAATCTGGAAAAATCAAGGAAACAGATTCTCTACTAAGGCCATCAGAGAGAAATAAAGTTCTGCCAACACCTTTATCATGGTCTAGTGTGACTGGTATGGAAATTCTGACAGTAGGAAAAAAAGGTGTATTGTTTAAGTCACTAAGTTTGAGATAATATGTTATGGCAACAATAAGATACCAGGTGGTTATATGGGTACACATCCATATAAAAATTGTTAAACTGCACATTATGATCAGTGATATTTATGCCTATACTCTATACATGTCAGCCCTCAGTTAAAGAAATCAGTTATCATTTAGGCATTTTTTTAATAACTGGCATTAATTTATATTGCCAAAAATTTGGGGATATGGTCATTTTAATTCACTACTGAATGGAAGTGTCAATTTGGTGAATCACTTTGGTAGGCAATTGCATAGTAAATGTGAAGATGCACAATCTTTCCCATCTAGCTGATCTATTCCTAGTATTATCACTTATAGAAATTATTTTGCTTACATAAGGAAGACACATACACCTATTACACATAGGCTGCAACAGTGTTTCTAAAGATAAAATAAGGAAAACAAATTACTTAAAAAGAGGGAAATGACTTACTAGAATTTAATGTATTTAAATGAATAAAACAGAACTGCATGCATCATAACAGAAAAGGGAACTCAGTATATAAAATGTTGAATGAAAAACAAGCAATTTGCAGTATGATATATGTAATTTAGTAGCACTTATAAAACACATAAAGCACACTTTCATTGTTACATACATACTAGTAAAAATATAAAAACTATGTACAGGAAGAAAACATATATATCTAAGATAAAATGGAACTCTGAGGAAGAGAAGAAAATGGGATGAAGGAGGTTAATGAAGAGAACTTCAAGTTTTGTTAGGTTATTTTCTTAAAAACATATTCTTAGGACACCTGGGTGGCTCATTCAGTTAAGCCGCTAACTCTGGATTTCTGCTCAGGTCATGATCTCATAAAGGAGTTTGCTTATCCCTCTCCCTCTGCTCATCCCCCTACTCATGCTCTATCTCTAAAACAAACAAACAAACAAACAAACAAACAAATAAATAAATAAATGAAATATTTGAAAAATATTCTTACAAATTTTCTTTAAAATATATAAGGCAGAAGGAGGTAACGACTATGGGAGGGAATAGAGTAGAGAACAATGGAAAAAGATGGACAGGTCTTTCCTTGCAATAGGAAGTATCAAGTCTGAAGACCTCTGTAGGAATGGTTGCCAACCAGAGGGATTTAGTAATATCTGGAAACACAGTAGTATCTGGAGACATTTTTTTATTGACATTTTATTGACTGGAGGAGATGTTACTAACTCCTAGTTAATAGTGACCAGGGATGCTGATAAACATCCTACAATGTAAAAGGACACCTCTACACAGAAAAAAATTATCCAGCCCCAAATAGCAGAAAGGTTTTCTAAAAACAGCTCTAAATCTTTTTCTGGTGGTAACCACAGTAGATGAGACAAATTTTGGAGAAGGATACTAGCTTAGCTTTTGTTTGAAGCTAATACTCACTGCTTTTTGGATTGGGGTGGTTGAAATGGATGGGATAAGAATTGGTGGTTGTGGAATAGGGAAAGTATTTGGAATAATTTCTTAAGAAAATGAACCACAGAGTCAATAAGAGGTAAGGAGATGAAGTGACAAGCAGTGGGCAGAGGGCCCAGTCAGCTCAGTCTTGTCATCTAGGTCCATCTAAACTTGTGATTAATTAACCATGCTAAGTGTACAATCAACTCTGAAGACTCAGCACACACGACCAGAATTATGTTGACTTTAAATTCTCTGAGGGTGAAGTTAAGAAGGGTGAGTAGATCAGTAAGCACTTATTTGGAAGCATGAAGCCCTGGATTCTAGTCCTAGTCTACCCAAGAATTTTTTATTGCTAGATATATCAATTTATATCCAACCTTTATTGTCATACTACAAAGACCAAGACTGGTGAATTGGACAATTCAATGGTATTGCAAAGAGCTGTTCAGATTCCTCCCTTTTGAGGAGAAAAGGAGTTAATCTCCTAGCTTCTGGAGAACAAGATGACTGCCCTCAGCTTCTAGCTACATTTCGACTTTCCTCACCAAAGTCTGTACCCACTTCCTGGAATTGTCAATATCCAATAACTTGCTGGTTCTTGGGAATATAAAGACCTGGCTCTCTTGTTCCCACTCGAGAAAGATATGAAGACCATGCCATCTTCATAATGTCCTGTAGTATTGGTTAACATGTTCCATTGACACTGAACCACATGTTGACTTTTCCAACTCTTCACAATGCAATCCGATTTTCTCTTCTTCAACAGTTACTGATAAGAGCAACTTTCTAATTAACCTTGCCCATGCTAATCCTCATTTTGGTATCTGCTTCTTGGAAACCCAACCTGTAATAAATGACCTCCTGGTTCTCTTCCATTTATCACATTTCATTAATTTCATGCCTACATCTCCAGTCTTAGTGTAAAATCTGCATCAGCATGTGTTTGAATATGGGTATGGTGTGTATGCCTAAAAAGTCGTCATACATAACCTCTCTTGTCCCTACCGTCTTGAAAATAAAGTGGCCATAATTTTAAACCAAATAAATAATTATGGTATTCTTTGGCAAAAAAAAAACCACCTACACTACCTAAAATACTAAATAGCCATACTCACCACCAGCACATTCATAGTATTTTCCCCTTAGTTAAGTACTTGTCTGCCATTAATTTATTGCTAGAGAAATGGATATCTCTAGATATCCAGCTAGATCACGTAATCCTCCATATTTTACAGATGGAGAAACTGAGGCCCCGATACTTTGAGTGGCTGCTGATTTTGCATAGTGAATAACTACAAGATCTGGGACTACCCTATGGTTATTCTGCTTTTAATGACATAGTTCCTTCCATTTATGTGGTAGAAACAGATTCAAAACTAATTAGGCAAATTCATAAATGATCAAATCATCATCGTATTTCATCTTGACTTCAGGAAGAACAACCATATCCTTTTTATGTAAGATTCTATTCCTCAAGATGCAAGGAAATTCGGACCCAACCAAATAATTTGGAATTAGAAAAGAATGTGGAGGCTATTTAGCATAGAAAATGCACATAAGCTCTGTCTCACTGCCAACTGTACTCATTTGGCAAGTGCTTGCTGGAACATCATACGGATGATGATATTAATCCCACATCTGGCTCGGTGGTAAAGAAGTGTGTTGATTTAATTCGTGATGTCAGCCATGAGCATGGGAATCAGCATCAGTGACTTTGATACCATGTGTCTACAGACCTAGCACTAGTGAGACTCCTTTATTCTATGAATAGAGATACTTAGTCCCAGACAGAGGAGACATTGCAGGAAGAGTATACAACACACACACACACACACACATGCACATACACACACACATGCACACACACACCCCATAGTGGTCAATACTAGAATCCAAGTTACTTGACTCTGAGAACAGTTTCTTTTTCCTACTATCTGTGTTGTTCAAAACAATGTCTCCTAGCCTAGCCACATGTAGCTATTTAAATTGAAATCAAATAAAATTAAATAAAATGCTAAAATTAATTTTTCAGTTATACAGACTATATTCAGTATGGGACTTACAGAATGCCATCATCAGCAAGAATTCTATTGGACACTACAATACCAATGGGCCTCTGAAATAATTATGTTCATATATTCCCATGACTTAGTGAATACTCAACAAAAATTAATTGAGGGTGATAACTGATGTTAAGAGAAATCTACAAGTTCTTTAGCTTATGCAATAGGCTGCATCAAAATTATATATCTCCTGGGACAAGTTCTGTCCAAAGTTAACATTGTACCTTCTGAAAGTACATAGGGATAAAAGCTAGTTTTGAACTTCATGCATACCATGTGCCTTGAAATACATCCTGTGCCTTTCTATGTTAGACTCATACTGTTAGATTCTGAGGTAAAACCTTCATGGGACATTCTCCACACATAACGTAAGAAAAATGTCAACCAATATGTTACTTGGGGTATAAGAGGAACATATATTTAATGAATTAATTTTTCCTTATTGCTTTCAGTGTTGACCATAACTATCTGACTAGGAAACATTTCTATATATAAGAACATACACAAAGGAATTTGAGCAGGTTCAAATCCTCACTGTAAAGCCCACTTTCTTTTGTTGAAGCTACCATGTAGTAAATAAGCACTGTTACCTCCAATTACATGATTAATCCTCACAGTGCCCCCTGAGAGCTAGTATTGTTTTTCTTTCACAGAAGAGAAAACTGAACTTTAAAAGGTAATTTTTTCCCCAAGACACTAAAGTGGTAAATGCCATGGAATTTGATCTCAGCTCTGTGTGTCTCTGTCTTCAAAGCTCATGGTATACATCACGAGCATATACTTAATGCTGTCTTGTCTGATACGGTCTCTATAAACCAACTCATTTGACCAATTCTTTATCTTCAAATAATTTTGGAGAAAACTATCTTTGAGAATTACTACTAGAGATCTTCGCTGTGATTTGGATACATTATTGAAACTATAAGGTCCTCATCTTCTAATGCATCCTTTAAATTCGTCTATATTGTCACCAAAACCCATGTAATGGATTAATTATATGATTAGGGAAGCACTTGGACTAAGATGGAAAGAAACTGGACTTGATGTCCCAGAATCTGATTCAAACCCTCAGTTCTCTCCCCCAATGGTTATTCACTGCTGTTTTCCCTAAACCTCAGTTATCTTCATATAAGCAAGACTATATCATCAAGCTGCCTTGTGGATTAAGAGTCTGTACTGAAGCACAAAACAGACTATGGCGCATTACTGGTGCTCAACATATGTTTACTCATTTGCTGACCTATGAGACAGGTGACGTTTTGTTCTTGCCCCAACTTAAGAACCTATTTGACTTCAAATACCACTGAACTGTGGTTTTTGTGTGTGTGTGTGTAGCATGGTGATGATTCCTATACTGCATCAGCGTATTTTGTGAGGTTTAAATGGAATGGTATGAGAGAAACATGTAAATAATTGTGAAGGATTAAACTGTGAAGGTAAAAACCAGCTTCATAGAGGCTTAGTATAAACCAGGTCCTATGGTGAATCACTCTATGGGCATTATCCTGTCAAATGATCACAATGATCCTATCAAATAGGCACTATTGTTATCTCCAATTTTTATAAGAAACAACTGAATAGTACAGTTAGAAAGTAGTGAAGACAAGATTCAAAGCCAGACTGAGTGCACAGCCAGCACTCTAACCATTACACTTGTTCATTCATTCATTCATTCATTCATTACAAGCATTCACTGCATGGAGTGGTATGCGTGAAGGTAAGAATAACAAAGCGTCCTCAATTTTCTGCTGAGAATTTTAAAATATTCTCCAGAGACAATGGGTCAGGCCACTTCAAGCCATGCTCCAACTTCCATGCCAACCCCATACCTCTTTCAGCATGCAGGATCTTGATGTTCTCATCCATCATTCCCTTTTTAATAACACCCTCCCATTCATCTACCCTTACTTCTTCACACCCCCTGGCATGTTGACAGTGGCTGGAGTTTCCCATTAAAGCAGTCACTCTTGTAGAAAAGGGAGCTGACAAGATTAATGTCAGTCAGTGACTAAAGGCAGCATCATGCATCTCTGCACTCAGGTAATTGGGAGAATGGCATGTCCCAAATATATCTGGAATACTTTCCAAAAGTTTGCTGTAAAACTGAGAGATCAAATTCTATCATTTCAGCATTTCTTTCACATACTTTGATGTTCAGGAAGTCTGGAATCCGCAGTTGATAAAATGGATGGTGGCACTTGATATTGTCTAGTCATTTAATATGCAGAGAAAAATTAGTTATAGAGAGGTAGCATAACTTGCCCAAGGTCGCTCAGATATTTCAGTGCAACAGGCAAGATAAAATGTGTTTCTCATGACTTCGACCATTGCCTTCCAGATTTTTCTTATAAATCTTATCCATCTGCCTCCAACGTCTTATTCTTCCATCTGCCTCCACGGAAGCTGAATTGACTTCCGTAAGTGAGTTCTCCATTTTCCCCTAGAGTGAAGCTTTTTAGGTATCTTGCTGACAGAATTTTTAATAAGTATCTTTCCTTTTAAAAAGACCCACTTCTTTCCTTTGCTCATCTTCCTGCCGCTCCCTCAAGAACAGACCATTCCAACTGGCCCTACAGTCTCTCTCTCTGCCTCGCTGCTTCACTGCATTCTTTAACTTCATCCTTCCAAAAGCACAAGGCAGCCCTTGTGCCCTGAATTTAGAATGGAAAGTGGGAACTATCTGGACAAAATGACAAGGAGGGGGGGAAATAAAAAAAAGAAAGAAAGGAATTTCTGCCTCACATGCCTTTTCAGAGACAAAATGAAAAATCATCCTTGTATTCCCTGGGAATTAAATTCACAAAGTAGGTAGAGTTCTTTAGGATCCCTTCTGTCTAATAATTGTAAATGTAGTCTTATTATATAAAAGTTAAAACAAACAATGGACAGTTTTCAGGACAGCACATCTACCATGTTTGCATCTACACCTGTTAAGATTGTATACTTTCATGCTGAGCTTGACCTTGGAGAAATCACTTCACTCTTTAGACTTTAGTATCTTCGTCAGTAAAAGTGAAAAAAACATTGATATTTTCTATCTTCTGGTTTTTTGTTGTTGTTGTTGTTGTTGTTAATTATTATTTGTTTATTTTAGAGGGAGAGGAGCAGAGAGCACAAGCAGTGGGGGAAGCAGAGGGAAAGGGCCAAGCAGAGCCTGGGCTGAGTGTAGAGCCTGACATGATGCTCAATCTCACGACCCTGAGATCATGACCTAAGCCAAAACCAAGTGTCCGATACTTAACTAACTGAGCCACCTAGACACACCCATCTCCCCTTATGTTATAACTTAGTTTAGCTTAGGCTAACTAAGGACTCAAGTGTTTAAAGGAGGAATAAGAGGAGAAAGGAAAGTTGGGGGAGCATGAAGGAGACGGCAGGGAGAAGGAAAAGCATAACTCCACGTTAAGAGGTTAAAAGCCAATATAAAAGAGTAGGCACTTGTCTCCTATGCATTCCTTCACCATTCAAACACGGATTTGTTTTCTCTTATGCAGCCCCAAGAGATTGATCTAGGATAAGGGTTGAGTTGGTTCAAGGGGATATACTTTAGATTAATATATGCATAACTTTTCTAGCTTTCACAGCTATCCAAAGAAAAACTGGATGCCCCAAGAGATAAAATGCATTCTGGTCAAGAAAACATTCAAGTTGAAATAAGTCTGTCTTCTGCCAGCTATATTCAGTGGGAACTTGGTGATTTCAAGAGTTGATTCTTATAGCTATTGAGTGAAGTTGTAACTTAATGGCTTATAAGTTTGTGAGTCTTTGATTCCAAAATATATATGAGTCCCTAAGTCCATGATCCTCTGAATCAATAACTATGGTTCCCGTGCTGGTGTCCCATGGAGCGTGTACCCAAACCAAATCAATTTTCATTGTGTTATGTTTTCCTTTTGTTTTCCCCAACCCTTGCCTAAGGAACATTAAAGTGGATTTTCTGAATAGCTGCCTACATCGTATATGCTTGGTTCTGATTTCGTCTTTGAAAATAGAATAATGGTAACAATAACTGTTAACTTTTATTAAATGCTTAATATATACTCAATATATGGCAATGCATTGTATATGCATGATGCAACTGATTATAATAACCCATTGAAGATATGCTACTGTATCATTATCTACATTATAAATGGGGTCTCTGAGCATTATGTAGGTCACAGAGCTCAGCAGAAATAAAGAGAGTTATAGAGGGCTCTATAATAATAAGTTATTTATAACAGTCTTATCAAATCACATTCACAATCGCATTTATGGGAAGTATTGTGACATGATTTAAAAAAAAAAAACTTTAGACATAAATGTAAGTCTTGGTTCTGCCACTGAGAATCAGCATTGACATTTACTTTATCTCTCTTAACCTCAGCTTCCCTATTTGTAAAGTAAAAATAATCATATTTTCCCATTTACAATGATTATAATAATAATAAAAGTGAAAGTCAATGAAAAGGTTAGACATATCTAACTCATTATCATATAACATATTAATGGCTTAAAAATGCCTTATTCCATTTAATTTGACACATGTCCTCTGCTCACACTGCTAAGTCTCTTGTCTAAAAATCATATAGATTTTTGAAATGTGGTCAACATGGTATTTTTGAATGCACATTTTGGGGCAGACTATCCAGGTTTAAATCTCTTTGCTACAATTTATCAAATGATTGGTCAAATCTTGGTCAAATGATTTAAAAATATAAAAGCCATAATTTTTGTTCATTTCTAAAAAAGAATAATAGCAAAATTACATTAAGAATTTAAATAAAATTAAATTAGTTTACATATGCAACTATTAGTCATGCTATGTGGGATGGAACAAATGTTCAATTGTCTTGATCATCATCATTATAATCACCAACAGCATTTTTCGTGCATATATTATAAAAGTAGTTTTGGCCCAATAATACACGATCTGTATCTTTTTGTCTTTGTCTCATAGAAAGTATGACTCTTATATAATGTGATCAGTAACATTTTGCTTAAACTTTTCTTAACACTCAATAAATTCTGTATCATAGAGTCTCAGAATTGGAAGCAATCTTGGTCACTGTTGTTTTGTTTTGTTTTTCCTGATTTTCAATCTAGCACTTGAATTTCTTTACAGAAATATTACCTACAACTTTCTCTCTTAAGGATGACCTTTGAGGACCTATAGGTCCTGAAAATCCTAAAACAAACTATTTGTTTAACCTGTATATTCCTACATTGAGTAAATGAACTATTTCCATTACTGTTGTTTGTTTGGGTGTGTACTTAAGTGTTGGAAATAGCTCTAGATACTCCAGTGATACAGGAAATTGCAGTTTCACTGAGTCAAGGATGGTGAATTTCTTCTGTATAGTATCCTTACCAATTAGTTGTCACATTGATAATTGAACATATTCAGTGACTAGAATTTCATCACCCTTCAAAGGATGGACCCATTCTCTATTAGTCAAGGGCTCTTAATCTCAATACCATAGACTTTCTAGATCTTTAAATAAAATATTACATGCTACATCATACACACACACACATATATATTTATTTCCATTTCATGGTAACATATATAAACATATATGTGTGTATGTATGTAAACATATATGTATCTTTATATATGTGAATAGCAGAAGATATATACATAGATACATGTATAAAGCTACAGAATATATGTATGTGTATGTGTAATTCAGAATGAGAAGATGATATAATTGCTCTATTCTGACTCTACAAACCACATCTAGATACTTCAATTTGTTTCTGATTATATTTAAGAGAGAAACATGGGATACCTGGGTCGCTCAGTTGGTTAAGCGCCTGCCTTTGGTTCAGGTCACTGAGTCCTGGATCAAACCCTACTTTGGGTTTCTCTGCTTCTCCATCTCCCTATAGGTGTTCTCTCTCTCTTTCTCTAATAAATAAATAAAATTTTAAAAAAATAAGAGAGAAACAAACTAGAATCTGACTATAGAACACTGGTCAAAATATTTAATGGTTTCGAACTGAGCACTATTATAGGTTAGCTAATTTAATTAGCTAACATTTATAATGTATTTACTATGTACCCAGCTCTTTTCATGGATTAAATAACTGAAATAGAAAGCGATAGAGATATAAATAAGAGAGAGACTATATTGGATATATATATATATATATATATATATATATATATATATACACACACAGTCATACATATGTATAATGCCTATCTCTCTCTATATATGTGCATGTACATATACAGATACATACATACATACATACTTTGCATATATATGTATGTTGTGGGTTTTAGAATCATAAACAGTTCCATAACCCCTAAAATAACTAATAGCATTATCTTAAATAATCTAATATTTGTAAGATACATAAAATAAATGCACATATAAATCTTTGGGAATGATGGGATATCATTCAATTATTTAGTTAATTGTTTGAGCTTAATTATCCTAACCATCTTTTGGGTTTGCATACTCCATTAACACAGTAATCACACATCACTAAAATTATTTTCTAAGAACAATTCTGAGGCCAAATCACTCAGCTACAGTCCAGCATATAAGCGTAGGTACCGTTAATAAGATGTGTATATGTATGTGGGGGAAAGGGGTGGGGCAGCAGGCGACAGGGTCCCAAAATCAAGTGAATCTGGAATATAATAATGGATGCTTGGAAGCATAGAAATTTCTTATTTTAAAACTCTGTATCATAAGCACTATGTTAAGTTTAGCTTTGGAACAATTTACATGGATCTCAAGCATGAAGCATAGTAAATAATCAGTTGGTTTTACCATTGTAATTCGACTCAGGAAGAGGCATAACAATGACACGGATCTGAGACTAGAACAAAAGTAAGAAACCTATCAAATCTAACCTTTCTAACATAAACATTGTCTATATCATAATAATCCCCGTACCATTAACTAAGTATTTGGGATAAAATTATTACTTTGTCAAATTTGATTCCATTGTTGAGACTCAGGATCAGTACATCTAAGATTTAAAAAGAACTATATCTAATTGAATATTTTATTAACAGACTGTATTTGTTAGAGAAGTTTTAGACTTACAGAAAAAACGAGCAGAAAATATAGACAGCTCCCATATACTCCTTTTCCCCCAGTTTCCCCTTATATTTTTTTCTTGCCCTAAGTGATCCGTCCACAGCCTGAAGATGGATTAATCTCCTTTGGTTTTTAATCCCCTATTATTAACATCTTATATTGAGGTGGTGCATTTCTTATCATTGATTAATATTAACACAGTTATTATCATTATTTTTTACATTTTATTTTGATAAATACATATAACATAAATGTGCCATCTTAACCATTTTTTTAAAGACTTTATTTATTTATTTGATAGAGATCACAAGTAGGCAGAGAGGCAGGCACAGAGAGAGGAGGAAGCAGGCTCCTTGCTGAGCAGAGAGCCCAATGCGGGGCTCGATCCCAGAACCTTGGGATCATGACCTGAGTCGAAGGCAGAGGCTTTAACACACTGAGCCACCCAGGTGTCCCCATCTTAACCATTTTTAAGGGTACAATTCACAGTGTTGTGCAACCATCACCACTATGTATTTCTAAAACTTCATCACTCCAAACAGAAAAACTCTGTATCTACTGAGCAATAACTTCTCATTCCTCCCTTCCTGGTAACATTTAATATATTTTTCCATCTTTGTGAACTTCCTAATTCTAAATATTTCACATAAATGGAATCATACACTTATGTATTATTTCATTTCCGCTTCTTTCACTTAGTATAACGTTTTCAAAGTTCATCCAAATGTAGCATGTATCAGAAATTCATTCAATTATATGGTTGTATAAAAATTCTGTTATATAGACACACCACATTTTGCTTATCCATTGATCTATCGAGGGAGTTTGAGTTGTTTCCACCTTTTAGCTATTGAAAATCATGCAGAAATTAATACTGGCATATAGGTAAATGTTTGCATCCCTGTTTTCCATTCTTCTTGATGTATACCTAGAAGTGGAATTTCTGAGTCAAATGGCAATCTATATTTAACTTTTTGAGGAGTAACAAAACTCTTTTTCAAAGTGGCTGCACTAAAAAATAATGATAATAATAATTAAAAAACAAAATGGTGGCACTATTTATATTCCCCCAGAAATGTAAAAGAGATCCAATTCTCCACATTTGCAACAGTACTGTTATTATTTTTGTCATTCCAGGAGGTGTAAAGTAGTATCTCATTGTACTCTGAACCTGCATTTCCCTAATGAATGATGCTGAGGATCTTTCCATGTGTTTATCAGTCATTGGTGTATCTTCATTGGAGAAATGTCTATTCAAGTTCTTTGCCTGTTTTTGAATTGAATTGATTAATTTATTGTTGTTGCGTTACAAGAGTTCTTTATATAGATATTCTGGATACTGGACCCTTAAGAGATCTTCAAAAACTTTTTCCTATTCTGTGAGCTCTTAATTATCTTGTTTGTACCACTGATGTATAAAAGTTTTTCTTTCTGGTGAAATGGCACCATATATGGGACACCAATTTGGAGCATACACAGCCTTCTGGAGAAACTTGCCCCAGTTCTACAAGGTATTACTACCCAACTGGCATTGTAATTAAGTCTTCAAAAGGCCATTCCATGCTTCTATCAGGATAGTGGGAAACATGGTAAGAACAGTGAATTCCATGAGCACGGGCACACTGCCACAGTTCATTTTCTGTGAACTGAGTTTCTTTATTAAAAGCAATGCTCTGTAGAAAACCATGGCAGCAGCTAAGATAGTGTATAGTCCACAGATAATAGGTAGGCAGAAGCACTGCCTGCTGGGAAGGCAAATCTCCATCCAAACTAAGTATCTCTTCCATTAAGGACCGAACACTGACCCTTCCATGATGGAAGGGCTCTAGTGTATTAAACCTGTCGCCAGGTAGTTGGCTGATCACCCTAGGGAAAGATGCCATACTGGGAACTCGGTTTTGGTCTCTGCTGCTGTCAGAATGGACACTCAACAGTTGCCCTAGCAAAGAAGGCCTTGATAAATGGAAGTCCATGTTTATGAGTTCAAGCATACCTCCATTCCTGTCACCATGGCACTTTGTTCATGAGCCAGTTGGGTGAGGATGACAAAAGAGGCCATGAAAAGAGGCTGGCTGGTATCCATAGAATGGGTCATTCTAACTGGTTATCAAAATTCTCTTCTGCTAAGGTCACCTTTGGTAAACATTTAACATAAAGCAAAAATATCTTCACAATTTTTTTTCTAGAGGAGTCTATCCATATACCTCTTCCCCAAATTTCCTTGTCACCAATTCTCCAATCAAATTTCTGACCATCCAGCCAAACCACTGACAACCACCCATGAACTGGCATGTAATCACATATTTGGCTGTTTCTCCTTTCAAGCAAATTAAACACTAGGTTGTTCTGTTCAAATATGACCACTGATAGGGTTTCTTTTCACCACTGTCCTTCAGGGATGTCCTTGAGAGAGGCTACAGAGCATAGCTGTCTACTTTCAGATAACACCTGCATATTGTGCATGAATCTCTGTAAATCAGGTCTGAGCCTTCTCTTCCTCTACATACTGATTGTAGACAACTCCCCATGAGGTCATAGGTGTAGGCTGGGAGAAAATAGTGTGACTGAGTAGAGGGACTATCAAAATTTGGGCCACTTCTTTGTGTACCTCACTTATGCCTTCAGGGACTGCTTGGGCCCAATCAAGTATTTTATACTTTCATTCAATGATTGAGTGCTGCTGTACACACCAAGCTTATGGTTTGATGGGTCAAATAACACCCATCAAGTGATGGGAAGCTCAGGTAGCAGAACTTTGTGGCCCACATTTAAACACTTAGTCTCCAGTAAGGCCCAGTATTCAGGCCAAGAGCTGTTTTTCAAAAGGAGAGTATATTTGATCCTGGAACCCAGACTTGAAGGTACAAGTCCACTTATATACAGATTTCTTTTTATAAAAAACAGTATAGTTGTTATAGATGTATTTTCCTTATAATTTTCTTTTTTTTAAGATTTTATTTATTTATTTGACAGAGATCACAAGTAGGCAGAGAGGCAGGCAGAGAGAGAGAGAAGAGGAAGCAGGCTCCCTGCCGAACAGAGAGCCCTATGCGGGGCTCGATACCAGGACCCTGGGATCATGACCAGAGCCGAAGGCAGAGGCTTTAACCCACTGAGCCACCCAAGCACCCCCCCTTATAATTTTCTTAATAATGTTTTATTTTCTCTAGCTTACTGTATTACGGGAATACATTATAGAGTACATATAACATACAAAATATGTGTTAATCAACTATGTTATCAGTAAGGCCTCCAGTCAACAGTACTGGCTATGATTTTACAGGCTATGTCTCAGGAAGCAAACTGTTTCTTCTGGTCATTTAGAGATATGGAAAAGAAAGCATTTGCCAGATTAATAACTATACACCAGGTCCTAACGAATGTGACAATTTGTTCATACCATGAAACCACATCTGCATCCCCTGCAATTAGAGTCACCACCTGGTTAATTTTACAATAATCCACTGCAATTTTCCAAAATCCATCTGTCTTATGCACAGGCCAAATAGACAAGTTGAATGGGAATGTGGTGGGAATTACCACCTCCACATTATTCAAGTCATTGACGGTAGCAAAAGGAAGTAGCCACCTTTTGATCCAAGTGATGCTAGATCTAAAAACAGGTTCAAGTCCAGGAATTATTTAAAGGGCTATGACTCTGCTTTTATGATTCAGATTATACTTTTGTTCACTTGACCTAGAACTCTTCTGTTTAAACATATCAGGTAAGAATTTAGCTGGTTTTCTATCCATTTCACATCTAGGAATACCATGATCAATGAGCCAAAATTATAGGTCTGAACAAGTCAGACTGTTCTGATTACTGCCTTGACTCTGTTGTCCACCAAAGTAACCAAATCCACCTTATTTTTGGTGGTTGAGTTGATACTACCTACCCTCGGCAATGCTCCAAGTACACCCATTGCATTTAGATTTCCCAAATCAGTGATCATATCTCCCACTGTAAGATCTCACAAATTTACTTATCAGGCTGAAAGCTATGTCTTCTGTACCCTCCCAAGGTGGGTGAGTAGGTCTTAAATGACAAATCTGCTCTAACACTCCCATCTCTCCAAGTCTTTTGTTCCCTTCCTCTGCATTAAACCAAGGCAGATCCAACATTATTAGTTCACTCACTGTGGGATCTTTTTTATCCATGTTTCAGGAAACTGACAAACTGTGAGAACCTTTTCTAAGTTCTCAAAATGCAATATTATGTGCTTAGTAAACCTATATCAAGAACCAACTTTATATACCTTCCACCATTATCCCACACCATCAGTATCCATCCCCAGGTTTCTGTCTAAATAAATTAGAAAACTGAGGTAGTTCTTTTGGAGTGTAGGAAACTTCTTCATGGGTCAAACCTTATATCTCACTTTTAGGGGTCTGATGGAATTTGAGTGTAGTTATAGGTCTAGAAGCCAAGAAAAATGGTTGGATGCGTCCTGAGGAGAATTATCATTTTCTTATATAGTAACTGCTTCAAGGGAGCTCTTCACAGTTTTCTTAAGTAATGTAGGGTTAATCCCCTCAGAGTTGGAAAGTCCCTTTCCACTGAGAGTGGAGAGGATGATGCTTCCACTGACAAAGAAGACTCATCAAAATTTAGGAGATCAATGTTTCCAGTTCATCATAGTCTTTTCCCACATGTCTCCATTCTAACTTTCAAGAGTCCATCCTTCCGAGTCAATGCCCTCACTTTAATAGGAGACAACCTCTACAACAGCATCTGTTTAATTCAGCTAGTTTAAAGATGAGATTCTGTTTGAACATCAGCAGTCTCAGGAGATAAGTGTCTCCTTTAGGGCACACATAGCAGCCTTCAGGTAATTTATGTAACACTTGAATAGTGAATTTGACTCTCTGGGCTCAGCTTTTCATATCTTTATTTTGTCCAGCAATCATATTAGGAGTAACTAACCAATCTCATCATATTTGTTAGTTTAAAAATTGTGTGTGTGTATATATATATATATATATATATATATATATATATATATGTATGTATATATATATATATATATATATGTATAGTTTTTGTTTGTTTTTGAAAATATTGTATGCATAGTCATCTAAGTCCTTGCTTCTTTTAAGTGGTTGATAAGGAGTATCCAGTGGTGACATTTTGAATATCCCTATTGCCAAATCACATAATGGACATTATGCTCTTTACTACTGGAAATAGAGTCATTAACATCTTTAAATCAATCACATTACAGTGGCAATCTAGAAACCTGAGAACCAATTCAGAAAACTTAAAATCCTGTTCCTCCCTCCATACCAAAATCAGGGTATTGCAGAGAAAAAGAATTGATAGCAATTGGTTCATGTAATTATAGAGGCTATGTACAAAGAGCTTCAGTTAGCAAGCTGGAGACTGAGGACACTTGATAGTGTAATTCTAGTCCAAATCCAAAGACCTGAGGACCAGAAGAGTCAATGGTGTTCCTGTCTGAAGGAAGGCAGGCTCAACACTCAGGAAGAGCTCATGTTTCAGTTGGTGTCCAAAGGCAAGAAGAAAATAATGTCTGAGTTAGAAGGCAATCAGACAGGAGGAATTCCCACCCATCCAGGCCTCACTGATTAGATGAGCCGACTCACATTAGGAAGGCAATCTACTTGACTCATTGTACTTATTTAAATGTCAATGGCACCCAGTAACACCCTCATGAAACCACATGGAATAATATTTGACCAAAATTTCTGATTACCCTATGGCCCAAATTGACATATACAATTATCACAGTTTATAGGTTTATTCTTATGTCAGTACCATACTGTTTTGATTATTATAACTGAAATATGCTTGAAATTGGAACATATGAGTCCTTCAATTTTGTTCTTCTTTTTGGATTATTGTGGCTCTTAAGGCCCTCATTTTCATTTTTGCAGAAATAGTTATTGGGAATTTAAAATGAATTGCATTAAATCTTTAGGACACTTTGGATAGTTTCGACATATTTAACAATATTAAGGCTTCCTAAACATGAACACATATATATATATACTTTCATTTATGTCTTTAATTTCCTTCAGCAGTGTTTTGTAGTTTTTAGTATAGACATCTTTCACCATTTTGGTAAATTTATTTTTAGGCACTTTATTCTTTTTCATGTTATTGTAAATGGAATTTGTTAAATAATTTCTTTTTTGTATTGTTCATTCCTAAACACAATTGATTCATGCATGTTAATTTTTTACCCTAAAATTCTGTTAAATTTGTTTATTAGTTCTAATAATTTTCTTGTGAGTTATCCGGGATTTTCCGAACACAGAATCATGTCTTCTGTAAATAGAGATAGTTTTCCTTCTTTCTTTCTACCATTTTATTTCTTTTTCTTGCTTAACTGCTTTGTATAGAACCTCTAGTACAATATTATGTAGCAGTGGTAAAGTGGATATCCTTGCCTTATTCCTGATCTTAGGGGAAATATTTTCAATCTTTCACCATTGATAATAGTGTTAGATGTGAACTTATAAAAAATGTCCTTTACCGTGTTGAGGAAAGTGTCCTTATATTCTTAGTTTTCAGAGTATTTATTTTTTATTATTTTTTTAGTATTCCAAAATTCATTGTTTATGCACCACACCCAGTGCTCCATGCAATACGTGCCCTCCATAATACCCACCACCCAGGCTCACCCAACCCCCCACCTCCTTCCCCTCCCAAACCCTCAGTTTGTTTCTCAGAGTCCACAGTCTCCCATGGTTTGTCTCCCCCTCTGATTTCCCCCAACTCACTTCTCTTCTCCATCTCCCCATATCCCCTGTAATTATTCCTTATGCTCCATAAGTAAATGAAACCATATGATAATTGACTCTCTCTGCTTGACTTATTTCACTCAGCATTATCTCTTCCAGTCCCAACAATATTATACAAAAGTTGGGTATTCATTCTTTTTGATGGAGGCATAATACTCCATTGTATATACAGACCATATCTTCTTTATCCATTCATCTGTTGAAGGGCATCTTGGATCTTTCCAGTTTGGTGACTGTGGCCATTGCTGCTATGAACACTGGGTACAGATGGCCCTTCTTTTAACTACATCTGTATCTTTGAAGTAAATATCCAGCAGTGCAATTGCAGGTGGGGGTAGTTCTATTTTTAATTTCTTAAGGGATTACCACACTGTTTTCCAAAGTGGCTGCACCAACTTGCATTCCCACCACCAGTGTAAGAGGGCTCCCCTTTCTCCACATCTTCTCCAACACTCGTTGTTTACTGTCTTGTTAATTTTTGCCATTCTAACTGATGTAAGGTGGTATCTCAATGTGGTTTTGATTTTAATCTCCCTGAGATTATGATGAACATTTTTTCATGTGTCTGTTAGCCATTTGTATGTCTTCTTTGGAGAAGTGTCTGTTCATGTCTTCTGCCCATTTTTTTTACATGATTATCTGTTTTGTGCATGTTGAGTTTAAGGAGTTCTTTACAGATCTTTGGATATCAGCCCTTTGTCTGTACTGTCATTTGTGAATATCTTCTCCCATTCTGTGGGTTGGGATATGCCGGGGGGAATATCTTTTCCCATTCCTTTGTTTTGTTGACTGTTTCCTTTGTGTGCAGAAGCTCTTGATATTGATGAAGTCCCAAAAGTTCGTTTTCACTTTTGTTTCCTTTCCCTTTGGAGATGTATCTTGAGAAGTTACTGTGGCCCATGTCAAAGAGATTACTGCTCATGTTCTCCTCTGGGATTTTGATAGATTCCTGCCTCATATTGAGATTGTTTACCCATTTCGAGTTTATCTTTGTGTATGGTGTAAGAGAATGGTTGAGTTTCACTCTTCTACACAGAGCTGACCAATTTTCCCAGCACCATTTATTGAAGAGACTGTCTTTTCGTCCACTGGACATTTTTTCCTACTTTGTTGAAGATTATTTGACCATCGAGTTGAGGGTCCATATCTGGGCTCTCTACTCTGTTCCAATGGTCTATGTGTCTGTTTTTGTGCCAGTACCATGCTGTCTTGGTGATCAGTTTTGCAGTAAAGTTTGAAATCAGGCAACGTGATTCCCCCAGTTTTGTTTTTCTTTTTCAACATTTCCTTAGCAATTTGGGGGTATTTATAGCATGAAAAAAATGTTTGATTTTGTCAAATATCTTTTATCCACTAATTGAGATGATCATATATTTTTCTTATTTCTCTTTATGTGATGCTATTATGTCAATTTGTTTTCTTACATTAAATCATTTTTGCATTCCTACAATAAATCTAAGTTGGTTATGGTAGATAATTCTTTAGATATGCTGTTGGAAATAGTTTGGTAGTATTTTGTTGAGAATTTTTCATCTATATTAGTAAAAGATATTGATTTGTACTTTCCATTTCTTGTTATATCTTTATCTAGCTTTGGTACCAGAGCAATGTTGGTCTTATAATGAGTTAGGAAGTGTTCTCTCTCTCTCTCTCTCTTTTCTTTTTTCTTTTGGAAAGATTTGGTATTAACTATTATTTTTGTTATAATTTGCCACTGAAGCTATCTGGTCATGGACTTTTCTTTGTTATGAGGTTTCAAATACTGATTCAATCCCTTTAGTTATTATAAGCCTGTTAATCTTTTCTATTTTGGCTACAGTCAGGTTTGATCATTTGCATATGTCTAGAGATTTGTTCATTTCATCTAGGGTATCTGATTGAGGCCTTTATCTTTATTATTATTATTTTAAAATTATTTTTATTATTTTTAAAAATATTTTTAATATTATTTTTAAAGAGAAAATTATTTACAATAATAATTATTATTCTTTAAAGCTCCATGATAGGCATGGAGCCTACTTTTCAAGCCACCGAGGAGCTTGAACTCATGACCCTGAGATCAAGACCTGAGCTGAGATCAAGAGTCAGATGTTTAACCAACTGAGCCACCCAGACACCCCACCTTTATTATTTTTGAAGATAAGTATTTATAGGTTTATATTTTGCTTTGAGCACTACCTTTGTTGAACCCTATAAGTTGATATCTCTTTATCTCTTTATTGACATTTTTATTTTTTAAACAGTTTTCCTGATTTCTTTTGTCTACATTTCCCTTCAGATCTTTGAGCATACTTATTACAGCAGTTTCTTTTTTTTTGTTTCTATATATGATTTATTGTAATAAAAAAATAAAATCAAAATATTCTATCACATAACCACAGTCTAATCGTGAGATGAACTCAAGTCGAGGAATGTTGTACAAAATACCTGTCTTAAACAATACTTCTCAGAATTATCAGACCTGAAGGAAGGAAGGAGAAAGAAAGCAAAAAAAATTCAAGACTGAGAGACTGCCACCAACTGAAGGAGACTAAGCGTATCATGCTTAGCGAACTAAGTCAAGCAGAGAAAGACAACTATCATACAGCAGTTTCTTTGTCTAGTAAACCCCATGTCTTCAGTTTTCTTAGCAATGGTTTCAGTCAATTTATTTTGTTCTTTTTTAATGAGCTATACATTTCTGCTTCTTTTTAATGCTTTGTATTTTGGGGGATTTTTTGAAAACCTAACGTTTGAATATTATAAAATGGTAACTCTGGAAATCAGATACATTTTCCCTGAGTTTCCTCCCTTCCTCCTTTCTTTATACTCCTCCCTCCTTCCTTTCTTATTTTCACTGTGAAAGGCTATAGCAATCCATTATTTAGTGACTCTCCCAAAATATTAAAAAAAAAAAAAAGAGACTGTATTCATTTTCATTTGTAGTCACTGAAGTCTCTGTTCTTTCAGGTCATGTTCAGCTCATAATTTGACAGAGATTTCCTTGAAAGCCAGAGGTTTAAACTAAAAAACAAAACCCAAAAAACCCACAATAAACGAATAAGGAAAAACCAAACAAGATCAAATACCTCTCCCAGTCTATGCTGATTAAGCATTCTTTTTTTTTTTTTTTTTTAAAAGATTTTATTTATTTATTTGACAGAGAGAGATCACAAGTAGGCAGAGAGGCAGGCAGAGAGAGAGGAGGAAGCAGGCACCCTGCTGAGCAGAGAGCCCGATGTGGGACTCGATCCCAGGACTCTGAGATCACGACCTGAGCCGAAGGCAGCGGCTTAACCCACTGAGCCACCCAGGCGCCCCCTGATTAAGCATTCTAACACTTAGCCAGTGGCTCCCATTTAGCCTAGGTATCAGTCCAAGGTGACATCTTCGGGTCTGCTCAGGTCTTTGAGTACACATTTCCCTCAATATGCATGCGGCTTCCTAAATTCCTCCATATAGATAGGTGTTATTGAATATCCTAATTTCCCAACAAATCTCCTTCGGCTTTTCTTTCTGGGCCTTACACAGTCTGTCATATGTATCTACCATAATATTTTGCCCCAGACACCTGTGGATTTTTAGGTCATCTTGCAGCATTCCTGAGTTCCAAGTTAGGCAAAGTAAGGATGAACATCTTAGTGTCAGTCATTCTGTTGCCTCCAGATATTTCATTTTAACCCAGCTCCTATTTCTATTAATGGTCTTATCTTTTTGAATGTTGTGCACATATGTTTCACAAATGTTTAACAGAACATGGGTTGGAGAATATGGTAAGTTTGTCATTAAACGGAAGGCAATATTGAGTTTGGTGATTGGTCATATAATGATTTTGTATCCTTAGCTCATTACTTATAATACAGGAAGATTCTAGCAGTCAGTATTTACAAAGAGTATCTTTGAGAAATTATTTCCTCTCTTAATATGACCAACTAATGTTGAAAACAATGCATACCTTTATCCCATATTGGAAACTTGCAATACATGAGCAAATTATAAATTGAGAAATTAGTAGATAAATAATTAGAGGTAGCATTTTATAAATGCATTTGCTTATCAAATTTCACCACTTCCTTCACATATCTCAAGGAATATTTATTTAGAACTTCTTGGAATAAAACATGACTAATTCAGTAATGATGTAATCTCAAAATTCTTATACAGAGGTTCAGAAGAAAAAGTTAAGATGAGGGTCTTCTAGAATAGGCCAGCTTCTACTCAGCAAAAAGAAATGTTCAGTAATTCACATACACTACTTTCCCACTGCTTGAGTAGGTCTTTTTCAAAGTGGGTTTTATGGTTTGACCACAAAAGAAGTTTAATTACAACTACTGAGCACCAATACTTGTATCTGGTGCTTTCATACTCTAAGTAGCAAGACTAACCGAACTAAGCTCCTAATAAAGTATGCTGGGAATGAAGGTGGGCTGGTGATAAACTGGGCTTATCATATGCATTCTCCTCAAGCAGAGCCTGGGCTTATCATATGCATTCTCCTCATGCAGCCTGTGATGCAACAGCATAAGAGCCATTCTTTACATTCTCCACCCTCACCTGGTGGCTTACTCTGTGATCTCATCCTTGTCACCCATGGGATGAATTATCCAGACTAACTAATTTCACAGCTAGTAAATTACAGACATACCTTACGAATCTCCATCTCATTAGGGAAGGTTAATTTAAGTAGACAATCAACAAAAAGAGAGGAGAAAAAATTTGTCTTGAATAGAAGATTCTCTACATATAGAGCACACAATGAATTTACAACCTCAACATCTGTGATTACCAGAGCAAACAGTTATAGTAGTAGTAGTAGAAGAAGAAAAAGAACAACAAAAGGAAATTGACTCATTGCAGTTTCCTCTGATGAATGATGAATTTCCAATTAGCATTTTAATTACTCAAACCACTCTCAGCTGTCTTCAAGATAACAATAAAACAAAACAGCAAGTTTTCATATGGGTTCTGAGAAGGGAATATGGCCCCTGACTATAAAGCAGTCACTCAAGCTTGGTTTATCGCCCTCCATAAAGTCTACCTGACCAAGTGTTCAGTGAAAGTTATCACTATTATATTAACTTGCTGGTAACACTATTTTGCATACATGTTCCAGGAGACAGTATCTTCCCTCTTACTTGCCATGTGCCATTGGGCAAGAATTGATAAACATTTAAGTCTCTTACTTCACATGAGTTAGTCATGTGAAATAATAAAAATATTGGGTTAGGCTGTATTGAATGTTTTCTGATTAACTTCCATGGAGGTTTCCAGGACATCTCTAGCTTTTTTCCTCTATTTCAGGATATTGATTTTTCAATAAATAAGAATATTCAAATGTCTTTTATCTTACATTACTTGCATGTCAAGAACTTTTTTTTTAAAAAATATATTTTATTTCTTCTCTGAAGGCTTTCTGAAACAAAGTCCATGCATATTCATAGAACTAACTCCAGTTCTGAATAACTGGATCCCATCCACTTGGTTCACGTCTAGGAAACATCCAGTGTTAGACTACATTGGGAAAAGGAAGGTGTCCAAATCACTGGACTGCAAAACATCACTATATTCTGTGCCGGTCATACCACAAATGAAGAATTGTGTTCAGTTCATTAACTCAACTGAGTTATCAGGGGGAGGGAATACAGGTTAGTGAAGGTTTATAAATTCTGACTCATGAGGAAGAAGGAGTTAGGAATGTTTAGCTTGAACAAGAGAAAAGGAATGAGAAAGGAAAAAGCAGAGATGATGGCTGGGTTTAATAATACAGACATATATTTTAGCATGGGAAAGATACAGAGAGGGAGAAGTTGGCTTAATTCCCATACTATTAGAACTATCATCTTTGGACGACAATATGCAGAAAAATCTGCATGATTTTTAGCCAGGAAAGTCATATAGAGTATTTCTACACTGGACAGAATGTTGGAGTAGAGTGTCTGACATTTTTTTCCTCTCTAAAATATTGTGATTTCTAATTATGGTGCAATTAAAAATGATGATGCAAATCTATATTTATTGACATGGAAAGATGCCCATGACATATTGCTGAGTGAAACATAAAACAGGTTTTAGAACAGTATGTTCGATATTATTCCATTTATATAAAATCCTGTGCCTATTTCTGTATATATCCATAGAGAAATGTTTAGTGAAATGCTCACCCAAACATTAACTGGTTATATCTGGATGGTGGATTTCAGATGAGGTTACTTTCTTTCTCTTTATATTTAAGTGGTTTGACCATTAATAATAACCATATATTATATTTTCAAATCAATAAAATTATTTTAAAAATTAAAAACATATATTAGATCATTCAACTTCTTGACAACATTTTGAGATTAGAACAAGCTACCAGTGACAGAAATTGATTCGGAATCAGAGTAATCTGATTGCCCATCCTTTTACCCACTGTGTGACTTTTATTTTTATTTCTTTATTTATTTTAAAGATTTTATTTATTTATTTGACAGAGAGAGCGAGTGAACACAACCAGGGTGGGTGGTAGGCAAAGGGAGAAGAAGAAACAGGCTCCCCACTGAGCAGGGAGCCTGATGTGGGACTCAATCGCAGGACTCCGGGACCATGACCTGAGCTGAAGATAGGCACTTAACTGACTGAGGCACCCAGGCACCCTGACATTTAGAAGATAATTTTACCTCTCTGAGTTTCAGCCTGTTCCTCTGTAAAATGAAGATTAAACACTACCACATGGGCTTATTGTGAGGACTGATTAAGGTAAGATATAAAATGGCCTCCTGGGACACCCAGGTGGCTCCATTGGTTGGGCAACTGCCTTTGGCTCAGGTCGTGATCCTGGAGTCCCATGATTGAATCCCACACCCATGCTCATCAGAGAGTCTGCTTCTCCCTATGATCCTCCCTACTCTCATGCTCTTTCTCTCTCATTCTTTCTCAAATAAATACATAAAATCTTTTAAAAAGCAAATAAAATGACCTTCTTTAGTCTGAGTGTAAACAAGTACTTACTTAACAAATGTGAAGTGCCTGATAAATGCTCAATTGCTTCTTAAATGTTAGCTACCATTGTCATTACCAATGATATCATTTTCTAATTCATTTCATTCAAAACAATTTACTAATAAGCATCTGAGAAGGTTTGGTGTTTGCACTGATGAAAAAATATGTTTTGGATTCTATGGGAAATTTTTTCTTTTTTTCTGTTGCTAGGAGCCTTCTTTTATCATATCCTTGCATATTGTTTGGTTCATCAACCCACAGACAAACTTGCCCAATATAGGGTTTCATTCCCCAAAGCCCTGAACTGAAATATCCCATTCCGTATTTCCTACATGCAAATTTTCAACAGGGATGTAGAGGCAGATTTAGAGGCATAATTATCACCCTTGCATTTCCTTCAGGTCTCAGACTGGGGCCTCTGTCACCTTCAGGTTTATGTGTGCATGTGACAAACAAAACATTAGCCATGATGAAGTGACAACCTGAAGGTATAAATGGCAACTGGAGAAATACGGGGTTTGCCGACTCTTTGCATCAAATCTTGGGAGTAGTCTCTCATGTCTCATTGTCCTGAACCTGGTGTCCTTTCTTCCACTCTACTCCTAAATTTGATCATCACTTCTGCTCATGGTAAGAATTTGGTAGGATTTATCAATAGCTAGCAAGAGGACCTCCTTTACTTCTACTCTCCTAAAAGGGCCAGGGCATAGTAGGTTTTATTACACCATAAATTACAGTTGGAAACATCAATATACTCTACACATTTGTCAAACAACAACAACAACTAGCAGCTCTTTACAGTGAAGTTCCCCATAACAAATCTGTCACCTCTGCAAGTGGGTTTTTGAAATATCAGAAGTATTTACTATCAGATGCAACCCTGGGATAAAATAGCAAAGTGCAGTGCCCCTTGGAGGACTGCCTTAGGACAGACTGAGTTCTCAAAGCAGAGAGCACCAGACTTCTCATAATGCCACCCCATGGTGCAGAGGGAAAATTTCCAAAGGGATGAGTGGGGGCAGAGGGAAGGATCAGAATCAATCTACCTTAAGGTGTTTTAATGTTTCCTAATCCCTGGTAGAGACCAATGTCCCCTTCAAGGAAGAATCTGTAGTGTAGACTCATCTATTTCAGAGTGACTCCACTTGCAGACCAGGCAACATTAGGACACAAGATTATTTTTCATGCCCAGGCTTAAGGTTCAAGGAAAGATTTTGTGATGTAGTTTCATATACAGTGTGTAAATTTTGAATTCTTCCATTTCTGCATCAATATCCTCTGAGAGTCTGTTTGCTTAGAAGTGAGTCAGGCCTGGAAATTCAGACAAATAAGACAAAATTTCTGCCCTCAGCAAGCTCGCATCCTTGTGGGGGATACAGGTATATCACCACTGTGCAATATTTCAAACACTAGTGCTGCTCTTGGGCAGGATGAAATAGGAAACTAGGAATACACACTCTTAATTCCACTTGGGGAAATTAAAGAAACAAGCTTACAGAAAAATTCCTTAAGCTGACATTTGAAGGAGGTACAGAAATCGTCCTAATGCATAAAGAGAAGTCATTCCATAGAAAAGAAACAGCAAATGCAAAAGACCAGAGATAGCAAAAATTTTGGAAAACCATATATTTAGTTCAGCATTGTTACAAAAGAAAAATTATAAAGTAACCCAGATGGAAATGTAGAACAAAAGTGTTCTCCTCACGTCAATCAATCTGTGTTTCTTAAAATGGGCTATGAGAGATAGATTTGGATGAAGATTTAGTTTCACAAAGACAGGTGGTGGAAGAAAGCACTACTTTGTTTAAATCACAGTTATGCTTTTCTGTGACATTGGATAAATCATGTAACCTCTTTAAATCTCAGTTCCCTACTATCAAGTATGGATTATATTACCAACTTCAAAGAAAATTTTGTGAGGATTAAATGAGATAACATGTCTAGCACAATTCCAAACTCAAGTAGGCACTCAGCAGCCATCTGCTATCTGTATTTTCAACGCAAGCTCTTTCCTTAACTTCAGCTCTCATCAAACTATACCTACTTAGCTCTCCAAACCTTTCTTTGAAATAAATAAAATAAATCAAAACCAGGGGTGAACCTTTTAAAATTCCTTACATAGTAAAATGACAAGGAATACACACATCTGAAGGGGTTTAGAGTAAGGAAAGATTCTCATCTTAGAGTAAGAAAAATTCTCATTGAATATTTGTAACCCTGTGCATTAGGTACTGTTAATTTTGTCCTTTAATTTGTTCAGACCAAAAGCTTGGTAGTTATTCTTGACTCCTCTTTTTCTCTAATTCACATCAAATTGATCAGCAAATCTTTTTGGCTCAGGTTTCAAAATTACCCAGAATTCATCCTCTTCTCACCACCTGCACTGGAGCCAACACGGCCCAAGTCACCATTTCCCTTAAAGAAAATAAGTGGTGTTTCTGTTCCACACTTGCTTCATTCTATTTTCAAAAAATAGCTGTGAAAATACAGGAAAGTCATGTCACTTCTGTGCTCATCTCACTCAGAGTAAAAAGCACAATGTTTATCATAACCTCCAAGACTACACGATCGAACATTTCACCCTTCCTTTCTGATTTCATGTTCTACTGCCCTCACTCAGTTCCAGCCACAATGGTTCTCCTGTTCCTCCTCAAAGGAATGGGCAATTTCCTTCCTCAGAGCCTTTGCCAGGCTCCTCATTTGGGAATACTTGATTGTTCATAGATATACACACATTGTTCTTTCACATCTTTGTATTTTAACTCAAATTACATTCTAAAGAATTGATTCTGTCCCTACCTAAAACTGTAGTGATTCTAGTCCCCAAATTTCCTATTCCTTTTCATTGATTATTTTATTTTAACATTTCATGCTATATAATATACACTTCTTTTTCATTAGTATGTTTAGTTCTTGTTCTAACTCCCACTAGAATTTTAGTTTCATGAAGACAGGGACTTTGGTCTGTCTTTTTTTTTTTTAAGACTTTATTTATACAAGAGAAAGAGAGAGAGAGCACAAGCAGGGGGAGAGGGAGAGAAAGAGGGAGAAGCAGACTCCCCACCAAAGTGGGAGCCTAATGTGGGGCTTGATTCCAGGAACTCGAAATCATGACCTGAGCAGAAGGCAGTTGCTCCACTATCTAAGCCACCCAGGTGCCCCACTAAAGCAGTCACTCAACCGTCTGAGCCACCCAGGTGCCCCAACACTTGTCTGTCTTAATTATTGTTTATTTTCATCACCAAGAAAAGTGTCTCGTACCTCATAGGCAATATACAAGTAATTATCAAGTGGCAAAATTTTGCCAATGAAAAAAGTAATTCAAGAGCAAATGTATAATTTCTTGAGGTTATAAAGCAAGTGTCAAAACTTGCTATTTCTAAAGCCCACTCTCATTCTACTATGTTTAGGATGACAATATAACAATGCCAAAACTACGAAACTTTTTAGAAATAAAGAGGGGTTAAATAATTAAAATCATGTGATGTTTTCAATGAAGTACAGTCAAATAAAATGCAACAGTATATAAGAAGAATTATACACCATGACCAGGTGGATTTTCTGAAGTATGCAAGAGTATTTCAACATTCAAAAACAATGCAACATATCACATTAACAGACTAAAGAAGAAAAATAGCATGATCATATTGATTGACGCGGAATAAGGAATTACCAAAACCCAATGCTAATGCATGATTAACAACTCTCAATAAATGAGGAATAGAAGGGTGCTTCCTCATAATGATACAGAACATGACAAAAAAAAAAAAATCCTACAACCAACATCATACTTCATGGTGAGAAACTTGAAGCTTTCCCACTACAAACAGAAATATGGCACTCTCACTCCTCTCACCATGGCTTTTCATCATCATACTGGAAGTCTGAGACACTGCCATAGGATAAGAAAAAGGAATAAGAGGTATACAGATTAAAAATGAACAATTAAAAGTGTCTTTTTTATCAGATGACATGGTTGTCCCAGTAGAAAATGCAAAAGATGTGACCAAAAAACTCCTGGAACTATTAAGCAATTATAGCAGGGTTGCAGAATACTAGATTAATATACAAAAGTCAAACATTCTGCTATATACCAGTAATAAGTGGAATCTGAAATTAAAACATTGTCCTTCCCATTTACCACTGAACCAAAGAGAATAAAATACTTGGGAATAAACTTAACTAAAGTGGTAAAAGACTTGTATTCTGAAAACTGTAAGATACTGATGAAAGAAATTAAAGATAACACAAAACAAATGAAAAAATATATTCCATGCTCATGAACTAAAAGAACCAATATGGTAAAAATGCCCTTACTACCCAAAGCAGTTTACAGATTGCATGCAACCCATATCAAAATACTGACATTTTTCATAGAACTAGAACAATAATCGTAAGATCTGTATGGAACCACAGAACACCCCAAATAACTAAAGCAATCTTGAAAAAGAAGACAATGCTGAAGGTATCACAACCCCAGATTTCAAGATATACTACAAAATGGCAGTAATTGAAGCAGTATGGTATAGGCATAAAAACAGACACACAGATCAAAATAACAGAACAGAGAGCCCAGATACAAACCCACACTTTTACAGCCAATTAATCCTCAACAAAGGAGGCAATGATTTACAATGGAGTAAAGACAGTCTCTTCAACAAAGGTTTTGGAAGAACTGGACAGCCACATGTAAA
Source organism: Mustela nigripes (assembly GCF_022355385.1). Classification (NCBI taxonomy): domain Eukaryota; kingdom Metazoa; phylum Chordata; class Mammalia; order Carnivora; family Mustelidae; genus Mustela; species Mustela nigripes. The sequence continues at coordinate 15,251,467 of NC_081565.1, forward strand.
AGAATGAAAGTGGACCACTTTCTTACACTGCAACACAAAAATAAACTCAAAATGGATTAAAGGTCTAAATGTGAGACCTGAAACCACAGGCAGTAACTTCTTTGGCATTGGCTACAGAAACATTTTTCTGGGTATGACTCCTCTGGCAAGGGAAACAAAAACAAAACTGGAACCACATGAAAATAAAAAGCTTTTTTTACAGTGAAGGAAACCATTCACGGAACAAAATGGCAACCTACTGAATGGGAGAAGATATTTGCAAGTTATATATCCAGTAAGGTGTTAATACACAAAATATATAAAAATATATAAAACTCAACACCAAAAACAACAATAACAACAAAAACCAAAAAAAAAAAGAAAAAGAAATCAGAGAACCCAAAATAAAAATGGACAGAGGACCTGAATAGACATTTTTCCAAATAAGACATACAGATGGCCAACTACCTAAAAAGATGCTCAAACTAATCATCAGGAGAATGCAAATTAAAACCTCACTGATATATCACTTAACACCTGTCAGAATGTCTAATCTTAGAACACAAGAAATAACAAGTGTTGGTGAGGATGTGGGGAAAAAAAAATAAGGAACACTCCTGCATTATTGGTGGGAATGCAAATTTGAGCAGCCACTTGGAAAACAGTATGGTGTTTTCTCAAAAACAATTAAAACTAGAATTACCATATGAGTCAGTAATTCCACTACTGGGTATGCACCTAAAGGAAAAAAAAAAAAAGACTAATTTGAAAAGCTATATGCATCCCAATGTTTATTGAAGCATTATTTATAATAGCCAGGAAACAGAAGCAACCCAAGTATCCATCCATAGATAAATGAGTAAATATGTGGTATGTGTGTATGTACACACACACACACATACACACACACACACAGAGGAATATTACTCAACCATAAAAAAGAATTAAATCGTGTCATTTGCAACAACATGGATGGACCTACAGGGTATAATGCTAAGTGAAATAAGTCAGTCAGAGAAATATAAATATCACACAAATTTCACTCAAATGTGAAATTTAAGAAACCAAAGGAAAAAAAAAAAAGAAAAGAGACAAACCAAAAAAACAGACTCTTTAACTATAGAGAACAAACATGGTTGTCAGTGGTGGGCGGGGGAGAGATGAAATAGATAAAGAGGATTAAGAGTATATTTATCTTGATAAATACACTGAGAACTGAGAAATGTATAGGATTATTGAATCATGATATTGTACACCTGAAACTAATATAATACTGTGTGTTCATTACATACACTTGGATTAAAAAAGAAAAAGGAGAGCAGATCTCATGTTAAATGTTTTTAACCACAATAAAATAAAACCAAAACTCAAGAGAAAAATAACACATAATCATTTACATTAGCTCCCCCCATTCAATGAAATACTTATGTATAAATCTAACAAAATATATATAAGATCTATATAAGGAAAACTGCAAACCTCTGTTTGAAAGATACCAAAGAATGACTATATAAATGGAGAGATGGTTTCCAAGTTCATGGGTAGGAAGACTCAATTTTGACAAGACATCAAATCTTCCCAACTTGGTCTATAGATTTAATACAATCTCAGAAGGGATGAATACCCAGCTTCTGCATTGACATGGATAGAACTGGAGGAGATTATACTGAGTGAAATAAGTCAAGCAGAGAAAGTCAAGTATCATATGGTTTCACATATTTGTGGAACATAAGGAATAGCACAGACGACATTAAGAGAAGGAAGGGAGGGGCACCTGGGTGGCCCAGTGGGTTAAAGCCTCTGCCTTCAGCTCAGGTCGTGGTCTCAGGGTCCTGGGATCGAGTCCCGCATCGGGCTCTCCGCTCAGCAGGGAGCCTGCTTCCTCCCCTCTCTCTCTGCCTGCATCTCTGCCTATTTGTGATCTCTCTCTCTCTGTCAAATAAGTAAAAAACAAACAAATAAATAAATAAATAAATAAATAAATGATTTTAAAAAAAAGAGAAGGAAGGGAAAAATGAAGAGGGGTGAATCAGAAGAGGAGATGAATCAGGAGAGACTATGGACTCTGGGAAACAAACTGAGGGTTTTAGAGGGGGTGGGCATGCGGGGATGGGTAAGGTAAGCCTGGTGATGGGTATTATGGAGGCCACGTGTTACCTGGAGCACTTGGTATTATACGCTAACAATGAATCATGGAACACTGCATCAAAAACTGAGGTATGGTGTGGCGAACAACATAATGTAATAAAAAAATAAAACAAAGTAAAAATTAAATAAAATGTAAAAAAACAAAGTTCAATAAAGGTTTTACATTGTAATAATAATAATAATAATATTAATATTAATATAGTCCCAATCAAAATCTCAGCAAGTTATTTTGTGGATATTGATAAACCAATTCTAAAGTTTATATTGAGAGGTAAAAGACCCAGAATAACCAACTCAATATTGAAGTTGACTTCAAGACCTACTATAAAGCTATAGTAATCAAGATAGTGTGGCATTTATGAAAAAAATAGATAAATCGGGGGCCAGGGGGACAGAGTAGAGAACCCAGAAACAGACATAAATACAATCAAGTGGTCTTGGACAAAGTAATACATGATACCATGGAACATAGATAATCTTTCTCACAAATAATGTGGGAACAATTGCATATCCACATTCAAAAAATGAATCTAGACACAAACCATACCCTTCACAAAATTAATTTAAAAATGGGTCAAAGACTGAAAACAAAAAAAAAAGCAATCTGTAAAACCTTCTAGGAAATAACATAGGAGAAAACCTGGATGACTCTGGGTATAGTGAAGACCTTTTAGATAAAACACCAGAGGTACAATCTATGAAAGAAAAACATGAGAAGCTAGACATCCTTAAAACTAAAAATTCTGCCCACAAAAGCCAATGCTAAGAGAATGACAAGACAAGCTGCAGAGTGGGAAAATAAAGGACTGTTATCCAACCAATATAATGAACTCTTAAAACTCAACAATTAGAAAATAACGATTTAATTTAATTTAAAAAATGTGCAAAAGACTTACCAAAAAAGAGGTACGCTTAGCAAGTAAACATATAAAAATATGTTCCACATCATATGTCAGCACGGAAATAAAAATTTTAAAAAGTGAAATTCCACTACACACCTATTAAAATGGCCAAAATCCAAAACACTGACAACACTAAATAGTGGTGAGCATGTCGAACAAAAAGAACTCTTATTCATTGCTGATGGGAAAGCAAGATGGTATACTCACTTTGGAAGATTGAGGCAGTTTCCTATAAAACCAAACATAATCTTACCATATAATCATATAACCCAGCAATCCAGCTAGTTCTTCCTGCTATCAAGCCATAGAATGTGGAAGAAACTCAACTGTGTATTACCAAAATAAGTAATATATGAATAAAGTGTACCTGAAAAGGCTACATACTACATGATTCCAACTACACGGCATCATGGAAAAGGCAAAACTATGAAGACAGTAAAAAGATGGGTGATTGCTGGGGGGTTGTGGGGCTGGAGGAAGAACTGTAGAACACAGAGGATTTTTAGGAGAGTAAAACTATGCTGTATACTGCAATTGTGGATACATGTTATCACACATTTGTCCAAACCCATAAAATGTAGAACATGCAGAGTGCACTGTAATGTAAACTGTGGACTTTGGTTGATAATGATGTCAATTTAGGCTCCTCATTTGTAGCAAATATTCACTATGGTGTGGGATGTTGAAAGTGGGGGAAGTTGTACATGTGTGGGGACAGGATGGCATATGAGAATTCTCTGTACTTTTCACTCAAGTTTGCTACAAACCTACTTGAAAAAATAAGGTTTATTAATTTAAAAAAACAAATGAAGTTTAAAAACTAATGCTATTGTCTGACAAGTTGCTATAATATTAATGTGCACATAATTTAATTCTATTTAAAACTATTTTCAAAAACAAAATACTTTATAAGTATCACATATCTATACATATTAAACCAAAATATTAAAACTATTTTTATATTTGATTATGTCAACATTAAAATTGAATAAGCAGCATAATTATTCTTGGCATATGTCCATGTATTTTAAACAGTTTCTTAGCTATATCTCTTTCTAATATTATGTTGCTGTTTGGGGTGCCCCTCACCCCTGATAAAGAATGTACTCTTTTGGGTGCCTGGGTGGCTCGGTGGGTTAGGGCCTCTGCCTTTGGTTCGGGTCATGATACCAGGGTCCTGGGATCAAGGCCCACATCAGGCCCTCTGCTCAGTGGGGAGCCTGCTTCCCTTCCTCTCTCTCTGCCTGCCTCTCTGCCTACTTGTGATCTCTGTCAAATAAGTAAATAAATAATCTTTAAAAAAAAAAAAAAAGAATGTACTCTTTTCATTATGCTCTTACTAACTTTTTTCATTAAATTATCTGCAATCTTTTAAATTTCATGTTATGGTTAACACATTTAAAGTTTTTGACATCATCTATGGACTCTGGTCTCTATAATTTTAGCTGAGAAAATATTCTCTCTGTGAATGTGAGATAACTCTAAAGTAAGGGCAAATTCTGCTAACTGGAGAATATTCTTATATGCTATGTATTAAAATGAATAAATATTTCAGCCCAAATATTTTCACAGCAATTGTCTTTTTCTTTCCATTAATAGAATCTTACTGCGATAAGTACTTTTACAAGACAAAACTTGTCAAAGATAGTGCTCTATACATGATTCTTTTTAATATTTCATTAAATGGAGTTGCTGGAAAATCAAGGGCCTTCTCAATGTCACTGCATTCCTGTACAGAATATATATGCAATGTTTTGAAAGTTAAAAAATCTGAAGACATTCTGGGGCTCATATCATTGAATAGGTTGTTACAGATTTTGAACAATTATGCAGCCAACATTTGGAGGACTTAGGTAAAAAATGAAATAGTGCACTATCATTCTGAAAACCTCCGATTGATTTAAAAAACACTTCTTCCAAAGCTTAAATATTTCTAAAATCTGCTTTATAATGGGCAACAAGAAGAAAGCAGGCACCGCTTTCCTAATGAATTTCTTAAGCTGCTTGATTGGACATAATTATTGATGATAAAGGCCACCGGCAGCAATTCCATGCCCATTTTCCTCTATTGGTTTAGTGAAAACACAGGTTTCATCATGATGTGCTCCACCAAACTCTGCATTCACATTTTCAGTACAAAAACAACTAATTTTATTTTCAATGTTGTACTTTCACCTGAATTTATAATGCCATGCCTCAAAATGTCAGATATTTCATATTGTACTACATGAACTTCCAAAAGCTTTACTTTGATCTTAAGAATTTTTTTTAAATCAAATAATTATTAGAATTAATTAATTTTCTATTTATAGCATCTGGTGATACCCATACAGAATTTGCTTAATTTACCTGTCTGTGCAGTTTTCTTATATTAATGGAACCGACATGTTAGTAGCTATCACATCACTTTTTATATTTGCAGGATAAAACTTCAAATAAAAATGAGAAGAAATAGAGCAAGCATTTGATCTACATAAATGAAAAGTCATGTTTTGCAGACAGATAGAGAAATATTTTCCACTGTAGTCTCCTGGGCTAATTAGTTCTTTGGGGGAATGATCTTCATAAATTAACTGCTCATTTGAAGCAGATCTGATTTTTCTTTAGCATTCTGTTTTTCCACGGTCAGTGATATTGCTGTACTCTTCATGGTAGGTAGTTAGACTCGTCAACAAATACTTTTTAGGATAACTTTCATCATCAACCTTCTTTAGTAACTGGAATTCAGCACTAGTTTTTAAATAACTGTTCACTTTTTAAAGCTCATGGCATCCAAAAGGATTTTTTTTTAAAAGCAACAAAAAGATTACCAGATATAATGCATAAATACTTGAAAATAATCACTGTCGTGACTGTGGCCAGCCAAATAGTTGCTAAGTCACTATTTCCTGCCCACATTTCATGTACCTACAAGCTGTAATTTTCCAGATTGCTCTCTGACCCTGGTGGCCGGAGCCTGGGCAGTTTCACACACCTTGAGCATGCTGGATGTCATGTGGGGCGCAGCACAAGTGGCCAGCATACCAAATGGTCCATAAGGGCAGTGGTACTACTTCTACCGTACTGAACACTATCACCTAAGCACATTGCTTCAAGTCCTTGAAAACAACTTTGTAATATAACCCCTGGAAATGATCTGACGAAGAGAGGCAGTACATACCGGTCATTCTCCCAAGTACAGGCATTTGTTAAAGTGAAAATTCAATGCGTGGTACATGCATCTCAGATGCTATCCGGTGAGAGACTATGACAGAAATCCTAAGAGCACTGTAGATGTTCCCCAAAACTGCACTGGCTTATTTTAATGCCCAATGAGTAATAGTATTTTGTTATAAATTAAAAGGAAACCAAGAAAAAAAAAGTCTGAATCTGATGGGGAAAGAAGGCAACAGGCATAAACCAAGACTATGTCATTTAAAGAGGAATTAAAGATTCCTTAACCACACTCCAATAGATAGTGAGGGGTACAGAAAATGAAAGATGTTGTGTGGCATAAAAGAGAAGAAAAATATTTTATGGGAGATCGTTCTAAGAAGATCCATCCTCAAAAGATAATGAGTGCCTGAATTAGGATGCTTTCAATGACAAAGAACAGAAATGAATAAAATAATAATGAAAATAAGTTTGGTCATACATTGTGATTGCAAAAATGCCTAAAAACTCTTGGGTTTTTGTTTTGTTTTGTTTCGTTTTTAATCTGTGCTCTTTGTTATGACTCTTCCTTGGAACCCTGTGACTTGCTTTGGACGATATGACACTGACCTATGTGTCACAAGCAGAGGATTATACAATACTTTCATCTTAGAGCTTACCTTCTTTTTGCTTTTGGGAACCCTATGACCACTATGATGCTTACCTAAGCCACCTTGAAAAATGATGCATGGCCATGTGGCCAACTGATCTCCAACACATCGACGACTCCAAGTCAAGTACCAGACACGTATATGAGGCTCCCACTGACGGAGCCAGCCCAGCTAAGCCAGTCCAGATCAGAAAAGCCACTAAGCAAATGCATAAAATCAGGAAAAGACTGAATGTTTGTTTTATATGGTTTAGTTTGGGGTGCTTTGTTACACAGCAGTAGGTAAATGGATATATAGCAGGCTTTTTGTAAAAAGTGAAACAATACAGTACAAAGATGTATAAAGACCAGTAACTCTTCCTTGCCATCCATCTCTACTCCTTAGCACCATCAATTTCACCCTTGTCACCCTCGGTAAGCCTGACAGATACCTTTATAGACCTTTCCTCTTTAAACATATGCATTTATTTATTTTCTTGTTATGTTAGGTTAGTCACCATACAGTACATCACTGGTTTTTGATGTAGCGTTCCATGATTCATTGTTTACATATAACACCCAGTGCTCCGTGCAATCCGTGCCCTCCTTAACACGTTTTTTAAAATACATATAGAACTTCGCTTCACACACAGAAAGTGATTATGGGTGTTAGTTGGAAATTTGATTTTTTTTTTTCAACTTGATTATCCATTACAAATGTACGAGTCAGTCAATGTAAATTTATACTTTCCAGTTTTTTAATTTTTGGGGTAATGACTTTGTATACACACACACAGATGTTATTTTCCTTAAGTAAGATGATATCAGGCATTTTGTGCAGTTTTTTTCCTTTATCTACCTTTGCTTGCCCCCCACCCCATTCCCTCTCACAAAACAGCACACATAACAACGTGGCAGGGATCTTTCCATACTGCGTCCCTGCTGAAGTACCATGTATCAATATACCTAAACTAATACACATTTGTGTGCATGCATGTAAAACTAGGAGATTTTTGCCAATTTTACTTTCTAAATGGGACCTTATAAAATATTTTTCTTAGTACACATATTTCCTACTTCTAAGTTTTCTAATCAATAACACCTATGGGATTCCCTTTGTCAGTTAGCATGGTTCTGATCCATTATCTTTGATAGCTGTAAAATAGTCTCTTGGTATAAATGTGCTATAATTTATTTCCCTATTTCCCCTATTTTGTTTGTCACTTTGGTACTACTTTCTGCCTCTATGAATAATGTGGCAATAAACACATGTATCCATAGATCTTTATATCCTCAGTTTTTATTATCGGGAGAAAGACCCCAGGAATGCTGTCAAAGGTTAAGTATATCTTTAATTTTAATAGTTGTTTCTATACCGTTTTCACAAAAGATTGTAACAATTTATGCTATTAGCTGCACAGGCATCTAATGAGCATGAAATAATCTCTCACTTCTACATATTAATTTGTTTTAGCCTGACTTCCAGTGAGCTTGTGCATCTTTTTGTGTGTTTTTAACCATCTGCTTTGGTCTTACGGGAAACACTTGTGTATATGCCATTTTCCTCTTGGCTACTTTCAACTTTTTTTCAGTTTGAAGTAAATCTTTCTATTAAATAAATACTAGCCACCTCTCATTTCTGTTGCATTTCTTTTTCAATTTAATTGCTTGTCATCAACTTCAATTATGGCACTTGATCATTGAATTAATTACCACTAAGAAGATTTTTACTGACCCCAGGACATGCAAACAATATTGTCACAATTCTAAGATGTAGCTTTTTTACATTTTATTCTTTGATTATATAGAACTAATTTTGGAGCATCTGAGATAATGATTTTTTCCTTACTTTACACCAATAACCAGTTATGCCAGTACAATTCATTAAATAACTCATCATTTTATCAATGAATTAAACTACCACATTTATTCTACATTAAGTTCATACAAAACATAAAACATGTATATTCTTCTCTACTGAACTGTTTATTTATAGATTGATTTATTAACACTGACTTTATGTGATTTTCCCCCATCAGGTAAGCACATCACTCTGATCTACTCTCTGTTGATACATTTTTTTAGCTCTCCTGCACCGCTTTTGTCTTTAAACATATACTTAATCTATATCATGAAATGCATTTTATATATAAAACTGTATAAAATATATATGCAGTACAACAAATGTAGTAAATTAGTACTTGTATATACAACAGTTTAAGAAATAGAACATTACCATTGGTTTTGATTTTCCACGATTCCTTCCCCAGCTAAAATTTAAGTCTTACCCCTAGCACAAGGAAGCACTAAATTTCTTGTTAATTGGCTACTTTTCCCCCCAGTGTTAGTAAAATTGCTAGATTTTAGGGTGTGCGTATGCTTGGTTTTATTAGGCAAAGTCAAACTGTTTTCCAAAACTGAAAGGTGAATTCACACACCCAGTAGTGGTCAATGAAAACTTTGGTTCTTCTTCCTTCCTCATGTTTCATATTGATGGACTTCTTGGATTTCTGTTCATTTTGAGGGTATGAGAAAGTTCACTACACACGCACGCTATTCCTGAGATGGAGAATATCTCAAATGCCATGAGCCAGCTACATTTCCTTCATAGTAAAAAGGAGGATCATGTCTTTTCCCTTTTTAAAATGTGTGGTTTGTCTTTTTCATATTGATTCATGAGAAATATTTATACATTCTGCAAGATAAGTCTTTGTCATTTGTGTGATTACCAATGTCTTCTCCTACATTGTGTCTTGTCATTTCAATCTCTTTATGGGGTCTTTCAATGGATAGATGTCCCTACTCTTAAAGAAATCATATTTATGCTTTATTTATGCTTTTTATTATTTTGGGTTCAGGAAAACTTTTCTCCCATTGAAGGCATAAAAAGATTATCCATTTTTTGAAGTTTTGAGCTAGTTATCACTAAATTATCCAGAAATGATTTTTATTTATGATGCAGGATGCACACCCCTTTCATTTTTCCCATGTGGAGAATTGCTTTTCACCACAGCACTGATTATTAAACAGGCTTATAATTTTCCTAATAATCTGTTTGCCATCTGTTTATGTAGTAGGTTTCCTTATCTCTATAGGTCTCTTTCTATTGGTTTCTCTAGAAGATTTTTTTGGTCTCTCCATTATCCAGTTAAGGCAGTTCCCTTTTATTAACAATTCAGTAAGAATTTTCATTAAGAATGATTACCATGTTTTATTGCATCCATTGAAATTTATTCTTCTTATTTGGCCAGTCAAAATGATGGAATAAATTTATAGATTTTTCTAAAATTAGTCATTCCTAGAACAATCTTATATTAGTTATGACACATTTTTAAACTCAGTGTTGAATATAATTTGCTAATATTTTATTAAGAAGTATTGCATGTTCTCCCATCCAAGTACTAACCAGGCCCGACCCTGCTTAGCTTCCGAGATCAGACGAGATTGGGCGCGTTCAGGGTGGTATGGCCGTAGACTATGCAGCCACTCTGGAAAACAGCATGGAGGTTCCTCAAAATGTTGAAAATAGAACTGCCCTATGACCCAGCAATTGCACTATTGGGTATTTACCCTAAAGATACAAACGTAGTGATCCAAAGGGGCACGTGCACCCGAATGTTTATAGCAGCAAAGTCCACAATAGCCAAACTATGGAAAGAACCTAGATGTCCATCAACAGATGAATGGATCAAGAAGATGTGGTATATATACACAATGGAATACTATGCAGCCATCAAAAGAAATGAAATCTTGCCATTTGCGACAACATGGATGGAACTAGAGTGTATCATGCTTAGCGAAATAAGTCAAGCAGAGAAAGACAACTATCATATGATCTCCCTGATATGAGGAAGTGGTGATGCAAAATGGGGGCTTAAGTGGGTACGAGAAGAATAAATGAAACAAGATGGGATTGGGAGGGAGACAAACCATAAGTGACTCTTAATCTCACAAAACAAACTGAGGGTTGCTGGGGGGAGGGGGGTTGGGAGAAGGGGGTGGGATTATGGACATTGGGGAGGGTATGTGCTTTGTTGAGTGCTGTGAAGTGTGTAAACCTGGTGATTCACAGACCTGTACCCCTGGGGATAAAAATATATGTTTATAAAAAATAAAAAATAAAAAATGACCTTATTAAAAAAAAAAAAGAAGTTTTGCATGTTCAGGAGTGGTAGTGGTTTTATGGTATAACTTATTGTATACTATTACACACTCTTTTGTTAAGTACTTATTGTATACTCTTTCACTGTAGTTTTGTATGTAAGATTGCACTACTAAAAAAAAAAAAATGGGAAGCGACCTTTCCACTTTATTCTCTAAAGATTGGAATAATTGTTCTCTGAGATATTTTATAGAAATTACCTCTTTAGGGGCGCCGGGGTGGCTCAGTGGGTAAAGCCTCTGCCTTTAGCTCAGGTCATGATCCCAGGGTCCTGGGATCAAGCCCTGCATCGGGCTCTCTGCTCAGCAGGGAGCCTGCTTCCTCCTCTCTCTCTGTCTGCCTCTCTGCCTACTTGTGATATCTGTTAAATAAATAAATAAATAAAATCGTTAAGAAAAAAAAAAGAAATTACCTCTTTAATTAACTGGGCCAGTTGTTTTGTTTGTGGGGATAGATTAAAACATTGTTTTAATATCATTAATGTTTATAAAGAGCATTCAGATTTTCTGCCCATTTTCTCTCATTCACTCAAGTTCATTAAATTATATTTTTGAGGATTTGATTCATGTAAATGCTTCCCCATTTATAGGAAAGTTTATTATGCATATTGCCTCTTACTTCTATTAACCATTGTTGAGACTCCACTTTTGTCTCTTTTCCTTTTTTATCATTATTATCTATGCCTTCCTGTTCTCTTTCCCTCCCCACTTCTCTCTTTTCTACACACACACACACACACACACACACATATCTTTGTCTTTATCATTAAACCCTATTTAAAAAAAAATATTCCTGCTCTTCTTTTATTATTTTCCTAGTTAATTTTTTACCCTTTTGGCCTTTGAATATAAGGATTTTGGAACTGTAAAGTTCTTTAGCTACAACACAACTTTTCCATTGCTTTACAGATCTAAATATTTTCTAGTGTCCATATAATTTCTTCCTTGATCCATGGGTAAAGAATATTAGAGATATTAGATAAGATATTTGAATATCTTATTCAATATAAGTTTATTTAATAGTTTATTTAAATTTTGAAAGACAAGTATATGATTTTTTTCCTAATGTATGCACATTAGCACACAGCTACACATATTTGTTTATTTATATTTACTTTCATTACCCTTTTTATATTGACATCTAATCTCTTCAGCTTGTCTGGAAAATTTAGTGACATGATACTAATTTAGCGAAACTTCGTGAAAAAATTTTTTGAAATAGAAAATGATCAGTTATTTTAAATTGTCGAGAAAAAAAACTTTTGGGGGCAATATTCCACTTATCAATCTATCTATCTATCTATCTATCTATCTATACACACACACACACACACACACACACACACACATATATATTTTGTTTGGGTCATCTGTATTCTCTCTCAATTGCTGAGACATATTTCACAATATCTTGCCATGATGGAGATTTGTTGTTTTTTTCCCTTGCAGATCCATAATGCTTTCACTTACATAACTAGAAGTATATTATCGGATGATTACAAGTTTGAAATTATGCTGTTTTCTTAGTAAACTGAATCTGTCTTCTCTACAGGACAGCCCTCTAGGGGCACCTGGGTGTCCCAGTTGGTTAAGTGTCTGCCTTGGGCTCTGGATCCCGGGATAGAATCCCACATCCAGCTCTCCTAGTGGAGTCTGCTTCTGCCTTTGCTCCCCCCACCCCTGCTCGTGCTCTCTCTCTCTCAAATAAATAAAACCCTGGAGGAGGGTGAAGAACAGCCCTCTACCTCTTCCAAAGCTCTTCAAACCTTGCTGTCCATGATATCTGAAATCTCAACAGCCATGCCAGCTCCAAGGTATTTTCCTGTTACATTTTTCTATTGTGGTTTTGCAGTCTGTGGGTACATTTGTGGTTTTTTCCTCTGGTAAATAATCTATATGTGTATTGTTTTAAAATATTTTATTTACTTATTTGACAGACAGACATCACATATAGGCAGAGAGGCAGGCAGAGAAGGGGGGGGGGGGAAGCAGGCTCCCCGCTGAGCATAGAGAGCTCAATGCAGGACTCCATCCCAGGACCCTGAGATCAGGATTTGAGCCGAAGGCAGAGGCTTTAACCAACTGAGCCACCCAGGCACCCCTGTAAGTGTATTTTTTAAATACATTTAAATCTTTTAAATGCAGAGAATATTCTATTTGCATTAACTATGGTTATTGGTATACTTGGATTTGTACCTTTTATATTGTGTGCTTCCTATTTATTCCAGCTTTTTAAAAAAGGTTTTAGTTATTTATTGGACAGAGAGAGAGGGAGCACAAGCAGGGGGAGTGGCAGGCAGAGGGAGAGGGAGAAGCAGGCTCCCAGATGAGCAGAGAGCCCTATGTGGGCCTGGGATCATGACCTGTGGCAAAGGCAGATGCTTAACTGAGCCACAAAGGAGCCCCTATTCCCGTTTTTTTATATTTTACTTTTATTTCCTTCTTTCTCTTTTATTTTGGAATGAGTTCATGTTTCTTCTTTACTAATTTGGAAATTATACACTGGTTACTTAAGAAACTATAATACAAGTTAATTTGTTAATAAAGTATAAAGGAGGCACCTGGTTGGCTCAGTAGGTTAAAGCCTCTGCCTTCAGCTCAGGTCATGATCCCAGGGTCCTGGGATCAAGCCCTGCATCAGGCTTTCTGTTCAGCGGGGAGCCTACTTTCCCCTCTCTCTGCTTGCCTGTCTGCCTACTTGTGATCTCTCTCTCTGTCAAATAAATAAAGAAAATCTTTTTTTTTTTTAAAGAATAAAGTTAATCAATATAGTCACTCCTCCACTGAAAATGCAAAAAGAAGAAGAAAAAATCCATGATATACACTGATAAACTTTAATTTAGGTCATATCCTTTCAGATTTATGAACCCTATTCAGGGTTCAGACATCATATAGGTCTTGTGCTTCTCAACCTCACCAAGGTCCCTATGGGCATTGTTTCTCTCAGTTCAACCAGTGATAGTGAAGTCTTGCCCTAGTATAGATGATCTATCTAATCTCACATTATAGGTCCTAGGCTTTCTTCTTTCCTTTGGCTCAAAAGTTTCCTTAAAACTGGGTTTAGGCCTGGGGCTCCTGGGTGGCTCAGTTGGTTGGGTGTCAGCCTTGCACTCAAGTCATGATCCCAGGGTCCTGAGATCGAGCCCTACATCAGGCTCCTTGCTCAGCAGGAGCCTGCTTCTCCTTCCTCCTCTGCCTGACATTCCCCCTACTTTGTGCTCTCTCTCACTCTCTCTCTCTCTCTGCCAAGTGGATGAATAAAATCTTAAAAAAAAAAAAAAAAAAAGAAAGAAAGAAAGAAAAGGAAAGAAAAAAGGAACAACTGGGTTTAGGCCTCCACTAACTGACAGATTCCAGCAGCAGAACATTGTCTGGAAAACTCTCATTTATCCTTTGTGATCACACTTTGATATAGTCTCTGGCTACTGATTTTTTTTCTCTGATTTTTTTCCTTAGGTGCATTAGATATTTTTTAAAAAGGGGATATTGGTTAAATTGGTTGGCTGGATGGCTCAATTGGTTAAGCATCTGCCTTCAGCTCAGGTCTTGATTTTAGGGTCCAGGGATTGAGCCCCACACTGGGCTCCCCACTTAGCTAGAGTCTCCTTCTCCCTCTGCCTCTGCCCACCACCCCAACTCATGCTCTTTCTCAAATAAGCAACTAAAATCTTTTTAAATTTTTGAAGATTTTATTTACTTATTTTAATTAAGCATTTTAAATATTGTGTACTGGCTAAGGTTTCACTGCTCTCTAGGCTGCCATATTGCCCAAAATATATGTCTTTGGCCTTTTACACTTCATGAGAACTCTAAGATCATTGATTCCAGTTCTAAATATATATATATATATATAATTAAACAAAGTGAAATACATTAACTTTAGGGATTTTAATCAATGGTCAATAAATACATCATTAAGTTTGGATTGAAGTGACAAACTCATAATATTATTTCCCCAGTTTTCTGGTTCCATGTCTGGAATTGACAGACAACTGACTTAATATTAAGTTACTAGGATGGGTAGATTAATAAGCACCTTAATGAATTCATCTACATTAAATCCCTGAACTCTAAGGATCTTTCCTTGCTGGGAAATATAGAAGCCTTCACAAATAAGCACAAGCAAATGAAATTAGTCTTTCAATCACTGGGCAGATAATTAAGTATTAGGATCCTTGGCTTTTCTCCTCATGTTTATTAGATGTTCTTCATTACTCAGACATGGAGCTGAAGAGTTCCATCACTGCCAGCTGGTGTGACTTTGTGACTTTGAAGCCTTTGCTTCTGGTGTCGCAATTTCAGCAGGGAGCTATAACCTCAGAAGCCTCTTGTTTGGGTTCCCTCATAGAAACCATACCAAGCACTACTCTTCAGATACTCTCTGTAGCAGTGGTTTTAGTCCAACATGAGTTTCAGTTCCAATCCTGCCATTTTGAGCAATGTGATCATGGCTTATTCTTCTCCTCTCTACACGTTTTTCCTTTGCCTTAAGGTGAGTGCTTCCCAAGTTAGACCTTCTAGGAGTCTGAAAGGTTTGAATGATTGTGGTCAGTGTTGATATGCACTTCATGTTGTTTTCTATCCAGTTGTGAGAGAGTTGTGACAGCCACGAGACAGCAAAGGCAAGTCCTTTGATTCATGGATAAACATGATTTTCCTTGTTTGTCTCCTTGGTAGATGAGCAACGTGCAGTAGTGAGATAAGAAGGCCCAGCCTCGGGCCGCCTGGGTGGCTCAGTGGGTTAGGCCGCTGCCTTCGGCTCAGGTCGTGATCTCAGGGTCCTGGGATCGAGTCCCACGTCGGGCTCTCTGCTCTGCAGGGAGCCTGCTTCTTCCTCTCCCTCTCTCTGCCTGCCTGTCTGCCTGCTTGTGATCTCTGTCTGTCAAATAAATAAATAAAATATTTTAAAAAAAGCCCAGCCTCATGTATATGTTCTGAAGACCTCCCTACTCAGATTCTTTGAGGGGCTTACCTGGTCACAGTATCTCTCATGAGCCTGAGGAGGAAAACCAAATGCATAATGTGGGCCATAGTCTACCAGATAAAATATCTAGTGACATTTTTGCCTGAATCCAGTGAGATAGGCATTCTCATCTTTATTTTACAGATGGGAAAAATCAGGGCTCAAAGGAGCTAACCAGCCTAAATCTTGTGAAATGATTAGCACATAGAACTTCAGGGATAGAAAGATACAACTAACCTCTATATTCATTTCCTTTGAATCACCTGGCGCTGCTCATGGAGTTGAGTTCCAGGCCTGCATCTGTCCTTTGCAAGGTATTGAATGTGGGAAGGGCCATAATCCCCTCTTGTTCTCATTCCTTCCAAAAATCAAAGATGAGAAGGACAGTATTTTATCCCATACCATTGTTTTAATCATATTTAGATTAAATAGCACATGAGCAATGTGTTTGGAAGGTTTAAATACATAATAATCAAGCTGGTCCTTGGGAGATATGTCCTACAACCGCAGTACTACCGTGATGTAAAGATTAAGGATCCACACTCTGGAGTGAGACCACCTCCGTTAGAATCCTGGCTTGCCCATTTATTCCCTCCCTGCAGACTGAACACAGTAAGAGCAAGTGCAGGACAGGTTGTGTTGAGGCTTCGAAGAGCAAATGAATACCGTACATGGTACATGGCTACTGTACATGGTCAGTAACGTTAGCTGTTAGAAGCCCCAATATATGCCTGGTTACGGGGAGTATTTTAATAGTGCTCTATGCCTGTGCCCTTATGTATAAAGTACATACCCATGCTTGCAATACATACGCATGTACATATCCATGCTTGTGAGCACTTGACTCGTGAGAACATCCCGAACACTCTGTGGGAAAGCTACGTGGCCCACAAATCTTCCTTTTATCCTCCCGCTTCCTACTTTAATGCACTTATTCGCCGCATCTTTCAACAAATAGTATCATGTGCCTGCCCACTGTGTGCAGGAATCTCAGCTGGTATCCGAGGACAGTGAAGAGGAGGAGGGGGCAGGAATGGGAGGGTGCAGATGGACAGCTCCCCAAGGAGGAAAAGGGAGTCTGCCCACACAAGACACTCCTTAGAGTGCGGGTGGGGTAGTCAGCAGCAAAGGATTATGTTCTTGGCAGAAGCAAAGCCCTCAGGGCATTCCAAAGAAGCTTCTCTTTTTCTTTCATTGGAGTTCTGTGCTGGAGCTATAAACCCTCCAAATGAGTTGAGATCATTAGGGAAGCTCCACTGATCACTGGTGAAAAAACGTAACAATTGAAACCAGAAGCCTCAGAGTGGGAAGCTTGTGGAGGGTTACAGGGGAGAGGATGGGAACAGGGATGGCTCTTAATACTTAATAACAAATACTAATAATGGCAGAGAGTCAGAGACTAATTAAAAGTTTCTAAAAAGAGAGATTAAAAGAGATAGAGAAAGGAATTCATCCGTAATATTTTGCCTGACTGGAATCAGAAAGTACTATGGCCTAGGGAAGGGAATAAAAAAGACAAGGAGCCTGGCATTTGGAGACAAGTCCTGACTTGGATGACTTGAGCCACCTTGGCAAGCACTTTCATCTCTCTAAAACTTAACGTTTCTTATGTGCAAAGTGGCGCCTGGCTTTCTATCTCATTGGGTTTAGTAAGTAACAAATGTGCACTGAATCACACTACATAACATGAGCAAACTGCTTTCTTTCCTCCAAGGAGAAGCACTGCCCAAGAGTTGTTAAAAATGACCTCTAAGTCCTTTGCAACTTGACAATTTTATGTCATAAATAAATAAATAAATAAATAAATAAATAAAATTTCTGAACTGGTATTTCAAATAGAGAAGGTAATGGAACTTGGAAATTAAATGATATTCTTAAAGGACTTTTGCTCCAAATATTCCTATTACTAATCTATAACAGTCTCTGATACATTTTTCCCATTAGACATTCATTTCTTTGGTGTAATTCTACATGACTTCATCCTCTTCTAATGAAAGCGCAAGTTGATAAGTCATCACCTACCACTAACAATGAACTTCAAATTAAGAGGCAGACAGTTTCCTAAGCAGACAGTTTCATGGTCTGTAGGAAAGGAAGTAATTGACAAACTGGACATTTGTAATAGCTAGTATAATGCAGGCTTGAGTAGGGAGAGAGTTGGCAAATGAATCTGCCTCAAAAATGTAACTTGTGAAGCACTATAAGCAAAGATAAATGAGATTATTGAATACCTACTGTGTGTCAACTATGTAGCTCACTCAATTTGCATAAGAATTAACGAGGCAAATCTTTTACAGAGAGAATTTTAAGTGCAGAATGAATTCATAACTCACCCAAAGTTAAAGGACAAACAAGAGAGGTAGGAATTGACTCCAGTGTCATGTTCCTTGCCCACTCTCCTGCTTCCCATGCTCAAGGCCTCAAGAGGTTTCCAGAATTGCTTGTCAATCACAGCCCTGCAAATGACTCTAGAAACAAATGATTTATAGAATTACCTGATTTTCCAATCTGTATTTTTGGAGGTGTTTCATTATTTGTGAGTCCACACTTAATACATTTCCATCTTCTTTCTCCTTTTAAATTCCCTAATTGGTTGATTGGTACCTCGTCCTCACAAGAGGTTCTTGGAGGCAACATATGGCATTCAGTCTTAAGAGTCAAAATTCAGTTGATGATTGTGAAAGTGAAGAACCTAAAGCCCCTCCTTAGAGAGGCTGATTCAGTGGTTATGAGAGGGTGGTTGGAAATCTGGATCTCATTTTTTTTTTTTTAATTGCACTACTGGGTATTTACCCCAAAGATACAGATGTAGTGAAAAGAAGGGCCATCTGTACCCCAATGTTTATAGCAGCAATGGCCACGGTCGCCAAACTGTGGAAAGAACCAAGATGCCCTTCAACGGATGAATGGATAAGGAAGATGTGGTCCATATACACTATGGAGTATTATGCCTCCCTCAGAAAGGATGAATACCCAACTTTTGTAGCAACATGGACGGGACTGAAAGAGATTATGCTTAGTGAAATCAGTCAAGCAGAGAGAGTCAATTATCATATGGTTACACTTATTTGTGGAGCATAACAAATAGCATGGAGGACATGGGGAGTTAGAGAGGAGAAGGGAGTTGGGGGAAACTGAATCTCTTTTTTTATCCAGCACAGCTTCACCACCCCACTGTGGGCAATACCAAGGTACTTAATACAGAAGCCATTCTTGGAGCACAGAATGGCCTGAGGCAGGTGTTAGTTGAAATCTGAGTTCAAATCTACATCCTGCCATTCACAAGTTCTGTGAATGTAATACATTTCCTCACACGGCCTCTGAGAGCCAGTGGCATCACCTATAAAACTACCGGAAGAATTTCTGCCTCATGGTGTAGGCTTGAGAACAAAATGAGGCAGTGTATTAATGCCTAGCTATGAGTAAATGGTTTCTAGCGGTAGGGTAGAGAAGCAGAGATCAGTAGAAGTTCGTTATAAAAATGCTGGAGCCCTTTGCCTGGGTGCGAATCCCAGCTGACACATTTGCCAGCTCTTTAGCATTGAATGAATTCCTTAACCTCACTCTGTCTTAGCTTCCTCATCTTCAAAATGAGAATATCATAAGGGAAAATGAGAATATCAAGGTACAAAGTCAAAATATTAAGTTAGCTTTCTCATTAAGTCACTGTAAATATTAAATACACTGATATCTACAAGGAGTTTAGGACCCTGACTGACAGTAAATTCTATTATTGATATCAATAATAGTTCCGTAGAGTATCGGAAACCCATCTGGTTCTCTCCAGTGCTGTGGGCAAAGTAATTACTACCAAACACTGTTAAATAAAAAAATAATAATAAAAATTAAAAAAAAAAAATAACAGCCAGTGTTGGGAATACCAGTGATGGGAAACCAGAGTAAGACTTTTAGATGATGTCCAATGTTCCAGAAATTAAGCATATGCCTGTCAGAGAGTTCCTCTACCAACCTTTGTCCTCTTCTAAAACCAAAGCACATTCCAAGGGGAAATTTCATCCATATGCTTCCCATTGACTCATTTACTCCTAAACCATCCAAATATTATTGGATAAATATTTGGTGCTTAAAGAGAAATATGAAAGAATCACAACATGATTTCTTAAAACATTTTTTTTTCCCTGCCAGACAAGAAATCACATGTTGGTAAACAAACTTGTCAACCAAAGTGAAGTGACAGATATTATCATCCTGACTTTTTTCCACTACTCCAGTGTTACTGTGGATTTCAACTGCTTTCACTTGCTTCACATTTGCCTTCCTCTGGTCTGTGTGTTTCATTTCCTCACCCCTATTTCAACTAGATCTTGAGGGTGGGTAGATTTTACTCTCCAGTTGTGCGGCAAAGAAAATCAGGTCTGACACTTATTTCTACATATATTTGTATAGAATGAAAAAAATGCCAGGAAGAATTCCTATGCTTATAGGCAAATAATTGGATATTTAAAAATCTGAATTAATCAATCTACTTTTGTGGTTTTTATTAGGAGGTTTTACCAGAAGTGTGACAAAAAAGGAAAAGCCCTTGACTGATGGATATATGCATTCATCTGCTCACGTCAATGTCCCCTCTACAGTATTTTGAATTGATATTAAGTCAGATTGGCAACTAACTCTATAATATATGGCAGAAAATGGTAAGGGCATAGAGAGGCATGAATATTCTACAGAAATGCAGAGGAAGAAGGGGTTCATTTTGGTAAATTTGTTCATAAATTTTTTTAAAGATTTTATTCATTTATTTGACAGAGAGAGAGATCACAATCAAGCAGAGAAAGAAGGGGAAGCAGACTCCCCGCTGAGCAGAAAGCCCGATGTGGGACTCTATCCCAGGACCCTGAGATCATGACCTGAGCCAAGGGCAGAGGCTCAACCCAGTGAGCCACCTAGGTGCTCCTGTTCATGAAATGTTTTAAGCAAAAACCAAATGTGGAAGGCTTTACAAAGGATGAGTAGGATTTTATACACCATATTTGGATGAGCTATGGACTGTCCAAACAGTAAGACTAAAGACCAGGATGCACAAAATGACAGGCAATACTCAAGAAATAACCTGTCATTCTGTTAGATCAGAGCAAAACTTGTAGAACAAACCACTGAATCAAAATCAAATTTCAAGGAACATAAAAGTCATCCAAGGCAAACAGAATATGTGAACTGGGTCTGGTTTATAGTGGTTTCAGCCAATGGTCCTCCAAATGCCAAATTTGGCTTGATAGCTACCAGTGATGGGAAACTCAGTATCTGTCCAATAGTCCTTGGCATGTTTGGAAATCTATGATTATTATGTGGAATAAATATTTACCTGCAAGTAATACTTTTACGTATCTACTGGATTACAAAGAATAAGCATAGTCTTTCCTTACAACACTAAAGATATTTAAGGAAAAATAATAATTTATTTACTTACTCACCATCTCGTTGAGTCTATGCTCCAGATTCTGAACTAATAATTGGATGGATGGCAGTGATCAAACAGATCCAAACTCTGCCTTTATATAGCCTCTGGCCCCATGAAGGACACACGCAGGCAAAGAAAATACACTCTGAGAGGTGAATGATGAGAGAGTTTCAGGTACTGAGGAATTACATCAGAGAGGCGCAGAATCCAGATTAGTGAAAGTGGAAAAATCCTGGTATCCAAAATTATGCTCTTTTTTCTGACAAAATCTCAATTCCTTCAATTCTCTTGCTTACTACTTTGTTCACTTTTCTGTGATCATGTTCTAATCTGCCTTCCCTTCTTAAAAATTGGAAGTAATACTGTGATTCCCATCTTAATAGGGAGTATTAATTATCTATTTTTATATGTTAGATTTCTAAATATGAAGTTTCAATACGTAACAAACATTCATGTTAGGATGACCATCTTTCATTATTTTATTATTTTATTTTATTATTACACTTGCAATAAAATCCCCCCAAAGTTATCGAGGCAAACGTGTATACATACAACACCCAAACACACACACACACACACACACACACACACACATGCTTACATACACATTTTTGTTATTATAAATTTTTGCAATTGCTTCTTTCTCTTGGACTTCCTTTTGTAGTACTACACCCCCCATTTTAGATACAGCACATTTCTCCAGCTTCTTCAGGACACTTTGAATTCTAATTCTGTCATCCAACATATTCCTACCATCATGTCACCTGTATATTTGATGATCATGAGCCTTTACTTCTCATCCAAGACATTGATAGAAATGTTAAACAAAGTAGGACAAAGTCCAGAGCCTGAGGGCTATCACCATTCTGCGTCCTCAGTGTTGGCATTGATCCATTAATCAGCACTCATGGGGACCATCTTTCAACCAGTTACAAAACCAGTCCATCATACCTCCATCAAGCCCCCGTTCCTCACTTCTATCTACAAAGACATTAGGGAAGACTTTGTGAAATGGCTCATAGAAAGCTAGATATGCTGTATCGACTTCCTTTCCCTGATGTACCGTGCTAGGCTATAAATACTCTAGAGTGAAATGAGGTCAGTCTGATTTGACTTACTCTTGGAGAGCTCATGCCATGACCAAAGTGAAAGTGGTACTCTTTCTGTATGATGAGAACTTCAGAATTTGGGAGCTGTAAAGGATTGTAGAGATTATCTCATCCAGGCTCATCATTCCACAAGTGAGTCTCAAGCTTGAAATAACTTTTCCCATGGTCACACAGCTAGTCAGAGCTTGAAATGTAGTTATAACTTATATTCCCCTCTTCACACTTAGGAGGAGTGGAATTGACTTTAGAAAAGCATTTCTCAAAATATATTCCATGGAATATTACTTCTAGGCTGAAAAAAAAATGTCCCCATGTTCAAATGCATTTGAAAAACCTGTGCATTGCTGTGTTAGTGATTCACAATTTATTCAGTCACTTACTGATTGTCCCCTATGCATCAGACCCAATGCTAGGCACGGGGATAGGACCGTGAATAAGATCTCTTACAGATTTTCTTCTGGGGGAAAGACAAACATTAAATAATTACTCGAATAGAAAGATTACTATGAATTGTAACTTGCTCTGAAAGAAATTTAGAGGGTGTTTGGGAGATGGGGGGAGTGTGAGAATCATCCTGAGAAAATGACATTTGAGTACATAGAAAGCTCAGATTAGAAATATCTTGGCATACCCAACATGATGAAGGAATAGGGGAGGTTGTCAACCATGACCTGAGAAGAACACATAAGAGCTAAAGAAAAAGTTTGCTGGGGATGTCAGAGGAAAAAATAAAAATATGAATATAAAGTACTTTGATACATTTTGAGAAAGAGGACGACCCAACTTCATTAGCATTTTGAAAATATTACACTGGCTGCTCTGGTGAAAGTAGTGTGTGGCGGTGAGAGGACGAACGCAGGAGGCTGTCAGAGAAATTTCAGGAAAAAGATCTGGAATGGAGAAATTGGCCTCTTCAATACTGACCTACTGTTTAAAAAAAAAAATGAGTGAAACTATTAACCTCTTTATCATTTTTTCCCCATGATTTTCCAAACTTGACCACAGAATCATTATTTCAGTAACACCTATTTTACTCCATAAAATTCTGATGAACACATTTTAAGAAATGTTGCTTTGGGATATCTCAGGCTAAAGTCACATTCCAGGCCCTTCAAAAATGGTAACAGAACTTGCCATTTGCTTGGTTTGGAGAGTGTTCTTTGTTTCTTATCTTCCCAGCAGATGATGCTTTTGTTTTTGAGGGTCACCCTGGTGCCTGCTGGTTTACTTTCATTCAAGTTTCCATGTGTCAGGCTTAAGAGAAATGCAAGCCCTCAAAGTAATCCTGATATATAACTGTGTTTACTTATGTATCCTTTCATTCCTTACCTTTCTCTACTCACCCTCAACTCACAATGCCATCTGTTTTCAGAATGGAATTCTAATAGCTCATTAAGATTTAGCAAAACTAACTCCTACATTAAAAAAAAAAAAAAAAGCCTACTTCCCAGACTAATTAACCAGCAATGAACTTCACTTTTGGGTACATTTCCGTAGGCTGATTTAATCTCTTTTTAAAATAAAGATTGAGGAATAACAGGACCAGAAGGAGGGGCACCAAGGTGTCAATATAAAACAATAATCAAATTCTACATGGCGTAGTGTGATTCCTGTACATCATCAGCTCTTTTAATCTGTAAGGAAGGACTTCTCATCTTTGGATGTGTGCATGGATTACCTCTGGGCCAGGATGAAGGCAGATCCCAACTTAGTGCGTCTGAGGGGGCCTGAAATTCTGCTCCCAGCGAGGCTTGTAGACCCGGGACCACACTCTGAGCGGTAGGAGTGTGAAGCACCATTTCAACCTTGCATTTCAGGGAATCTTCTGATGGAGTATTTCAGCAATCAGTATCAGAAAATCCCAATCTCAAAAAGCCTTAATGATGACACTGTTCTATCTCACACAATAAATCCAGTGATGGGGCGGCTCCAGCCATGATATGTGAGCATCCCAATGATGTCATCAAAGATGCAGGTTTCCTTCACTCTCCCCACTCTACTCTTCTCAGCAGTGCCTCCATCCTAAGACCCCATCTTCTGGTCAGGATATGGATACAGCCATTTCAATGTCCTATTCAGATGTGACAACATCCTGAGGAAAGTATTTCTCTTCTACAGTTTTCTTCTTAAGAACAGTGCTACCCTGGGACACCTGGGTGTGTTGGTGCATTGGGCAGCTGCCTTTGGCTCAGGTCATGATCCCAGAGTCCCAGGACTGAGGCCCACATTGGGCTCCCTGCTCATCAACAGTGTGTCTGCTTCTCCTTCTGCCCCTCACCCTGCTCATGCTCGCTTTCTCTCTCTCTCTCTAATAGAAAAAAATAAAATAAAATCTTTAAAAAAAGGAAAAGAAAGGAAAGAAGGAGGGAGGTGGGAGGAAGGAAGGAAGGAAGAAAGAGGGAGAGAGAGAGAAAGAAAGAGGATCAGTGCAACCCTGGATGACAGTCCCCAAGCAGATATCCGTCAGATTTCACTGGCCAGATCTGCACCATGTGCACTAGGGTAAAGGTGCACAGGTGCACAGGGCAGGTACTCCACCTTATGTCCTCTGCCCACACCCAGATCACCTGCTATTTTTTGGGCAAAATGCATTTAAGCCCTGATTCTTCCTCGAGAAACTGCATCACTGAGTCTGAAGGTCACCTCCGGAATGCACATAGGCTGGAAATACTGAGGCATTGAAGTCCTAAGTTAACAAGCTGAAACAAGTGAGGGCGGGAACTAAAAATCTGGCCTCCTCACTTCCTAGCAGGTAAATTTCCAGTCCTGCAGAAGGTCTGCAGCAGCACTAGCCCCGGGGTGCAAGAGGAAGCTGGCTAATTCATCCTGGGTGGCTTCTCACAGAGTGACTCCTTTACAGAGATTCCCAGAAGCATGTCCCAGGACTCTAGTGAACCCATACTGGGCTCTATTCTTGGAAGGACAACTTAAAGCAAGTTAAACTATCAGAACCCAACCAACTGGGGAATGGGAATACTTCAAACAACATAGATGGATGGTTTGAAATACATGAGCCCCCGAGCAGTAGCATTAACTTTACCAGGGAACTTGTAAGAAACCAGGGCCCCTCCCTAGACCTCTAGGATCAGGATCTCTGGGGCCGGAGTTCAACAATCTGTGGTCTCACAAGCCTTCCAGGTGATTTTGATGCACGCCGGCTTAAAAAACCCCGGGTTTAATCAACATATCCCTGGTTCTGAGGGAAGACTCTCCTCCCATGAATCATCTGATCATGAAGAGAATGGATAAATATCCGAATAAAATCATGGTTTTTTTAAGGAGTGTGAGGTGTGGTGGGTGGAAAAACAGATCCTTCAAAACAAGCACAGCTGCTTCCCTGCAGTCAAGGGTAGAAGCAAGTTGCCTATAACCTCAGAACTGGAAAACAGGAGAGCAGGAGAGGTGGGTTCCGAATCCTAGCTTACGACAACAGACACAACGCTCCTGCCCCAGTTTCCGGAACTCTGCGGTCACGGCAGGACTGCGGGCAAGGCTGAGAGGGAAGGCCCCTGAGAACAAGATTTCCCTTGCCACAAGCCGCAGCATGTGTTCCTTCAGTGGCAATAAATCCCATGAAAATGCAGATAGATAAAGTGTTCTGACATTTATATTCCAGCATGAAATACACGAAAATAATAAGAGGGAAGGATAATAGTGCAACATGAAGCTTTTATTAATGTTAGACTAACTCTGTAGGGGAAATGGCTCATTTTATTGCTTTAATGTCAGGCTTTCTCCTTTCCTCCAATGGGCATAAAACTGGGGCTGCCTCTAATTTTCAATCAGTAAATGAGAAAGCAGTTATTGAATGGCTCAGTCTGTCTAGCAGGACTGTATAAGCCATGGGGATGTACCGAAATGCAGGAGATATGGCCTCTCCCAGGAGTTCATGATCTGGTCGGGAAAACCACACAAATGGACATGTTCAGATTTCACATTTGCTGAATGAAAATGAAATGTTTCAGAGATGATGTTGATTGATTTTATACCTATTACTTCATTTAAAAATATGATCAAATTAATAAATACCACATTAAGACAGAGTATAACCAGGTACTAACTTGTATTCAATATGCATCCTGAGACGAGAAAGACTATGAGAAGTGTAGCTCTATCATTAATTTGCTACATGATCATAGCTAACTCATTTCCCTCATCAGATGTTTCCTATTTAAAATGAGGGCACTGAACCAGATGAATGCATCCCAAAATTATGTTCTGTGGAAAATTCCTCTTTAGGATATTAATAGGTTTGCAACATTAAAAAAAAAAAAAAAAGGTTGAGGGTTGGAGTGAGTGGTATAAGACAAAAAACATTTAGAGATATTTTAGAAACATGTTCAACACAATTGAGCAGGTTTGTTTCCCCAAAGACCTCTCAGAACCTTGAAGATGCCTCTGTGTTTTGGGCATCTCTAAGAGGAAAATCGTATTTGTACCCTATTGTAAAATTGCTTTATTATAAAACCTACTATTATATGGTACCAGGTAACATCCTTTATTATGCCCCAGAACCAGAGTGGAAAATGCTAGAAACCCTGTCTAAGGACGCTTTCAGGGACATGGTCCTGAGACATGGCAGCTCAGGTCAGCTCCCTTGGCCAATCTTTAAAGGATAACTCAAGTTCAATTCAGGGAACAGCAAGGACATTCATCAAGGGGATACGGCATGAAGAAGAAGAAGGAGAGGAACAGGGAGGGCAAGTGGCAGAAGGAGAAGAAAAGGCTAAAGCTTGGCATCATGTTTTCCTTTACTAAGACCATAGACAGTAATAAACCTTACATTTGTCCAATAAGTTCACAATGCATTTTCAGACAGGTTCCCAAATTTAAAACCCCTTGCGACCTAGGTTTAGCTTTTTTGTTCTCGACCTTTTTTCCCCCCAGCGAGAAAACTGCAGCTTGTAAAGGTAGCATCTACCTTTCTCAACATCACCTTCTGTGTTCCCTCTCCCCTGATCCCTTCATTTTTTGCCGAGCTTATTTGCTTATTAAGTTTTCTGCATTTCAGAGTGTGCTGGGTTCTTGGCTTTTAGTTTTTCTACAGCATCCTGCTACGGACTTTAGAGCCCAGCCCTGATCATCAAGGACCCCGCACACCTTTAGCATATATTGGCAATAAAGGTAATCCCACAGGGCAGAGAGGCTATTTAGAGGGAAACCTGACTGGGTTGTGCTAGTTTTCAACATATACCACCTGGGTCCAGTCCTGGTGATACCACCAGCCCTCAGCTTGGTGTCTGTAATTAAATACCCCTGATATTGCATGAGTTAATTGCTACATGTTTATAAAGGTCTTTGAGAAATCAAAGTTCCGCTTGGTAGGGAGGGTGCTCTGAAGGCAGATGTCTAATGGGAGAAGCAGGAAGTTTGGGGTTGGGAGACCAGCTGGCTGGGCTCAGTCCCAGGCTCTGCACCCTCTTCCTGGATGATGTTGGGCAAGTCACGCCTCTTCTTCTAGCCTTTTTATCTCTTTGTATTTTTTTTTTTTTTAAAGGAGCTTTCTAAGGCTCCTTTCAGATCTCACATACATTTATTTTTTAATGTGAATTGACCAAGTCAAACTCAGCAATCAATGAGGTGACTGGTGTCACATCAGATAGCCCTTGTGGCCATTATTTGAATCGGGGCACTTGAAACCTTCCCAACCCCCTTCTCCTGCCAGAGAAGATGAAAGCGTCATTTCTGACCTCAGCACTGGCCTTTGCCTTGAACTTGGCAGTGCCTTTCACATTACCATTTCCAGCTGGTTCTTTGCCCCCTGGCAAGACCAGACTTTTCTGAAAGAGTGTAAACTTCTCTGAACGATATTTGAAAATAAAATATAATTGATTTCACAGCTCCTTGAACCTCTCCTATCAGGAATTGATTTTTTTTTTCCCCTCTTCTGTTTTACACTCTTGAAAATGATTTGAGTGATGGCAAGTAGAAACTTCAATACATAAACATCCCTCATCCTTTCTCCCTTTCTCTTTAAATTCATCCCTGATAAAGAGTGTGTGTGGGTATGCGTACAAGTGCACGCATTTGTACAACTCTCCTTCCACATACATTCATATCTGTGTCTGTGAGTTCATCAGTCTGCATTCTCTGTATATGTACTTTTGTATATCAGTGTCTCTGTTTTTGTGTGCACACACACATGCAGAAAATACATTTATGTACACGGGTGTGTTTTCTGTATGTGTGCATCTGGGTGCAAGTCTGCATGTGTACTTATGAGCATACAATTAGCACATGAGTTTTTGCAGACATATATGTTTGCATACATGCTTGTAGTTTGTGCATAAATTAGCCTATATGTGAACAGATAATTTTGTGTCTAGGTAATTGTGCAAGTCTGTTATATCCATAGGAATAGGTATATGTAAGTGCCAATGTAGTTAGATTCACATTTCAAAGAATACCTAGCCTTGCTATTCCCCCTTCTCCCCAAAGAAAAAAATAAATAAAACTCAACTTTTCTTGGATGCACCAGACAGCTCCTGCCGATTTGGACAGTCATTATGAACTACGGAGTGCTCTCCTCTGCCAGCCCAGTATTAGCTGTCACTTCCTTGGGTAGGATAAAGTCACCCAACTGGACTGTATCCTAATTATCTGGCAAGAAAAGAGGTGTGGCAGATGCTGCTGAGGGACCTGGTAACCCCTTCCTCTGAAGCAGCCCAGGGTATCAGTTGGCTCCCTAGAAGCCACCCCTGGAGCTAGTGCTAGACGATTTTTGAGTGACACAAGGGCTAGCTTAACACGGTACTGATTGAAACGTTGGTGTGGCAGAAGCTGTCGGTGCCAGACAGGCCAAGCATACCTCTTTCCCCATCCCTGGCCTGCCTAGATTGGTGTGAGCGGCAGATCTGTGCTTCCTGTCAGTCAACCTGTCCACTCGTAGCTGCCAACACTGCCAGAGTGGTCAGTCTGTGACAGTGATGGCTGGTTGGGGAGAAATGGAACTCATGTTCACATAGGCCCTTGGCTTCCTTTAGCAGGGAGAGAGAGCTCCCACATGGGACCTGCATCGTGACCAGGAGGAAAAAAATGAACACCTCTACCAGCTGCAAGTAGAGTAAGACATAGAGACTCATGGAGACTGAGGATAGGTGGGTTTGCCTGATCTGGGGGTGGAGCTGAGGAGCCGGACTAAAGGAAAGCATACCAGGTTTTCAGTATGGAGACTTAGGCTCAGGTTTCCACTCATCTATCCACTAGTGGCTGCGAGACTCTGCACAAGTTACTTCAGGCAGATCTCAGGACAAGGTCGGGGGTATTCTCAAAATAATGACAAGACAGAGTGGGGTCTGGCCATACTCTGCTAGGATGGGGAGAGTCCCAGCATCAATTTTGGATGAAATGTAGTCAAATAAGCGCAATGTGTAGGGTATGGCTTTGCCAACCACAGAAGTTACAGTCCAAGATCAACAAGACTCTGAAAAGATCCAGGTCTGGCCTATTCCTCTCTTCCAGGCTCCTGCTCCACTGCTCACTGATTATCTGCATGTGGATATTTCACATTCCAGATCTCCAAAGTCAAGTATACCCTTCTCTTCCCCAAACGACTGTGGCAACCACATGCAAATTGTTACCCATCCCAGACCTTTCACCTTTATGCCTTTGACTCATCTCTAACCATGCAACAAATCCTCTGGACTTTCCTCCTAAATACCATGTTAGTCCATCTTCACTAACAACACAGGAGTCCAGGCTAACCAGTGTCTTCTTTTGTCTGGATTTTATAATAACCTCTTAAATCATCTCCCTGCTTCCACTCTGTCCCTTTCAAGTCCATTTTCCACATTGAAGCCAGAGTAACCATTTAAAAACTATAACTTTGGTTATGTCTTGCCCTCACTTGAAACCCTTCTGTCTTCCTTAGGACAACACACAAATCCACTTGCATGTCCGGTGAGGCTCTCCATGATCAGATCTGTGTCCACAGCCTCAAGTTTTCACATTCTGTTCCCCACGGCACATTCTAGCCATTATCAATATCTTTCATGCCCTTCAGTAAAGAAACATTCCCTCTCACCCTCTCTCCTGCTCCCACTTTACCTGAAATACACAGTTCTCCACTCTGTCCATCTGACCGATTCCTATCCTTCTGTCCAATTTAGTTTTAAACGTATTTCTTTTGAGAGGACAGTTACATATATCAGTGCA
Organism: Mustela nigripes; assembly: GCF_022355385.1. NCBI lineage: Eukaryota > Metazoa > Chordata > Mammalia > Carnivora > Mustelidae > Mustela > Mustela nigripes. The sequence continues at coordinate 15,282,083 of NC_081565.1, forward strand.
GATGTCTTGCCAAATCATTCTGTACCAAATTCTGTGTCACTTGCAAAGAACTCATCACATAGAATTAGAACTGATTGCTTAACTGATGGTCTTCTTTATTAAAATTCATGTTGTTTTAGGGCAGAGGACAGGTCTGAAATATCCACTTCTGTATCTCTCCTGCCTAGTACAGTGCTTAGCACAGAAAGTGTCCCATAAATATGTGCAAAGTGAACTAATAAATGAACACGAATTAATAATACTTTACATAAGACTATGTTAGATCACTCTATGGGAAGGATTCCATAAATATGACAGACACCTGGAATGCAAGTTCCTGAGAGTAGGGACTTGTTTTGTACATCAGTGTACCTCTCTCCTTCTCAATAGAAGGGTCTAGTATAGGGCAGGCTCTCCATTAATAAATTAAGGATTTTTAAAATAATTATTTCATATCATGCTATGCACATATTTGGAATGCACCAAGTTTCTTAACTTCTTCCACCCAGATACCTGTAACATCAAGGAAGAATATATATGTTCCTGCAGAACACCTGAAGAGGTAAGTCAAGATGGTGCACTTTAAGGAAAAAATCTCTTTCAAGTCTTAAGGTATAGCTCAAAAAGGCTGCAGTTTCTTCATCACGTACACAGTGTGCCTGTGTCCGTTTAGATGTAGGTTTACCTTACTTGCCATGAGCAAAGCTAATCACTGAGAAATATATGCTGTACACATTGTCTGGCTTTGCAAACTTTCTGGCATTTAGCCATATACCATTTCCAATAAGCTTATTTTACTTGGAGAATGAATGAAACCCCGCTGGTTAACTCGGGAGCCGTATTGTAGCCAGAGATATGATGTGGACTCAGTGGTCTGCCAAACATCAAAACCTCATTTGGGGATGAGGTTTTGGAAGTTTCTCTCTAGAATTACACACACAGGAGGTCTCCTATAAATGAATCCAGGAGCTAGCCAGGACAGGAGTAATTGTTCACCGATGTCTCACAGCTATTAGAGTCCACCTCTTGCTCCGCCCACAATGTCCTCTCACTGCTCTCCAGCAGTTCTCTCTTCCAGGAGCCTCCCTTCTGCCTTTATTTTTTCTGTCTGCCAGTGGTAATTGCACAAAATGACTCATGCCCTTCCATTCTCTCATGCATAGAACACAAGGCTTTTGAGGCCTCTTACATTATCCCCTTATCCTCGCATACCCTCACTACTGAATATCATCTGCAAATTTAATTAGCCAGCAATTTATTTGAATAACTTGATGAAAATGGGAAAGAAGAAAGTTTCTCAAATGCTGTATACAGAATAGAGAACTTCATTTTTCCCCCCTCTCCTGCTTACTGTGATGGGGGCTGGGGGGGCAGGTGATGGAAGCCGGAGCCAATCAGAAGTCAGATATAAAAATACAATGAGGTTCAGTGGGGGTTTGTTAAGTAGTTCCAAATAAAGAATACCAAGGAGCTTATCTAGCATAATACAGTTGTTTGTGACACAAAGCTGTTCCATTCATTTTTAAATGTTTTTTTCTCTTCTAAATACTAGGTAAGCAATTTCCAAAACTATTAAGCCATTTTGGGGACATCATGTTGCTTATGTAGTATTGTCATTCTTTGGGAGGCCTCCTTGAAGAATCTGGATTCCTACTTAGATTGCCCTGGCCTCAAATCACTTCTCTTTCACTGATAGGAGGACTTTTGTTTCCCCCTTCTAAATTAACAAAACAATTAGGTAAGCTCGTCTTCTTTCCAGCATTGACTGCCCGGAAAATTTCTTCTGACCTTTGGGAACAATCCAATCCATGGCACCAAAGAGAAGGTTACTCTTGTCTCATTTTCAGATATTGGTCTGGAAAGTTTGAAGCAACAAAGATGGCCATACAGCACACTGGCCATCATTGGATGCTTCCTTGATTGGATGCAATGACTTTCAGGCAGCATCCATAAAGAAACCAGTGCATGCATCTTCCCATTCAGTGTTGTCTTTCCTACAATGTGTCTTCACCTTAAAGTATTATTCTAAAGCACAAATGCTTTGTACATGAATTATTTGAATGTTATCCTCATTAAAATATACAATGATATGAAGCACTAGGAAGACAGCTGGCTATAAGGTTAGAGCAAGCAATCTCTTCTATTTACGCACTGTGTGGTTTCCACCCACCAGTTCCCTTCTCTGAGTCTTGTTTCCCTTCTTAAATGAAATAACATGATCTATATATTTCACTTAATTATACTTTGAGCTAGGTGAGGAACAAGGCTGCAGTTCGCTGATTTTTATATACACAAGGCCTACCACAATACAAATAGTTGAGGATAAATTAGTGTTTCTTGAATAGACTTCAAGAATTGTTTTGAGCTAGTGTGAGAGAATGTATGAATGCAGACTACCATTCATCATCATCATCACTATTATTATTAATTGTTACAGTTGTGTGATCGACTTCTATGGTTAACCGAGAAGAATTTGGAATATCTCGAAAATTTAAATTCATTAAACCTTTCTAAAGTGTGTGACAACTTTCTCGTTCTGTTAGTTTACTCTGATGGGTACAAAATGAATCTTTATTTCTGTTGGTAAGTATGGGACAAAACTCACAGTTATGGTTAAAAATGTCCATAAACTTTGTATAAGAATGCAGGTGATAGTTCATGATTCCAGAGTCATGCCCCTACATAAACATTTCATTAACCAAAGAGAATTAGATGTGTGCCATTACTGGGGCAAAACAGCATATTGGAAAATAACATCAAAACTGAGGTCAGAAGATATAAAGTATAGTACTTGCTCCACCAAGAGTGATTGTGTTAACTGAAGAGGTAGGCAGAGTTCTAAGATGGCCCTCGAGATTTCTACCATATTGAACATACACCCTGTGTAATTCCCTGTCTCCCTACATGCGGGTAGCATTTATAATTCTTATGAAATATGATTCCCATGATAGGTTACATTAGATGGCAAAGGTGAAGAAATTTTTCAGATTTAATCATTGCCCCTAAGCAGCTGACTTTAAGTTAATAAAAAGGGAGATTATTCTGGGTGGGCCTGATCTAATCAGTTGAGTGCTCTAAAAAACAGTCTAGACATTAGAGACATTCAAAGCAGCACAGATACTCTCCTTCTGGCTTTGAAGTAACAAAGTGCCCTGTTACAGAGAGGGCCTCATGGCAGGAAATCATGGGCAGCCTCTAGGAGCTGAGGACCTCAGCCCTAAAAACTCAAGCAACTGAAATCTGCCAATAGCCAGTAAACATGAGAGAGGATCCTGAACTTCAAATGTGATCATGCCCTTGAACTGATTTTAGCCTGGTGTATTCTGAACAGAAGACTCCTCACTGACCAAAGCTGTGAGATAAATGCCTATTGTTAGAAGCTACTGAGTTTGTGGGCATTTATCATGTGGCAACAGAAAACTCATACACCTTGGATAACTGATTACCCTTGTGACCTCAATTAAGAGTCAAGATTATAACCTCTTCTAAAGTTCTGAAATGTGAAAGAACTAGCCCAATGCAAGATATACTCATCATTTGTAGTCCTCAAAATTTTGCTTCAATTCCATTTTCCCTAGTCAACTTAACATATATTAAATTAAACTTTTCAGCTGCTTCCTCCTTCTACTAACTCCCAATCAGCTTTGCCACATATGGTTCACCTCTTGGTTAATAGCTTCACCAACTATTCCATGCCCAAAGTCAGAAACACTGGGATCTTTCCCTATCCCTTTCTCTCTTGATTCTCACACAGAGGATAAACTGCCATCTCATCTGAGAAACTTCCTGTAGCTCTGGCCTCTCTCATGCTTCCCTACTATTCATCCAGACAACTGCTATGGCCTTCTCGCAAGATTGTCCCTGCCCATTTGGTACATTTTTTCACTGCTATAGGAATTATCTTTATCAAGAGATAACTGCTTTATTCACTCGCCTGCTGAAACGTGCCTAAGGGCTCCCACACATGGCATTCTGTGTTCTTCACACTCTGCTTACAGTCCTCCCCTCTCTTTTCTCCACCATGCTCCCTGTAGGCCACACTTAACTTTCTGTGAATATAACAGCTTGATTTATATCCCTGTCCAAAAGAGGGTGCATGGATGTCCTAACCTCCTGTACCTGTGAATGGGACCTTATTTGGACACAGGGTCTTTGCAGATGTAATCAAGTTAAGATGATATCATTAATGTGGGCCCTAACTCAATAGGACTGTATAAGGGGAATATTTGGACACAGACACACACACACAGGGAAGAGAATGCCACATGAAGACAGACACACAGGGAGAAGACAGCTGTGAAGACAGAGGCAAAGACTGGAGGGATGCTGCCACAAGCCAAGGAACACCACAGCCACCAAAAGCTGCAAGAGGCAAGGAAGGATCCTCATCCTCCCCAGGGGCTGTGAAATGACCATGGCCTGGACAACACCTTAATTTTGGGCTTCTAGCTTCCAGAATTATGACACAATCCGTATCTGTTTTAATCTAGCAGTTTGTGATGCTTTGTTATGATAGTTATAGGAAATTAATACAATGGTTATGTCAACCCCTTTCATTGATCTAAGTCTTTAAACAAGCTACTCCGTTCTCCCAGAAACAGAAATTTTCTAAACATATTTTAGGATCCAGTATATAAGCCATATCTTCAGATAATCCTTCATGGAGAGATTTGGACCAAGTTTGCTCTCTTTTCTTGATTTTTCTCAGAAGCAGGTTTTCTGATCTCTGTTACAGGACTTCTTACACTGAATTGTTCTGTTATAATTTTCTTGACAGTCTCTTGAACTACAATGAAAATGCTTTGAGGTCAGAAATTATGGCATATAGTTCTTCAACATGCACTTACTGAATTTAAAAAAAAAAAAAAAAAAGACCAACACTTTCACCAGCCTCATATATCTAATGGTAGCTAACTTCAGAATTTTTTTTTTTTCAATTAAGTTGCCTTTTAGACACCTTGGAAGGTAGGACTGTTATTTCCAATTTACAGATGAAGAAACTAAGGACCCATAAATGTTGATTTCACCCTTCCTTTTGCTCCCAGCAGATTAGCAAACCTCCAATGCCCTCCAGAGGCTGGCTATCCGTCTCTACCAGGTGTCACCAAGCAACATCAATTTTGAGAGCTAAGTAGTTTTTTGACGATCATAGTGTGATCAGCAGATGGAAGTTATAATGGAAATTTTTAAAAAAATAAAAATTATTTAAAAAGGCTTGAGATGAAATATGTCATATGATCCCTTTCAGTAAGTCCAACATTTATCACCATTTAATTGACACGCTGAATGAATTATATATATGGCATTATAATGATGTAATAGCTCACAGTCCTCATGGCTTGTGGAGTTGAATGTTCTGAGTGCCGTTTTTGGAAGCAAGAGAGGGATGAGAATGAATATAGTCATCTGGCACACTGTTCAGGGTTTTCACCAGCCACACTTTCCTTGTATTATTGCCATTGTTTAAATACTACATATTATAGGCAACATACATTCACTTGGACAGTGTAGAAATACTTCATGGGCAATATACTTACTTTTTAAAATATAGGTATTTTAAAAACATAGGTACTTACTTATTTTTTCTTGTTTACTCAACTCACTCTTTCTGTTTCTATCTAAAAACTTTTTAACATATTGGCTTTTTAATGTATTGGCTTTTACAAATCATCCAATGCAATTGAGTCTAAGTTCCCAGCTTGCAGATTGGTGGTTAGGGGGCCATCAACTTATAGAAAAACTGCCATCAGTGTGTTGACATGGGAAAATATGATCCCCTCAAGATAAATGGTGTTGATGGAGAGCTTTCTTTTCCTATATGAATGACTTCATGCCCCAAGGAGCCGAAATAGAAGAATAAACCTGAACATGGCTTGGCCAACATCAGTCTTCTAGGTATAAGTCTAATATGCAGCAGACAGCTAACAAATGTTGGATGAATTCAGTTTTTCTCTTTTATTTATGCCCTGGTTTACACAGAATGGTGGAAAATGAATTTTTGTGCAAAATAAAATTTTACTTTGACATTGAAAGTCATCATGACCATCTAGATATAATAATAAAAGCAACAATGACAACAGAATAATAAAGTAACAGTTAATGATTACCAAACACTTATTTATCAATCAGTGCTTTTTTTCTGCATAAAACGAACTTCCTAATTGCAGATGTGAAATGAGAGCAGGGGCTTTCTTTCTAATCCAGGGGACCCTTACACTGAATGCACAGACCACATCCTTCCCACAGGTATGTTGCCACCTCCCACCACTTCACTGAGAAGGAGGCCCCTGATCTAGGACAGAATAAGGGCTCGTTCTTGCCCTTCCAAGTTTGCGGATGCTACTGAGGAAAGTGGATACTATTCGTCTTTGAGAGAGCTTGAGAGTTCACAATGGGAGTTGAGAAGGTTCTGGTCAGTCGGTCAGTTAGTACAGGTACAACCATTCTGACAGGTACAAGAGAGACAGTGCAGGGGCTCATGTTGTTTTATTTGCCCAATTAAGCTAGATAAGGCTGCAGTAACCATTGATCCTAAACGTTCAGCAGTTTGAAACAACAAAGCTTGTTCTTCACTCACACCATATGAATATTACACCTTTCTGGAGGATTTCTGTTCATACTGGACCAAGGCTGATGGCATTCCAACCTTACTGAGCATTGCTGGCAGCTGGAGGAAGAAAGAAAGAGAGGGACAATCACACACTGGGTTTTCGTGTTTCTACTGGGAGTTGATAGAGGTCACCTCTGCTGACGATCGATTTGCCAAAGAAAGACAAGTGGTCATTGATAATGTCAAGACAGGAGAGGTGGTCCTCTTGAATGCCTGAAGGGGGGATGTGTGTCATCAGAGTTAATGGTGAGTAGCACTGCTGCTGCTGATGCTCTCAGGGAACGGGGCCAGAGGGAGAGCTGCAGTCATGGTCTCCGAATGATCTGCCGCTATTTTCTGTTGTGCCCATGCTGGTAAGGCTTTTAGCACCAACTCCAGCAAAACTGTTCAGGTCACCAGTCGCTTCCATATCTCTAAATCCAACGGCCAGTCTCTGTCTTCATCCAGTTGATCTATAAGCACTGTATGACACCTATTTCTCTCAACCACTTGAATTCCAGGTGAGCACACACCTCTGGTTTTTCTCTTACACTATGAGCTTTTTCTCTTTAGTTTCATTTGCGAGTTCTTCCTTGTCTTCCTGACCTTTTTATCTTCTAGTACCAAAGGACAATATCAGTGGCTTTCTTCTCTTCTCTCTCTAAACTCACTCATTTTGTGATCACACCCAGAATCCTTGTTTCAACCCCCCAGTTCTGGGCTGGATAATCTTAAACGCATATAAGTGCCTTTAGCTTTTTCCTGAAATCTAGCTTTCTCTGGTCACCTGATTATTTGATATCTCCAATTTGTCATGTTTAAACCAAAGTCCTGATCTCCCTGTCCAAACATGCTCCTGTTTTACTCTTTTCAGCCCATTTTGTTGTCTTCATCTTCCAAATATATCCAGACTGAATGTATTCACTAGTACCAACCTGGTCGGAGTCACATTTGCATTATTACGTTATCCTCCTGAACAATCTCCCTACTTCTAACCCTGATTGAACCACTCCCTCATTCTGCTATCTCGCATTAACCAGAGTGAAGTGCAGTGGCTTCCCATCTCAGTCTTTGTCACCCCTTGAGTCACACATATTATGGCCTTTCATTCTTTCCCTGACCTTATTTCTTATTAGCCTTCTCTCTACTCACTCAGCTCCTATCACAGCAGCCTCTGACATTTCCTTCAACCATTCCAGATATGAGGGTGTTTGAGTGGCTTAAGTAGTTAAGCATCTGCCTTCAGCTCAGGTCATGATCTCCAGGTCCAGAGACTGGGTCCCACATGGGGCTCCCAGCTCAGCAGCGAGTCTGCTTTCTCCCTCTCCCCTGGCTTCTCCCCCTTGCTTGTGCTCTCTCTGTCCCTCTCTCTCTCAAATGAGTTAAAAAAAAAATCCTTAAAACATTCCAGACTTGCTTCTGGCAGAACTAGTGAGTGTGTGGTTCACACTTTTTTGTGATGCCATTTCCGGTATATAGGCATGGCTCCCTCCTTTCTTTCTCAAGGCTTTGTTCAGAAGTTGTATTTTCTTTTTCTTTTTTTTTAAATTTATCTTTTATTTTCAGCATAACAGTATTCATTATTTTTTTAATTATTTTTTTATTTTTTATAAACATATATTTTTATCCCCAGGGGTACAGGTCTGCGAATCACCAGGTTTACACACTTCACAGCACTCACCAAAGCACATACCCTCCCC
>NC_081565.1:15290750-15306085 GCF_022355385.1 Mustela nigripes
TTTGATGAAGTCCCAAAAGTTCATCTTCGCTTTTGTTTCCTTTGCCTTTGGAGACATATCTTGAAAGAAGTTGCTGTGGCTGATATCGAAGAGATTACTGCCTATGTTCTCCTCTAGGATTCTGATGGATTCCTGTCTCACATTGAGGTCTTTTATCCATTTTGAGTTTATCTTTGTGTACGGTGTAAGAGAATGGTCGAGTTTCATTCTTCTACTATAGCTGCCCAGTTTTCCCAGCACCATTTATTGAAGAGACTGTCTTTTTTCCACTGTATATGTTTTCCTGTTTTGTCGAAGATTATTTGACCATAGAGTTGAGGGTCCATATCTGGGCTCTCTACTGTGTTCCACTGGTCTATGTGTCTGTTTCTATGCCAGTACCATGCTGTCTTGGTGATCACAGAAGTCGTATTTTCAATGTGACCTTGCCTAACTGCTCTTTAAACATATAAACCCCTTTTTAGCGCCTGGGTGGCTCAGTTGTTAGGTGTCTGTCTTCAGCTTAGGTCATGATTGAGCCCTGTTTCCAACTCCCTGCTCAGCGGGAAGCCTGCTTCTCCTTGTCCCACTCCCCCTGCCTGTGTTCCCTCTCTCACTGTGTTTCTCTCTGTCAAGTAAATAAATAAAATCTTTAAATAAATAAATAAATAAATAAAAATATCCCCCCTCTTTTTGCCTTTGATAATCCACATACCTCTTTCTGAAATGTTTTATTTTTCTCCCCATTGGAACTTAGTGCTTTTAAGTACTTTATCATTTACCTATTAATTTTGTTGCCAGTCTCTCCCACCAGAATTTAAAATTCCTGTCTCTTTTGTTGACTTGAGTATCTCCAGTACTTAGAAAAATGCCTAAACCCAGCTGACTGTTAATAATTTTTAAATTGAATGAATAGATGATAAAAGAATGAATGAATTAATGAAGTTAATTTGTTGTAGTTTGGGCTTTTCACAAGAACAACCTGGGATTAAAGGACTGGTCGGCCCATGTACAAGTGACCCATCAATCTTCTTAAGTAACACCACTAAAGCCAATTTCCTTCTTATTATTCAAGCATAGCATATGCAGTGAAATCCAAACTATGGCACTATAGCAAAATCACATCATATTGTGTATAATATCTAGTGTCTCTGGGCTAATATATTTTAGGGAATTCTCTAATAACCACAGGGAGATGAAAGTCTCATTTCAAGGTATTATTTGATTGGATGTTCCAGATCACAGAAGGGGAATTATCCTGGGGATCCCTATCAACACAATCTGGTATTTTACTATGACTCATTTATTCCTCAAATGAACCTAGAGAGAGGGTTCTGGGGTAACTTTAGTTAAATCCCTTTTCTTAATGCCTCTCCTGAAAGATCTCACTGACACTTGTCATACAATTAGAGCTGGTTTCCTCTCTTTGGATGACAAAACGGAAAAAAAAAAGAGAGAGAGAGAGAGCGGGAGAGAGAGATGAGATGAGCAAAGTGTACGAAGAAGAAAGCAGAAAGGTTTGTGGGTCCTGTCCTTTAAAAAGTTGTATTTTTTTTTTAAAGAATATGCAATGCTTACCACGTTCCTGTGAGAACTTTGTCCTCCTAGAAATTATGCTTAGTGTATGCTGACAATGTGGCTATCAGAATGTAAACAGGGACTTGTTCAGTGGAACTGCTGTCACAGAAGGAGTAAGCTGGTCTTTTCAAGGATCCCGTAAGTAACATCCCGCAATTTTCTTGAGTGTGGCCCTATTGAGAAATAGACATCAAAGTGTAAACGTTATTAGAAATCAAGTTGTCTTAGAAAAGGGAACCTCATCTGCAACCACACTTGGGTTTTCTGAGAATTTACTCTCTAAAATATATATCAGCCCTTAGAAGTTCTTGGTCTGTTCTATTACCCAATCTCCTGTAGAAACATAACATGTAGTGGGTGTTAGAAGACACAGACATAAACAAACAAAGAAGGCTCTGTCCTGACATTCCGTACAAGAGATCCACAAGAGCCCTGAACTGGTCATGCTGAACTCCTCCTCTTGAACCTACCAACCAAGGAATGTTCTTCCTTCTTGATAATGTGAGAGGAAAGGTCCAGAGAAATCAGAAGTATTTCCAAATTGAGGAAATGAAAGGGACATCTGTGGCAATGTAAGGAAAGGGAGATCTGTGTTCTTCCTTAGCAAAGAAAATTAAAATTAGCTCTAATCAGAACTCACTGTTCATTGTCTTAAGGAAAAAAAAAAAGATAATAAAATCAGAGGAAAACTTCTTGACTTTCAAGTCAGTATCCAATTGCAACAGAGGACCCTTTTTGACTCACCACTTATATACTTCCAAGAAATTGTGTGTGTGGATAATGAGAATGACTGTAATACTTGGGCTTTTAATAGAAAAAAAAAGAAATATTAGTAGAGAGAAGAAACCACTTGAATAAACAGGCTGAAGCCTGTGTCATACCAAGATATTTTCTGATGGACTGGAGTAGGGAATGAAGTGTGATTGTAAAATACTTTGTCAGTCAATATCTGCCACTTGATGCCCTTAAAAATATGTTTCTTTATATATTATGAAGAATCAAAATTAAGCCCAGCCCAGGTAGAAAATCCCTCCTTATTCTGACAAAAAAAATAAGACAAGTAGACTCAAGTGTTACCCCATTTAACAAGTCAAGAAACTGAAACAGAGGACCACTGATCTGCCACAAGAACTTTGTGGTCTAACAATACATCTACAAGCTAAAGCCTAAATATCTATCCTTATAGCTGATACCAATTCTCCAACCACGTTTTCAATTTTTTTGGCCTGCCATTCTTGATCAAGGCCTTTCCTGTGGTATTTATGTGTACAGGTGAATAAATTTCCTTTCAGCATCATAGTAGAAAAAGACAGAGTGAGTTTCAATTTCATGTACATAGAACTGAAGGCATTCACTGGTTTCATTCAAGTCACCAAAGTCAATGAACTATCTAGTAAATAAATTCCTTAAGCATATAGATTGAATCCATACTGCTTAGATAAGAAAGACTTTAATAAGTATTTTTGTCATGAATGAATAAAAGTTCTATCTTAAATATGACTGTGATTTATGATAGATTATGAGAGGTCATTGTGTAAGGTTTGGGGGATGTTGCCTTATTATCTTCATCTACTTCATCTCCTGAAAGAATATTTCCCTTTGCTCAATTCTCATTTTTCTCTATGATAAAAGACTTGATTAAAACATGTGGACAAGTTTTGAAAACTAATTATTACTTACCTTCTGCAACTGAAGTTTGCCATTAATTTAAGTCTTCCATATCAAACACCACTCTGATTTTGGAAAACCCACGAAGCTTCTCTGCCTCCTGCTGGGTGAGTATTGCTGGAAGTGAGGATATCGGGGCTGGCACTTGGGCTAGGAAAGGTCACTCAGATGGCCCCATCCATGACTCTGACTCCTGAGGATTTGATGTAGAGTTGCAGAGATGGTAAAGAATTATTCATGGTGGCAGCATCACCAAGAGTCCCATGATAGCAGTGGTGGTAAGGGTCTACTGGCAAATGGCAACATCCAGAATCCCTCCACTGGTGGCGGTACCGTTTCCAATGTGTGCAGACCACAGATGCATTTCCTGCTGCTTAGCCTCTCAAGGTTTCTGCATTTTTAGCCTTTTTTTTTTTTAAAGCATTCAGTGTAACTCCATTTTATAAACTTATTTTAGAAATTGTTTTGAAATAATACATCACTTAGAGAATGCCCAGTTTTTTTCCTGTAAGTTGTAATGTCATTGACATATAACATATAACAGCCTGATTGATGAGTCTACAGTTGATTCTGTAAGCTACCCAGTATCCTTGCAATAAATTGCCTTTATCACCAAAGTATTCGTTCTGTTGTTTGCAACTAAAAACTATGACTGATAAAGAGATTAGTACCAACAAGTGGGTTACAGGCAATGGTCCCCAAGAAGAAAGGAGGAATCTGTGATAGATTACCTGACCACGTTAGAGCTGAAGGCAGTAGTAATTCTGTTATAATTCAGGGAAGGGAATTTGGATGCCCATGGCGGGAAACAGTGGTACGGCTAATTAAAGCATCATCTGTGTGTGCCTTGAATGAAGTACCCATTAACATCAAAGCTTTGGGAATTGCACTGTCATGACCATAAAATAGTATGAAGGACAGGAGCAGCCGGGTGAGGCATCTACTCCTCTTAGCACTTTAAAGCCATAAAGAAAAATAATGAAGAGCAGAAATCCCTAAAATCTTAGCTCAAAATGAGGACTAAAATCTAGGGATTTTCTATGAATTAAGAAATACAGACAACAAAACCATAACAAAACAAAACAATCTTTCTCTTCTGTAGCCACAAAACTGAAGTCAATGACAGATGAAATGTCAAATTACAACATCAGTGGAATTAACATCTTTGTATTTCTTTGATGTGAACACTAGGCACTGATTTGTTTCAAAGGGTCTCTGTTCTTATTTGTTCTCTTACCCTGGGAAAGTCAGACAGTGTCATGGTTAGGAGCTAGCCAGAATATCTCCATTTTACCATAGGAGGGAAGCAGTCAGTTAGTTGGTGTCCTATTGCCTCAATTTCCCTTTCTATAAAGTGGGAACGGCAATAATATCTACCCCATAGAGTTATTGTGAAATTTAAACTAATTAATATATGTAAGGTTATCAGAAGACTGCCTGGAACACGGTAATCCCTGAACTAGACAGCAGCTAGAGCTACGGTGGCCAGTGTTACTGTTACCACATTGCTGACACATTGCTGATAAGATCTGTAGGGGAGGAAGGAGCAGGTACCACACTGAGATGGCAAGAGACATGCACGTGAGGGGATGCACAAAAAACTCCAAGAAATACATGGGCCTCAGTGTTGTTTCTACAGATCCTAGGAAATCTCCAACAGAGTAAAGAGCCGGTCAGGATTCCTTGCGTTTTATGCCATTGTGGGGGAAAAAAGGCAGGATGCTTCACTGACCTCTTAGGATTTTGAAGTAAAAAATAGACTGATTTTATCTATGCTTCTCTGACTCATTTACTAGGTGAATTAGGCTCACTTTATGTTGCCTCTGGAAGATGAGAAGGATGATTTGGGCCATAACGAGAATAGCATCCTAATTGGCACTTATGACCTAGCAGAACCAGTGTTGTTACAAATAGCCCTGTGCTTCCAGGTAGAATGATTTCTTGTTAAGGTCCTGAAGAACGGCAGGAAACAGAGATAGAAAACTACCTATAAGCAAAAGCTTATTCAACCATACCACAGAATTTTGCCTTAGTGAAAAGGTACAATGCTAATGTTTTAATCATTTAAATGAGACTTAGTCTAATCATAGGAAAACAAATAGCTAAACACAATCTAATGCAAGGGAGGGTGATTTAATAACTTTTAGATTTTTGTTTGTTTTTCATTATGCCACCCACATTTGCTCTAATACCCAAATCATTTAGCAACTCAAAGCTTTGCCCATGGCACTTTATTTTCTTGTGGAAAGATGGAAGTTGTTAAGATCTCAGTTGGCTGTTCTCTTTTTTCTTTTTGGAATGTACAATGCAGTAACAGAATATATTCACTATGAAAAAAAAAAAAAAACACTTATCTGGGGAAAAAAAAAAAAGGTGAGAAATGGGAGGGTGATCTGCTACTTGGAAGAAAAGAGCAAGTGACCTCAACTTTGAATCCTCACCATGAACTTGGGAATTTTGAAGTTGGGAATGTTTTTCTTCTTAAAGCAGAGAATGTTTCAAAGTGTGTTTGAGGTACCAATGACTTCCTAGCTCTGGAGATATAAAGGGGGATTGCTGAAAACTTGCCATTGATTGCTCTTTCTTTGGTATATCAGTTTAAAGATAGCTGCTAACATTGGTGATGTAAGCTTGTCTGACTTACTTTGGCCTTCCAAGGGCATTTGTTCAGCAGACCATGGCAAGGGTGGACAGAGAAACTCCGTAAGAAAGAGAAACATGGGTACTATTTTCAATCACTGTCTCAGCATCCTGGGCTAAATCAAGTGCTTAATTTTCTGTGAAGTCTATTTTTTCAGTCTCAATGTAAATTGCAAGGCTGGAAGGTACTTCAAAACTTATAAAATCCAAATTCCCCCAGAGAATTCTCCAAACCATACAAGCTAATTATAAACCTTGATTTTGTACTTTTTACAAGACTGTACGTTTTAATCAATGGATGAGTGTTAACATCTCTGTTACATATTAACCACAGTAAAAGAATAATGGTAATGTTGACAGAAATGTTCTTTGGTGTTATCATGTTGGGCATTGTGCTAGCACTTTCCATCTGTGAACACATGACTTTAAGATAGGTGCTCTGTGTTCCACCTCACAGATGAGGAGTTGTTCCCCACCACGACCAAAGGTATCTCTCCTTCACGGAGCAGTACTTAAATCTCATACTTTTTTCATAGGTCAGCTCAAATTGTCACCCATCCTATTCCCCTTTCCTAATGTACTCAACAATAATCATTTTTCAGTAAATATTTATTGAGTACTTTTTGTATGTCAAGCACCATGCAAGGCAAACAGTATATTTGTGGGTGAAGAAAAAAATTATATTTTTAACCATGTGGTAATGTAAAACCTAATGGAGGACACAAATAATAAATAAGCAAATGAATATATGATTAGAATGACAATATATATAATCTTGGAGTAAATTTCAGCCAGTGGTCAAAGCAGGTGGCCTTATTATGCCTACTTGGGACCTTTGTGCAAATAGGAAAAATTCAGCCTTTGCTCAAGAGTCTTTACTGACCATCAGATTATTATAATAAATACACAAATCCGTGCTGACTAGCAATGACAGCAGCACCTCCTAGGATTTGCAGTATAGAACCTACAGAACTGTACGCAGAGGCCTTGAGATGGCAAACACAGCAAGCTGTCAAGGATGAAGATGTGTCAGCCACTCAGAGAAGGCAGAAGAATATTTTGGGTGAAAGAATCAGCAAGTATAGAGACGTTGAAATGGGGAAGAACATATGGTTCTGAGAAACTGAAAACAGGCCGGTGTTACGGAGGCATAATAAATCAGAGAGAAACAGTACTGGGAAAACAGGCGAGCAAATACGGAGTGCGGCTCTACTGAAACTGCAAGTCTGCTCCCTGACTTTAAGCCCAAGAATGCCAGAATCAGATTTGGGTTTTTGCTTGGGAGGATAACTGGGAGTGAAATGGGAAGTGTGATACAAATAAAGGGCCATATTGCGAGAGTCTGGTTAAGCGGTATCAGTGGTCTTTAGTAGTGACTTGACATAATTGTTCTGACTTGACATTTCTGGTACCAAGCGAGGGTCTTTACGTTGGTAGGGACTCTATTTTACATGGTATATCTCTATTAGTTTTGGAACTTTGGAGATGTGAAATAGGTATTAGCATAGGGAAGGAAGAAACTCACTTCTCACCTCCTCTGTGCCACCGGTTGAGCAGGCACTGAGATGCGTGCGCTCTGACATGCAGGCGTTTGAATCAGCAATCACCGCTCTTGGAAAGGAGTGGGGGAAAGCAGAACTTGGGCAAAGGGAGAAGCTGAACAGCCATGCAAGGCCAACAGAACCCCAGCCCACTCCTTGTGTACTGTCACATTTACTGCCTGAAAGGAACAGAATGAGCCAAGGGACCAAGTCGTGAAAGACACTCCATGTTTGGGAAACATTTCTATCTCAGGACCTTACATAATGTGACGATAACTGAGTGCTTAAAAAAGGAAGTGGCTTCTGAAAAGAATGGAAGTCAAAAACCAGAATGATTATGGAATGGGACTTGGTGGTGGAAAAAATGTCCTCTCTCATCAAGGACTTCGTTAAATGAGGCCCCTTCCCTGTAACTCAGTTTCCCCATATGCAAAATTAGAGACTTAAAGCAGATGGCCTTAAATGACCCTCCCTATTCTGAAATTCTGTGATTCTGAGTAAGAAAACCCAGTTTAGGAAACCCATTACAGCCGTAGCTGTCCTTTTCCATTAGTCCAAATGCATCTAGACTCATCAAAATGGGTTTTGACTCGCAGGGACCAAATGTCTTCATTTAGAAGAGACGGGAAAGGCAGCCTTGCAAATTACACCATTTCTTCCACCTCCATTATGCTCCGAGCATTCTGCCAGTGCTGTTACAACCCAACAGCACGCAGCCAATTGGAGCAGAAAAGACAATAACCTTAATGGGAAGGAATTGGGAGCTGGGAGACGCCACAGATTGTATTAGGAGAAATGAAATAATATTTAATTTCCCTGGTCATAAATAATCTGTCTGCCCACATTACGAGCATATCAGAGTTGACAGGGAAAATAGTCACCAACATGGGAAAAAAAGGTCATTATTTTTTCATTATTAGTGGGTAATGAGGGTGGGGGGCACATCAGATGTCTTTTTTTTTTTCCCCCTGACAGATGGAACTGCGGTGGCAGAGTTGCTAAGAGTAGCTAGTAATCCTCACAATTTGTTAGCAAGAGGCAATAGCAATGATCTTGGCGATTCCTCACTCATACTGGTAAGGTTGTTTATAGGTTTCAAAGTACTAAGACATTTGTTTCTTCATGAGCATCTCACTATGTGAGAAAGGACAGTCATTTTAAAGGTTAGGTTAGTGAGGCTCGATATTTGATAAATTGTTTTGGCAAAGCAATGACCTAAGAACTTCAGACTTAACCTTACTAATTTCAAAATTCGGTTATCATAGCCAACAACCTATACTCTTTATTTTTACTCGCATTTTTAAATTTAAATCAGCTCACGTTTTTACTTATACTTGTTTTAAAGGATCCTTTACATAGCACCATCATAAATGGAAGGCTCAAGTCAGCAGTCTAAACTAGAGGTACCGTTGATTCTCACTATTCATGGCAGTTACGTTCTGTAAAGTCTCCACAAATACTGAACTGTTGCCTCGACAGGAAATTCAGGGCTAGGTTCCTGCAAACCTCTGATCACAACATTTTCATCAACCAATCAGTATGTAACCTTTTTTTTTAATGTGTTTCTGTTCAAAGACATCTTCTTTAATATGTATGGTTGATTTAATCTGTATCATTGATTTAATGTATATTGTTGACTCATTAAAATTCCAATTCACAGCCAATAACACTAACTCATCTGAATGAAGCTTTATCTAATACGTGTTTTCTCCTTAAGGTACATCCTTGTACTTGAGTACAAGTACTCAAGCGTTAGTACACTCTTTATCACTATGTTTGGGGGCCATTTTAAACCATAAAACAACTAGCAAAAAACACTCACAAAAATGTGAAAAATATGGCATCAAACAGACCATGTAACAGACACATCCACAGTATGAGAACTGAAACAAGGAAGCACGGTGTCACCTTGTCTAGCCTCAGCTGGGAAACTATGTGTAGGGTGACTCAATTTTCACTACACTGTACACGTCTGCAAAATTGCTGCCAGTATTGATTCGGTGATTACAAATAAATTTTAGTGAACAGGTGAACTCAAAAATATAATTTCTGCACATAATGAGGATCGACCATCACTTTAAAATTAAATCCAAGGAAAACAATTACATCCTAATTTCTCAGTAGGAGGTTTGGTTTTTTTCTTTGTTAAAAAAGGAGGGTGAAATCGAGTGTTGAAGACTTTGCTGGCCTCAGACAAGGAGTTTCCTCCTGACTTAATCTGAAGGATTGGAATAATATTAAAATGAAAATAATTTTCTGATCATATGATACACTTTTTCTTACTTCCAGGTTTATGTACCACTTACGATCATTTTGAGAACCTTTTCAATCATCACAAGTATCACAGATAAGACATTTGGAAGATGCCAAGGGTACAAACTCACTCTTTGGGAAATACTGTGCTAGAATATGAAAATCCCCCCGTTGTCCTGAGCCTCTATATCCTCCCAACACTGTGGTAGGGACAGCAGTCTTCCCAGGAAGATGCGGCTGACGGTAACTCCCTGTGGCTGGACAGCTTACTGGGCTGCTTAGCCACCTCTGCATTCTATTCTTGTTCTTGGGAGAAACACTTTTTACCTAAGAGATGTGCAAACCTCCAACTGGTTGACCTTATCTCCCTGATATGTCTAAGAAATCTTTCAATCTTTAAAAAAACAAAAACAAAAACAAAAACAAAACCCAGAGAGCTAAATACTGCTCCCCTCTTGAAATGTGCTTCAGAAATAATTTCATTCCCCTGTTTTCTTTTGCTGAGTTAAAGAGCTGAGTCTGAACTGAACAGGAGACAGTCAGCTTCTGCAATCACTTTCTCGGTTGGTGGGACAGGAACTTGTGGGGACCTGTTTCTTGTATCTGAGCCCAGGCTCAGATAGGTAGAGTTGCCCCAAACTGCTGTGTGTGAGCAACTTGTGTAACACCCAGCAAATACTTACTAGTTTGTATAGACAGTAGGGATCAGTGAGAAAAATGGAATTTAAAATACTCCTTATAATAAACAGAGCCATACAAGCTTATTGACTTTTTATGACCAACACTGCTGGTGTAGAAAGACAGAAAATTAACTCAAGTTGAAAAAAAAAATGGATTCTAGGTTCAGATTTGCCAAGTATTGAGGGTCCAAATAATCATTTAGCCTTAACATTGTGGACATGGCTAGTCCAATGTACTAATTCAGAGTGGCCCACTGCAAAGACACTTAGTGTTAGCATGTTAACTAACATTGCTAGTTATTACATGAGTGACCAAAGAGCAATGTATTCAGTCTCTTCGCTTCTCAGTTTTGTATTTATAGAATAAGAGTAATAGAACTACTTAAGAAGACCTTTGCAAATAGTAAATGAGGTGTTTGGGGAGCAATAAAAGTACAAGGCACCTAGGAAACTGTTAGTTCACAAGAAATTCCTTTTAATCTAAGCCTCACATTTCTCAGCAGTAATCGGGAAATTTTATCATTTGGAAGGAACTGGTATTACAGAATAATAAGGAAGAGAGCTTTCACAGCAGACAGGCTCGGAGTCCAATTCCTCTTCTGCTACCTGCTACCCTGTGAACTCGAGGAAACTACGTAGTGTCTGTGAGTCTCAAGTACTTCCTCAGCTTTAGGAAACGATTATAAAATAGACCTCCCAAGAAGTAGTCAGGATCAAAGCATGTAAAGCACTTAGTGCCTGGAACAATGTAAAGAATCAGTAATTTTTTAAAAAAATTATTTAAAAATTGTTTCTCTTAAAGTTTAAGAGGTATTGATACTAACCAATCTTAATCATCAGGAGAAATACTCATGGTTTGTGGAGACTGAGAGCATCAACTCTTGATCGGGATTGCATTAAGTGTGTAGATTGCTCTCGGTAGCATAGACATTTTCACAATAGTTGTTCTTCCAATCCATGAGCATGGAATGTTTTTTCATTTCTGTGTGTCTTCCTCAATTTCTTTCATGTGTACTTTATAGTTTTCTGAGTACAAATTCTTTGCCTCTTTGGTTAGGTTTATTTCCAGGTATCTGCTTGTTTGGGGTGCAATTGTAAATGGGATTGACTCCTTAATTTCTCTTTCTTCTGTCTTGCTGTTGGTGTATAGAAATAGAGCATCAGCTTTTTTTTTTTTTTAGAGCATCAACTCTTAAAAGCACAAGGATTTGGCAGTCAGACAAACATAAACTCATAGTTGAAAAACATCTTGGTGATCATACAGGCCACTCTGTATTGTGCGTGAATAACCATAAAGATATCTCGGGCAAATATTTGCTTTGACTCTGTTTCAAAGCCTTTGATCAATCCAGGGGACACTCACTCTTGGGAGGCAGCCCATCCAATTGTCTTGAAGTTTATTCTGTTAAGAAGTTCATAATTATATCAAATGAAGTCTATCTTCTTGAGACTTTCACCCATAGGTCCTGGTTCTGCTGCTACATACAAAGGCAGCTCCTCTGAACACCATGGAAGCAGTTGAAGACTATCACCCTATCCTGTGGTGGGTGTGAGTTAAGGGATAAGATCTTGGTCTGACACATGTGGGTTAAAACCAAGTCACCCTGTACTCTCAGGTTGTGTGATGTTAAAAAATAGTTATGTAACTCATTAAATCTCAGTTTCAATACAGGGCTACAGACACACACACACACACACACACAGAGCTTCCCTCAGACTAAGTGATAAAACTAATGAAATGGTGCATTCAAATTCCCTAGGACAGCGCTTAGCACAAAACAAGTTACTTGCGAAGTTGCTGCCATGTTTTAGCCATTAAAATAAATCTAATCTTCTTCCCTGGCCTCCTTAGTCCCAGACTGCGTATCTCCCTGATTTTTAATTTTCTCATTCACTCTCCTAGATTCTTTTCTCTGAATATACTCTAAAAGTGTGATTCAGAATTATTCTTTGTATTCCAGGCCATCGGACCTGAATGCAGAACAAAAGAGAATAGACATCTTCCTCATGAAGTAGCTTTCATTAAAGTCACACCATGCCACAGGTTAATACTAAGTGACATTCAACTAATTCCCCATAGTTTTCTTTTCTTTGTTCTTTAACTTCTGTTACAAAAACAAATTTCATCAAATCCAACCCCATAAACAAACAAAGGCCAAGAAAGAGTCTGCTACTTGCCCAAGGTTACATCAAGGCTTGGCCAAGGTCTGAGGCCCAGAAAGCAGGCTGCCAACTCTCAAACCACTGCTGTTTTCAACCAAGCGTGCTGTTTCTCGCACTGTAATTCCTGAGGATTGCTTTAGCAGCTTTAAATTCTTCCTTCATCTCACCCCTGGGACCCAAAGGTCATTCTCAGTGTAAGAAAAGAGGTGGATTCAGGGAGTGGGAATATGGTCAAGCTTGGGAGAAGCAACTTTCACAGGGGTGACTCCAATATCTGGTGTCCACTGCCAAGTCACTGACCCTTACTGTCTCTATACCCTTTGTACACTATGGCCTGGACAACCCGTAACAGCCAGTACTGAAGGTGAAGTCACCAGGCAACAAGACTTCTGGTCATGACTCCTTCTTCTCTGATATCCCCCTTGATAGTCTCTACCACCTGAAGCCTCTGATGCCTTCAGTGCCTCTGCTTTCTCGCTTGTCAGCAGCCTTTCCCCACGTAAACTTTGGTTGGCTTCCCCCTCCAGATTGTCTAACAGCTGCTCCTGATAAATACCAGAGCAGCTGATTTTCTGTAGGAAATGAAGCACAGCCGGCGGCTGGCTGTGGTGACTAAAGACAGAGGAACTTAACAAGTCCTCCAGCGGAAACTCAGTTCAGCAGGGGAGGGCTACAGCATACAAGGAACAGAGGTCAGATTCAAAAGTAGGATGCCAGAGACCAATCATCAGTGTAGGATACCAGCGACCTCTATCATCATGGAAACATTCTGATCATCAGATTGATGAAATACTGATTTATGGATTTCAAAACAATGAAAATGACCATGGATTAAAGGGGGATTATTATTATTATTAGGGTGGCTTGAAAGGGTTAAGCTTCTGCCCTGAGCTCAGGTCATGTTCACAGGGTTCTGCGCTCCCTGCTCAGCAGGCTCCAACTTCTCACTTTGCCTCTCCCCTTGCCTATATGCACATGTGCGTGCTCTCTCTCTCTGACAGATAAATAAAATCTTTTAAAAAAGATGGATTACATAATGATAAAGAGACCAATTCCCTGAGAAGAAATAACAATCCTCAACATGTATGCACCTAAAAATAGAGCTAAGAACAAATTAGAGTCAACATACATAAGGCAAAACCATTAAAATTAAAAAGAGTAAGAGGGGAACATGAGTGGCTCAGTTGATTAAGTATCCAACTCTTGATTTTTGTCTCCTGTCATGATCTCAAGGTGGTGGGATCGAGCCCCACACCAGGTTTGTGTTCGGCTAGGAGTGCGCTTAAGATTCTTTCCCTCTCTCCCCCTCTGCCTCTCCCCACATCAATCTCTTTAAAAAAAAAAAAAAAGTTTATAAAAGAGTAAAACACATATGCATAATTCAATACTGCCTTTTTTAGTAGTTGGTAGATCAAGTAGGTAAAGATTAATAGTTGACGTGGACAGCACTACCGATCTACTTAACTGATATTTATAGAATATTCCATTAACAACAGCAGAACACATATTCCTTTAAGCTCAGAGGGAACATTCACCCAGATAGGTCACATTCTGGCCTAGAACACATATTAAAAAATTTAAAGAATAGAAATCATACAAAGCATGCTCTCATACTACAGTAGAATCAAACAAGAAATTAATAACTAAAAGATAAATAACTCCCACATATTTTGAGATCAAACAACGTCCTTCTAAATAGCATACCAAAGACAATGTCACAAATTTTAAAGCATATTTTGGACTTAAAAAATGGAAATATAACTGAATAAAATTTGTGAGTTGCAGTGAAAGCAGCATTAAAAGT
The DNA here is from genome assembly GCF_022355385.1 of Mustela nigripes. Taxonomy (NCBI): domain Eukaryota; kingdom Metazoa; phylum Chordata; class Mammalia; order Carnivora; family Mustelidae; genus Mustela; species Mustela nigripes. Next base: position 15,305,057 of record NC_081565.1, read on the forward strand.
AGAATTTATAGCATCAAATATCTTAAGATCTAAAATCTAGTCTAGATCTAAAATCAATCTAAAACCAAGATATAAAATCAATAACATAAGATTCTACCTCAGAAAGAGAGAAATAAAAGGGAATTAAGTATAAAACAAGCAGTATGAAGTAATTGATAAAAATCAGAGCAAAAATCTATGAATTTGGAAACAGGAAAAGAATAGAGAAAATCAATGCAACTAAAAACTAGTTATTTGAAAAAAAATCAATAAAATCGATAAACATCTAGCCAGGCTGAGAGAAAAAGAAGGTACAAGTTTAAAGCACTAGAAATCAGGTAGGGTCATCACTACTGATACCTTGAACATTAAAAGGATGAAAACTTACATGTCCCCGAATTTGATAACCTAGAAAAAATTGGCAAAGCCCTCAAAGGACTCAAAATACCAAAATCCACTAAAAAATAATCCGACTATAACTACAAATGTTTTAAAAATGAATCAATAATTAATAAACTTACCAAAAAATCACCAGCCCAACCTGGTTTTACAGGTGAATTCGAATAAACATTTTTTTTAATTCTACTTAACATTTAATATGGTATATATACACAATGGAATACTATGCAGCCATCAAAAGAAATGAAATCTTGCCATTTGCAACAACATGGATGGAACTAGAGCATATCATGCTTAGCGAAATAAGTCAAGCAGAGAAAGACAACTATCATATGATCTCCCTGATATGAGGAAGTGGTGATGCAACATGGAGGCTTAAGTGGGTAGGAGAAGAATAAATGAAACAAGATGGGATTGGGAGGGAGACAAACCATAAGTGACTCTTAATCTCACAAAACAAACTGAGGGTTGCCGGGGGGAGGGGGTTTGGGAGAAGGGGGTGGGATTATGGACATTGGGGAGGGTATGTGATTTGGTGAGTGCTGTGAAGTGTGTAAACCTGGTGATTCACAGACCTGTACCCCTGGGGATAAAATATATGTTTATAAAAAATAAAATAAAGTCTTCTTAAAAAAAAAAAAAAAAAAAAAA
>NC_081565.1:15306185-15320489 GCF_022355385.1 Mustela nigripes
CTCCCTGATATGAGGAAGTGGTGATGCAACATGGAGGCTTAAGTGGGTAGGAGAAGAATAAATGAAACAAGATGGGATTGGGAGGGAGACAAACCATAAGTGACTCTTAATCTCACAAAACAAACTGAGGGTTGCTGGGGGGAGGGGGTTTGGGAGAAGGGGGTGGGATTATGGACATTGGGGAGGGTATGTGATTTGGTGAGTGCTGTGAAGTGTGTAAACCTGGTGATTCACAGACCTGTACCCCTGGGGATAAAATATATGTTTATAAAAAATAAAATAAAGTCTTCTTAAAAAAAAAAAAAAAAAAAAAACAATGATACCAAGTTTCCATAATCTCTTCCAGAAACCAAACACAGAGGGAATATTCCTTCAATCATTTTATGAGGTTACTACTACCATAATAAGAAAACCAGATAAAGACATTACAAGGAAACTATAGGCCAATATCTCTCACGAACATTGATGAAAAATTCCTCAATAAAATATTACCAAACCAGATCTAGCAATGTATTTAAAGAATTTTAAAAATACCACCAAATAGGATTTATACCGGGTATGCAATGTTGGTCCCGAAAGCAAGTAATGTAACCTACAAATTACCAGATCAGAAAAGGAAAAGCACATATCAGTTGGTGAGATAAAGCATTTGACAAAATTTGTTGCCTCGTGATGATAAAAACTTCTAGAAAACTAAGAATACAGGGGAAATTCTTCAACTAGATAAAGAATATCTAAAGAAAAAACTGCTGTAGTTCAAGTCATACTAAATGATCAAAAACTGGGTACTATCCCCTAAGATCAGAACAAGGCAAAGATACTGTCATATTTGTCACAGCAATATCCCAAAATGGGTCCATCTGTTAGCCTTGTCTGCAGTATCAATTTCTGAATGAATATCTATAATTTTGACATAAAATTCCATGCCTTTTCCAAAACTTTATAGTTTATACTGTTGGGGTCATAAGGTCATAATCCTCTAATATTGTGACCTGTTGGCTATGTTATATAGTATTTTCTTCTTTTTTATGTATCTTTGATTCAACCTGTATAAGGCAGATGTTTAGCATTATTTATCCCCATACATAATCCAGTTTCTCCAGCAACATCTATTAAATAATCTTTGTCCTTTCCACTATTCATCTATACTACTATCTCCACCATATACTAAGTTGTTACTTTTATTTATTTATTTAAGATTTATTTATTTATTTGACAGAGATCACAAGTAGGCAGAGAGGCAGGCAGAGAGAGGGGGAAGCAGGCTCCCTTCTGAGCAGAGAGCCTGAAGTGGGGCTCAATCCCAGGACCCTGGGATCATGACCTTAGCCAAAGGCAGATGCTTAACCCACTTAGCCACCCAGGTGCCCCAAGTTGTTACTTTCAAATGGGTTAGGTTTTAAGGCTGTTAAAGTCTTTATCAAGAATTTTTAAACTCTTTCCCTTTACTGCTTGGTTATTGCTATGATTTTGTCTTCAAGTCTGACGGGAAAAATCCTCTCCCTTTGTTCTTCTTTTCTAAAATTCACTTAGGTCTTCATGAACATTTTATTTTTCTATGTACATTTTAGAAAACTTTTCCAAGTCTTCAAAAATGCTAAGTTAATGTGAAACTTTCCAGGGATTTGGGGATTGCAGACAATTATTTGAATGCCATTCAGCATCTCCTAAGTGCTTGGGAAAACTGGACAGTACTTGGCATGGGCCAGACACAGTGCAAAATGCTTGATGTGTTTTACTGAAGACATTTTTCACAAAAACTCCATGAAGACTGCATGTTATTAGCATGTAGACTGCAGACAGCAGGCGCTGGATCCCACCAGCACTTCTGAGGGGTCTTATGCATTCATCTCAGAACCGACCTACAGTGTAGAAGGAGGAGGCATTTGTGTATCTGCTCTCAAATCCTGCTGGTTGACAGCTTGATCCTTCTTGGGGCACTGACTCTCTGGCTTCCGGATTGCATGGTTGCATGCAGGATATTTCATGTAGGCGCCCCTTGAGAAACCCTGGGGCAAAAAGCTAGAGGTACCTGATGAATGTCTGAGGCAAGGTACTGCCAGGTTACTCTGAATTAGGCCATTCACCACTCACATGGCTAGAGTAAGCGGCGAGGTCCCCAGGACTGGAAGGGGTGCACAAGACTTGTTTGGTAGTCACTGAAACTGTGTGAACTGACTTATTGCAGTATCTAACCTGGTCTTAATGGAAATAAGTATGTATTACCCTTGTAATCAGAAACCACACACACACATACACACACACACACACACACACACACACACACACATTATTGTTTGGTTCTATAAAATAGTTCAGTATCCTTATGACAGTTAACTCTCAATTCACATTGAAACCAATACGGCAAAGTGAGACATGCTAGGCATCTCAGAGTCTTCCTTCATTTCTTCCTCAACTATTCAACCACCAAAGGCAATCATTTCCACCTTCTAAACAATATTCAGAACTGCCCCTGCTTCTGCATCTGCTGCCCCGGCTTTAGTTGGGGATTTTATTAGTATGTACCTCAAACACTGCCAGAGCCTCCAATCTCCCCCATTTGTAGTTTATACCTAAAATTAAACAGGGACGTAATAAAATCCTGCTTAAAAGTTATTTCAAGGGCTCCCTATTGTCATAAACTTTAAGTACTTTACAAGGAAGTCTCATAATCTAGTCCCAACACACATATCAAGCCCTAGTCTACACCCTGCAGTTGAGGCACACAACAGAAATACCAAGGAAATCCTAAGACTTTTCATGCCACTTGGATTGTGGACAAGCCTCTCTCTACTGGGAAGACTTTCCCTCACTTTTACCTAGAGCAGGAACTGGGCATCCACAGCCCTCAAAGAGCAATCACCCATGAGCTAAACATGTTTTTTATATTTTCAAATGATTGAACAATTTTCTTAAGGATAATAATAGTTTGTGACACATGAAAATTATATGAGATTCACATTTCACTGCCATGACTAGGAGTTTTTCTGGAACACATCCACACTTGCTTATTCATTTGCATGTTGTTGAGGGTTAGTTTGGTGCTATCAAGGCAGAGCTGAGTTGCTGTCAGAGACTTGTGGCCCACAAAGCATAAAGCATTAGTTACCTGTCTTTTTACAGAAAACATCCACCGAGAACATCCACCCTTCCTTCAAACCCTGCCCACAAAGGGTCATTCACAGCTCTGTCCTACAAAAATGAGTTCTCACCTCTAGGAAAGCATGATACCCACCTAGCATGAACTGTGCATCTCCATATCTTCTCCCTTCTGTTACCCCATTCCTTTCTTGGGAGTCAACATTATGTCTTATTTATCTCTGGTTATCCCCTGGCCAACAGGATGGTGCCAGGTATGCAAAAGGGGCTCAGGTGACATTGTTTGCATCTGTCCAGTTTCAAGCCCTGCTTCCTCTTCTGGAACATATTGGTCAAGAGCATGGGTTCTAGTGTTGCATTGCCTGAGTTTGCTTCTGGGTCTAGCATGCAAAGCTGTGCAGCCCTGGGGTCACTGTAGACCCTCTGTGCACCTGTATCTTCACCTAAGAACCAAAGGTAGTAACAGTAACTCAGCACAAGCTTGTTCTGAGAATTGCATGTGATAATATATGCACAGTGCCAAGTACAGAGTGAGCACATAGGACACTTCAGTTAATATTAGCTGTTACGATGATGATTATGTAATCCCTAAAGCTTAAATGAAGACTTGGGATCTCCTGGGAGACATCAATGACCAAACAATATTCCTACGTACACAGCTCCATGGTGTTACTTGCTCCTCAGCTATTTTAATGTGCTCATGTGTTGTTAAATCAAACGGTGTGTTTGTTGAGGCAAGGGACAAGATAGGTTGGAAAAAGCAATCTTTCCATTTTATCTAAGAATCTCTGTCAATCTTGTTTTGCTCACGTCTGTCTTCTTCTTCTGGGCTTGTTTTCCTTTTCTCTCCATCTTTTTTCCCAACGACTCTCTCTGTCTCTCCTGGCTTCCCTGACTTGCCTGATTACTTCGATGTGCTCTTCCTCCTTCTCAGCCTACCTTTACTTTCTCCAGCCCCCGCCCCTTACCTTCACTGCTTGTTCAATATTCCCCCCCCCCCTTCTGCCTTCTCTTCTCTTTATTTTTCTCTCTCTCTTCCTATTTACTTTTATCACCCATATTCTTCTTTTTTTTTGTCTTTTATTCCTTCCTTCATTTCCTGGATGAAAACATCTCCTGTCTTTCTTCTTTTTATTCTTTGCATCCCATTTCCTTTCTTGTTGTTGTTGTTCTTTTTTTTTTTTTTTCCCTCCTTTCTTTCATCTTTCTGCTACTTCCCCGATCTCTCCTCCTTTTTTCCTCCTCCTCCATCTCTCTGCGCTCTAGGCCACCGAGGCTGGATCCCCTCCCTGGGTCCTGTGTGGGGTGGAGGTTGCCCTGTCCCCTAGATGACCAGCACATCAGCAAAAAGCCATTAGTCACCCCGCAGAGGAAGAAGACCGTTGTCTGAGGGAGTGTGATGCTTGGGGAGCATCTCGAGGCCAGGCAGGAAATGGAGTGATCAGGAAGGAAGAGAAGGCAGTGTTTAATGGAAGGGAAATAAAATAGGTGAGAGAAAATGAGATGGAAAAGCAGAGATGTACGACACAGGAGAGTTTAGTTGGAATGAGATTGTCATCAGATCAGCTGGGGGGAGAAAATGGAAAAACAAGTCTGTTAAAGTGTATTTTTTGTCATAACCACAAGCTTTATATTCTCAGCTTGCCGGCTTGGCTTCCCAACGCTGTTTTGTTCTTTCCTAACCATTTTGTTTGATCCTTCTCTTCTCACCAGATTTCACAATTTACCCAACCCTGTCTGATTCCTATTTGCTGACTTATTTTCTTGGGCACGCTGGGTTGGCCAAAGGTTTACAAAGAAACCATGCAGCACAGTGGTTAGAAGCACAGATTCAGGGGGGCACCTGGGTGGCTCAGTGGGTTAAAGCCTCTGCCTTCAGCTTGGGTCATGATCCCAGGACCAGGGTCCTGGGATCGAGCCCCACATGGGGCTCCCCAGAGAGCCTGCCTCCCTTCCTCTCTCTCTGCCTGCCTCTCTGCCTACTTGTGATCTCTGTCAAATAAATAAATAAAATCTTTTTTAAAAAAGCTTAAAAATAAAATTAAAAAGAAAAAAGCAGCACAGATTCAGGAGTCAGAAGAGACTTGAAATCTGGCTCAAAAAAAAAAGCAAACAACAACAACAACAACAAAAAAAAACCAAAGTGTTTCGTTATGCAAAAAATGCTGTAAAGTTACCTTTTCCTGTTACACATGACAGGCTTTGGGACAGATTTACTTGGGCCAGGATCCCATTTCCCCTCTTATCAGTTTTGTGAGCTTGACCAGTTTTATTGACTTCTCTGTTTTTTTCTAACTTTATCACAGGGATCACACTAATTATTCTCACAGATGATGTTCATGTGAAGATGAACGGAGACCACTGAAGCCAAGTGCCAGGTACAGGGCCTGGTACACGGTCAGGCTCTATCAATGTTTGCTGGCTTGTTATTAATATTTTAATAGATGGCTCCAACCCTCTCTCATTGTAAGTTGAGATTGTCCTTTTTGGATTATATACTCTCTGCCTAGTATTATCCATCTAGATAGATGCTCCTTGCCCTGCACAGCCCTGCTCCTTATTCAGGCCGCCTTTCCCAGATGGATGTCCAGGAAAGGCCAGGATTTGCTCAGCAATAACAAGATTTGCATCTTGGCCGACTTCACAACTGCATTCAACCTCATCTGCCCCTCCCACACCCTCCCTTCCTCTTGGTTCCTGCTGGGGGAAAGAGGAGGAAAAGGTTGAACCACCTCCCAGGAGAAGCAACCTACCCCATGAATTCACCACTCTCAGTTTAAATAGATATCCACAATTAAATATACATCAAACAAACTCCCCCCAGTGGATGAGTCCGTCTCACAGCGAGAGTCTTGTCACAAAAACCTTTTCTTTCCATCTCTCTCCTCTCCACCCTCAATTTCACCACCCCCGAAGCCTGCCCTTTGGAAATGCTCTTAACACCCACCCTGTGCTTTTAACCCTGGTATTATGAGGGTGCAACCCAGCTGGAAATTTCCAAAGATGATTTCACTCAGTCTCCTAAATACTTCCTTTCAATGCAAGGGGGTGACTGGCCTGTGCATCAAAGGGAGTGAGGTTTGCTGGATACCCTGTCACCTGGGATGCTGAAGATGCTCACCTACAAGTCGACTCCTGGCCAGACCCCTTGCTACACTTTCCCTCAGTTCCCTCAATGGCACAATGCCAAGGGATCCTTGCAGTTGCTTCTGGCTCTAGTATTCAAAATCCCAAACTGCATTCTGGTTAATAAATATAGATATCTGCACAGCCTTTATTTCTGCGTCATATATCCAATACACAGATAATAGCAAAACTGTTCTGGAAAATTACCACCACCCTTGACCTGCTTCCTCAAATCATAAGATGCAAATTCCAAAACATGCATGTTGAAAGAAGACTATGGAGAAAAACCACCTTCCTGAGGATAGGAAACAGTAACTTGGTTGTGTGATAGTGAATTAGAGAAGTTTCTCTCCAGTGCCAAACCATCGAATTTCAAAGAAAAATACTGAGTACCACTCCTTCGGACCTGAAGCAAAAAAGAAAAAGAAAGAAAAAAGAAAAAAAGAACAATGAATCTGGGAAATGATGTTTATATAAAGATAAAATTAGGGAGGAAGAAGAAAGAAAGGGAAACAAAGAGTTTTGGAAATAACACTTTAATAAGGTGCCAAAATAATCCAGTGTGAGGGATGTGAGGAGGGTTGTCTTTCTTTAGTGTATATTTTATTCTGGTGGTCTGTTTAAACTAGGAATTGTGATTTTTATCAGGTGGGCTTCTTCTCACACATTAGAAAGTAAATGCCCCTTGTAATGCTAACACCACATCCCCAAATATGTCAGTGGCAGGAAACAGTGAGCAATGAAAAGGAGGACATGACAGTAAATGGAGAGAGTTGATTATAATACATAATCTTACATTGTAGAAGGGAAAAAAAATCAAAGAAATAATGGAAAGCCGAAGTAGGGCAGTCAATCAAATTTAGGAAAAGAATGAAGTCGAAGAGGGATGTAGTAAGGCAAAAATTGTCGTATAAAGGGCAGAAACACTGGACTGGGAACTTAGAGACCTGGCACACAACTGAAGTACTACCAAACTGCCTCACAATGCTGTGAGGCTCTACAAACCTCAGTAGATGGACATTTTAAACAGGGAAACAAATAGCCTTTTGTCCTATTATAAAAAGTAACTGTGAAAATCAAATGATATAAGGACAACACAGTGCTTTGTGAACTGTAAACACATAAGTGACATTTTTATTGTAAAATATTATTCCCAAGTGACTGAAACAGTGATGGTCCTGAGGTTATTATAAAGCAGTACATCCCAGAGATCCAGGCTCTCCAATCTCTGAATGAAACTGCAAGCCCCAAGTAAGTCTTCAATCTCTTCCTGTGGTGGCCCTTCTCTTACCTAAGCAATAGTCTCTGGAGCGCTGGGTCTCCAGAATAGGATGTGAACTAATGGGGTAGACCTATAGCACTTCCTCCATTTACTCTGTTTGAAGGGCCTTGCCTTGGATGAGGCTTGGGTTTTTTCCACAAGTAAATGGAGCACTCAACTATCTTGATTTTCTTCTGTGCTGGTCTTGAGCCTTCACTTATAAGTAGAAGCCTGGCCTTTTCTTCTAGCACATAGTATGTCAATTCTTACACTATCACCGTTGGCCTGTGGTAAATGCCATCTGAAGGGACGCTGTCCTGTACCCTGTGCTCTCATGTATAGTGACAGTCTCTGCCATCTGCCTTGACTTTCATGATCTTATGCATGTATGTCTCCCTGCTGACTGGATTAAACAGAAGCCCCTGATCAAAACAGACCAATCATAATTCCTTCCTAAGAGTTAAGGGGAAGGAGAGATTAGTTGAGGATATCTGAGTGACTAGACAGGCAAGCCCAACTTCTTTCAATGATATGAGCATTCTTTCTTTCACTTTCTGGGAAGACCAGAAAAGTAAAGGAAGCTTTCAGACCTGGAAGAAAATAAAACAGACCAAGAAAGAATTAAGGTGGTTTCCTCCATCTGAATCCCATCAATAGGCCAAGTCTCTGATGCATCTTTGCCTCTAGGATCCATGAATCCTTCTCTTATGTTTGTAATAATCTCTTGTGTTTGTAGTTTGAAACCAACTACTTAATTTCTTCATAAATTCGCAATGATTATGTGAAAGGAGACCTAGGATAAGGAGCCAAGCAGCATGAGTACTCATTCTGAACTCACATGCAATGATACTAAGGAATCGTTGGCAAGTTCCTTACCTTTCTTGAGCCTCAGTTCCATCACTCTCAATGAGCAAAAATAACCTAAGCTCCCTCAGATGCTGGCTGGGAATCAAGGATTTAGAAGAGTTTTATGAATATGGACATGTGGAAGATTATAATAAATAATGTGTATTAAAATTATTTCTTCTGTGGGTGCCTGGTTGGTTCAGTAGGTTGTGTCTGGCTCTTGGTTTTGGCTCAGGCCATGATCTCCTGGGTCATGAGACTGACCCCATCCTGGACCCCACACTCAGTGAGGAGTCAATTTCAATATTCTCTCTCTCTGCCCCTCACCCCACTCATGTGCTCTCTTTCTCTCAATTAAATAAATAAATACTTTCTTCTAAAATGGATGTCTGGTCTAATTCAGAGGCTCTGTAATCTCAGGTTCTAAATTATATTTTGAATGTTATTCCAAACAACAGCTGAGCTAGGTTACACATACACCCTCTCCTTAACACGCCCTGAGTCTTTCTGTCATTGTTTGTTCCTATGCTGGCCCACTCTGAACCAGTATCTCCAGTAATTACCTCCTTCCTCCTGTCACCCCCCATATCTCCTTTGGCCAGTGTCAATTTTGTGCTTTCCTCTTTAAAGGAATTGCCAAAGCTTCCATGATTGTCTTGTGGATATGCCTGGTGAGAATACTTTCTATCTGCCTGGAATACTGTGGGCACTTTATAACACAGCTAACATCCTGTTTTATGATACTGAATGTCCCATCAACTTGGTGTGGAGAACTGATACTGGAAAGACAGACAGCCAAGGTCTGAGTCTTGTCTTGGAGTCTTACAAACTGTTTGATTTGAGAAAGTTTCTTAACTGCTCCAAGGTGGTTTCCTCATTTTAAACAATGGGGGCGGTAGTTGAACTTACCCCAGGGGTATGTTGGTGTGATTAGAAAGCACAGAGAATATAAAACATTTAGCACTGACTTTGGCACATGGTAATAAATTGTAGCTATTGCAACATTCCCTGTGCCAGTCCTGACCTATTTTCCCTGAGATCCATTTTTCTCCTTCTGTGGGACAGAGCCCTGTAGGCTGCACATTCCAGATTCCCAATAAACCAACATACAGATGTATTCAGCCAACAAGAATACTGAAATGAGACTAAAGAATGAGAAGAAGGGAGAGAACATGCTATTTCCCTCCTCAGCCTCCAGCTCCACCTCCACCCCACATGGTGTCTACATTAGTGATGGTATCTCCCATGTTCCTCCAGTTCATCCTTGTTCCTCTGTACTCTGAGAAAACTTGCTGAGGTCCTGGCCCAGGGTTCTGGTAGTAAGATTTCTTTCTCCTTTCCCTCAAAAGCTTAGGGATGGTGGTGGATTTCAGCTGTTACTAATTTTGCGTTGCCTCATTGTCCCTTTTCGGCCTCTAAACTCTTCCATCATGTGGTACTAGATTTTCTATACCACATTTCCTCTCAAAGTTGTTTCTGTTTCCCTGGCTAGACCATGATTGGTACAGCCTACCCCACCCACATCTCAAATAGACTGCACATTTATTGTAAACAGAGATTATGTCTGCATCTTCTAGATTTCCTTATAGAAAATCATATATTCAACTAGCACTAGACACACATTTCTTGGCTGTAATACTTGAACACAGTGACTTAGCAACTTCTGCCTGTCTGTATGATCAAGTGAATCATCTTACTTTGGTGTTAGGTCTAAGCCTAGAATGTTGGGTGGTCAACATCCCCTTGGATGTTCCTCTGTCTATTTTTCTAATGGTGTCTAGTCATCCAGGTACCAATGACCAGGAGAGAGAGTTTGATCATGGGCTGTAGCCTATCTTCTAAGCAGCTTCTTCTGTAATATTGTTAATCCCTAGATGTAATAAAGATTTTATGCATCAAATTTAGTTCTGTTTCACCTCATTCATTGTGTTAAATATATTTCATTTTCACTCATTCCAGTGTGTCTACTGGCAAAAGTAATCACAATCTGAAAAACCCATTTAATAAACTTAACTTTTAGTAGTGACAGGGTCTGAGGTGCAAGATATTGGACTAAATGCTACCTCGCAATATCTTCATCTTTTCTTGATTCTGAATGAGCTAGATTTCAGAAAATAGGCAACAAGTGTTTCTTCTTTTTAATATAGTTTCCTGTTAAGTCAAAGATGGTAAAACCATATCATGCAGACTACCTCTTTCAGTTGCCATAGAAGATATTCATAATCAAATGTGGAATGTTCTCATGAGGTCACGGAAGACTTCTCAACACACCTTTCCAGGAGACCACTACCAATCAATTGGGGCTGATTCTCAAGATGAAAGGTGCTGTCATTTCTTCTTAGTGCTTTCCTTTTCATAGAGTAGGCATGGTAGCTGCCTCCCTATTCCCAAGTTTTCTCTCCTCCATTTTTGAGAAGCCATGAGCTTAGGGGAGAACCCCAATTTTTGTGCTGTTCATGATTCACCTAGCTATTGTTATAGTGACCTATTTGGGTAACAGGGACATCCCGTGCCAATCAATGACATTGATTGAGGAACAGATGTGATGGAAGTTGGATCAATAAGTCATGAAAAGAGACTTTCTAAGGACTTTTGGGAGATAGTCCCCTCGATCTTCTGGGAGAGTTACTCAAAGCCATCCCACTACTTCTTCCTAGACAATGTGGGATGAGAAACAGTTAAATAATTTTCACCCCAGAAGGGAAGCCAGCCTTATAAGGGAAACTAAAACTTTCACAAAAGAAGGCAGAGCAGACAGACAGAAGAATTTGCTTTCAGAAATCACTGAGCCACTGAATCAAACCCACCTGAAGAGCTTCCTACACTAGATTTCCACTTTATGAGCTCATAAATCTCCTTCATCGTTTGGATCAGTTGGAGGAGAATTTGCTGTTACTAAAAGCCACATGCAACAGCACATCCAGCCTCAGACTTGAGTAAGTTCTGCTGTACTCACTACCTGCTCTCTACATAAAGACTGGCTCCCACTCTCAGATCACATCAGGCTCGTTTTTTCCCTCTTCATTGTTCTTACTTAAATGCTCACTCCCTACAGATCTCTACCACCTCACAGCACCTGACTCACCTTCTTCACAGCTGATTTTCATTTGTTTTACTGCCCTGAATAAGCCATAGCTTATTACTCTTTTTCATATTCTAATACTCAGTAGGTACATCCTCTGGAGAAGGGGAGGAGATAGTCTTACATAGGCTCGGATTTAAGAAGTTTCAGAGGTGTAGCTGTCCACCTTGGAGTCAAAATGCCTGAGCTGGCAATTCACCGTTTTGTTTTTCTTCCTTGTGTGTTGTTTTAAGTGAATTTTAGAGAATTTTATAGTGGAATGGGACCTTAAATGATATACTAGAGAAATGTCCCTAGAGAGCAATTAGGAAAGTGGAAGTCTAGAAAAGTCAAGTAACTTGCTCTATAGCTGGAGATCTTGAGGAAGGAATGGAACTCAGGTATGCTGACTCCCAGCCAGTGCTCTCTCTCTTTTTGACTCCATACCCACTTTCTTTCACACTGCAAGTAGTTTACTGGGGGCCTCGCTTGCAGATATTCTGCATAGAGAGCTCTGGGAATTGACTGTTCCCAGACAGAAAATCAAGTGGAGATGGGAACGATGTTGCTGTCATTCACCTGCAGGACAAGGACCTGGTCAAGCATACTGACAGATTCAAGACTCTCCCATAATTCCCCAGATCAAGAAGTATGGAGGCTGTCAGGTTGTCTGTGACAGCAAGGGAGGCCAGAGTGGTTTGGACTTTCAATCCAATCAAATCCATTTTCAGGTTGGTAATTTGAAGTGAATTTCCTAAGAAACTAGTGAAAGAGTAAAAGAGAAAATTCAAAAACCATCTGATCCTATTTCAATCCTTAAATCCAAAGTTCTCCAAAGATTCCTATATTACTTGAGGCTAATGAGGCTTTCAGCAGGCAGTGCATCTTACTGGTTAAAGACCATTACATCTGGAATCAGATGTCCTAGTCTGCATCCATTCCTGCCACTTACTGGCTTCATAACCTGGGATAGCAAGGAAACCCCGTCAAGACCTTCTGCAAACTGGGGATTCGAGTAGTACTTATTTCATAGGATTTGGAGGACCTTTAAGAAAGTTAATTTTAGTAAAATGCCTAGTACATTGTCTGGCAAATAGCACATCCCAAAGAAGTGATTACCATTAATATCATCATCACCATCAAATGTAAAAACACATTTTGGTTTTTTTGCAGGGAAGAAGAAAGGAAGTATAAAAAAAATGAATGAAGAAGAAAGAGAAGAGGTAAATAAGTATGGAAAAACAAATAAGAGGATTAAGAAGCACACGCACACAAAAAAGAAAAGATAAGATGGAGAGAAAGGAGGGAGGGAAGAAAGGAAAGAGGGATGATGGATTCAGTCTGTTCCATTCACATATCGTGAACACTGACATTTGTTCCAAGTACTGTGCTTGTTCCAACAATGATCCCCTACATGAAGTTTATGAGAGAAAAATATTAAGTAATTGAATAAACACAAAAATATAATTATAACAAATTGTAAATACTACATCATATGGTCAAGGCAGACCTCTCTATGGAAGGGATATTTACCATTGGTTTTCCGTAACTTAGGCATGCTGTAAGGCATGTTTGCATGCATTATGTTTTTTCATTTAGTTTTGCATCCTTTCCTTCCTTCACTCTTCATTTATTTTGTAGCAACCATATCCCAGACCTTTAATATCATCATTTGTATATACAGTTAGAAGATTGTCTATTTGGTCAAGAAATTCCTTATAGAGTTGAGGAGGCAGGCGTGTTAAGAAATAAAAGTCATGAAGTCTGGTGGGAGTCATGAAGCAATTCATAAGTGAAAAATTATTCCTAGGGGATGGTCAGGAAAAGACCCATAAAAAACTAGCATTTTTTTTTTCACCAGTGACTCTGACTCTTAACCAGCCTCTACAGCAATTCAGAGATGCTATCTCATCTGTGAAACCATCTCATGCGGGAGAGAGGTCATGAAAAAGATCCTGAAATTCAACATAGTTAAAGAAAGGGCCAGAACCCAAGTTCAGAGTCTCTCAGCTCCATGACACAGAGGGAGGGATAGGAGGTGGTGTTTCAAGGGGAGTTGCCAGTAAGAGGACTGAGAATAGCACATTTGTCTCATGTAGGCAGAACTCAGCACAGTAAGTGACCAGCGAGGTCACAGAACTCTGCCATTAGCAAGACCGGTGTGGGGTGCTTTCCATTGTGCTGAGACCTCTCGTGACCAACCCACTGAAGCTTCTTACCTTATTTGCTTTCTTCCAGCTTCTCAGCCACATCACACCCACTTTCTTTCAAAGACTCACAAAGTATCAACTCTTTATAAAGCTGATGTCAGAAAAGGGGGCTGGCATATTTACTGTGGAACAATACTGCCATATTAGGCTCACAGTGGCATCTGGGGTAGAAAGGTCCAGAGAGACCGAGTTCTAGTCATCAGGTTCCATACACAGGTGGGTTTTAGGGGTTGCATAGTTCCACAGAAATTGAAGCCCGATTTTATGAGCATGTATCCATGTGCATTTTCGTACAAAGGGGTGTGTGTGTGTGTGTGTGTCTTTTGTCAGGTTTTCCAGACATCAGTGACATCAACATGTCTAGTAAATACTTATCCTAAAACTTCTACCTTTTACAAACTGAGACCAAGTTTCAGTAATAAATCTAGTTGTTTATAAATAAGTAAAAGGAAAGATAATTTATATTTACCAAACATACAAATTATAGCTATACAGAGTATGTGATACCTATTATCACAGCTGACTATAAAAATATATGAGAGCTCATTTTCTCCATTTCTATAGCTTTGGAAATAGCAACAGAGATGTTGAGCAATTTGATCAAGACTCTATAGTACAAGGCAGAATTAAAAACTTGAATCCAGATCCCAGGATTTTAGGACTATATATATATATATATATATATATATATATATATATAT
>NC_081565.1:15320589-15402507 GCF_022355385.1 Mustela nigripes
TACCTTCAAAGGATCAAATTTAGAAAAAAAAATTCATATGTTGCCAAAGAGGAATCTGTAAATTCACAGTATGCATAAAGGGCTTCATTTTTCTTACTCAAATATGTTGCATTCTGCCATTTTATGATGACATTCTATGTATTGACAGAGTTCAGTTTACTACAAAAATAGGGTATGGGTATAAAGGCATAGTATATGGTAGGGATATAAAGTATATGAGCAAATGGTATGAGTATAAAGGCATAGGAGCTGAGAGCACGTCACCCCAAGACAGGCCACTTTGGCATGAAGATTACTCTGAGCTAAAGGCAATCAAGACCTAGGGACTCAAGAGAAGATTTTTGTCCCTCCTGTAACTAAACAGGAGAATCTAAATTAGGGGTCTTTCCCAAAATAAGGGTTATTAGTAGAGATAAATTTTATCTAGTGAGCCATCTGTATGACTGGGCAAACATCTGAAACACTTGCTCTTCTTATTGTCCTATGAATTGCATTCCTTTCCCCCACTCCCTTCTCCTTAGTCCAGGATGACATATAGACCTCATTTTGCCTGTCTTTGGAATTTTCATATCTATGTGAATTCCCTATACATACACTATTACATTTGATTTTCACCTGTTAATCTGTCTCATGTCAAATAAAAAATATATACATTTTATGTAATCTCTTTATCCAACATGGGACTTGAACTCACAACTCCAAGATCAAGGGTCACACACTCCCCCAACTGAGCCAGCCAGGTGCCCAGTGTCTCGTGTCAATTTGATTCTTAGTCCACCTAGGAGGAAATTTGATGGGACAGGACTTGCTTCCCAGAAAAGGTATCTACTTAAGTTTGGCAATAGGTTACATTATGCTGCCAGAAAGATAAGTAAGCTTGGTGGGCTCTAAAAATCGGAAATACAAATTTGGGCCAGAGGGAGCTCCCCCTGTTATCCCAAACAAGGTGTATTAGAATGACAATAAGAACTGTGCAGCACTTCATTCTTCCCCCTTCTATTTCCTTTTACTTTTTGATTTATTGGGATTTTTGTCAAGGAAAAGAAATAGCATGGAATTCAGAAGAAAGAAGGCTTGCCTTTGTGTTTGGGATCCATAATTTAATTATAGTGATAATAAAAAAAACCCAAAACAGAATGCCTGTCCTGTGTGTAGTACAGAGCTGTATCTACAACTAGGCTAAGAACTTGATGCTCATCATCTTATTCAATCTTCAAAGTGACACATCAAAGTTGATTCTCTTATTATTTTCACTTTACACATAGGAAAAAATGAGTATTGAGCATTTGACAGGTATGTGTACATGCACGCACGCACACACACACACACACACACAGCTTGTTCAAGGTCACAGAACAATTCTCTGGCAGAAGACTGGATTCAAACCCATTCTTGCAAGATTCCAAATTTCAGGGACTTGAAGGAGTACGATGCATACTTCTTTCTTTGGCTCTTTTCCTTTGACCTATTTATTTACCTTCTTTGACTCTCATTTTCTTCATTTAAGACCAAGTCAATACAACAGCCACAGTTATCTTAGCATATTGTTTTGAGAACTAAATGGGATCATGCATATAAAATGCTTGGGCCATAGAAGGAGGCTTACAAAAGGTTATTCCCTTCCTGCTTCTGAATCATCAACCTTCTCTCTCCTTGGAGTTCTCCTCCACCACCTCAGTGCCTCCATCCTTTCCCTGCCCTGCCCCCTTGCTTGGCCACAGATGGCAGAAAGGCCCAATGACATGGACCATCATTACCGCTAGCTGTGTGTCTGGGGTCAAGTAATTTCTTCATTATCTTTCCTTATTGCAAACAGCTTTTGTAAGAGAAAGGGTCCATTAGTAAATATTGATGCCGGCAGGCAGGGTGTGCCAGCTGTCAAACAGCTGAAATGAGGGATTGTCAGTTCAGCAGCAAAAACATGAAAGCTAGTTTAAAGCAAAGATTGAATAAAAAAGTAACTTAACCAGAAGAACAAGCAAACACTCAACAATGAACAAAGACACAGAAAGTTTCAGTTTATATTGTTTGGAGCAATGGTGTAACTATAGGAAAGCCTATGCTCTGAGACAGAATTCAGTTTAAATCAATCTGTAGAGAGACTTTTTTTAAAAATGAAAAGAGAAGAATGCATGATGCAAACACTGTTTTCAAGAAGTTTACTAACTAATAAAGTAGCATAGTGTGGTTATTAAGAACACGTTTTTGCATGTAGAAAACTCTAGATGTAAAATCCGATTGTATGACCTTGTGTTCCCTATGTGAGTCTCAGTTCCCTCCTTGTAAAATGAAAATTATAATGCCAACAATATAGGGCTGACGTGAGGGTTAAGAAAGCATGTGACATTGTCTCTAGTACACTGTACACCTCTCGACATCACTGATTTTTTTTTTCAAGTGGTATTATCACATAAAATTGTTAATACACAGAAAATTCTAGGAGGAAAAATATAGCTTTTGAGATGGGCTTAGTGTTCAAAAATATGTTTGCTTGGATCAGGATTTGGAAAATGGAGTGGGAACATTTCAATTGTTTATCCAGAAAAGGTGAGGATTTGGCCATGGGAGATTTGTTGTTGTTGTTGTTGTTGTTTAGATTTTATTTATCTGAGAGAGAGAGAAAGAGAGAGATCAGGGATCGAGGCAGACAGGGAGGGAAAGGGAGAGAAGCTCAAGTAGACTCTGCACTGACGATGGAGCCCAACGCAGGGCTGGACGTGGGGGCCTCTACTTGAAACTCCACATAGGGATCGAATCCATGACCCTGAGATCATTACCCTGAGATCATGACCGGAGCCAAAACCAAGAGTTGGACACTTAACCGAATGAGCCACCCAGGCACCCCTGGCTATGCTACTTTTGTAAAGACTGTCACAGGCAGGAAGAACCATGAAAACAACAGTGGGGAGTGGGAAAACCTGGGACAGGAAGTAAGGAGCAGAGAGTTGTTTCATTTGTCTTTGAACATAGTATATGGAGATGGGGATTGTTGGTGGTAGACTATGAAAAAAATTTGAATCTAGACTTTTAAAGGTCTTAGATGCTAAGTAAGTTAGGACCCCAATCTCTAGTAGTAAAGTTGCCATCGACAGTTTCCTTGAACAGGATAGAAATATACCATTTCTTCTCACTGTGGTGTAGTTTCAACTGTAACTTTAAATTTGTGGTGTTCAAGAGCATTAGTTCTGATGTACAGAACTTCTGAGGCTCAGCTTACCATAGATCTTAATCAAACTATTTCACCTCTTTCTATTTCTTCAGTCTCTTCATCAGTAACATGAAAAAGTTTTGATATCTAACTCATAATAGTAGTAAATGATGATTAAATGAGGTAATACACTGCATCATTTAGAACAGAGCCTGGCATCATCATCACCTAGTACCAAGGCCAATCAGCTACTCAATAATGCTCAGTAAATCCCATAGTTATTACTGAATAATTAAGAGACTTGGGTGGTTGGTGATGATGATACTTAACAGTCTTTCTCCTACAGCCAACACGCTACATCTAATTTCCCCTTTGAAGAAACAGGAGGTATTACTATGTCTAAGCCACTGTGGTATAAAATATAATAGCTTTGACAGGACTGCAATGGAGATATTGCAGCAGGAATGATGGAGTAACAGAGGCATGATGAGGAAGATCATGCTGAGAAATCAGGTCTGTGGTGATCAGAGATAAGAATCAGCTCAGAGGAGTACCCAACTTCCAAGAAAATCACTGGTTAGTTTGCTGGAGGAGAAGCACTCCCATTTAAATCTTGGCTCAACCAGAAATGAATTTCCCTGCTGGTTTGTCCTAATTGTGTCTCAGACACTGATTTTGTTAAGTGATCTTACAATTTTTATCCCCAAGCTACTGATGCTCTACTGGCTCTCTATCACTTTCTATCCAACTGACCCGGGTGTCAACCCCTGAAATCTAGACATAGACTAAACATTGTACTTTACAAAGGGTGTGCTGCACTGATTGGAGCTTCACAACAACTGTTAGAGTTTAGGTAGAATATATATTGTCCTCATGAGGAAATAAATAACAGCACATCACAAACCCAGTTAGTAGAAGCACTGGCCTGGAACTCTGCGGTGCCCTGCCTGGCTATCTGAAGTTCTACCGCCGACACTGTGCTGCCTTCTGCCTAGAGGAATCAAAATCCAATAGAGTGTGTGCAGACAGGAGATATAAGAACATTACTCTCAAACCCAGATCCTACCACTTGTGTGGTGCTTTCTCTCAAAATTCTTAAATATCCTGTCATTACACCTCATGTAACATAGTACAATAATGGGCTGTTAAGTCTTACTTCAAAAGTTAGGAAACCATGGGAGAGAAGAGGGTTTAGGAAATAGGGCCTATAGGAGGTAGCTAAGAAAGACTGAGGCTATTTAGCTGGGAGAAGGAGCGGGTGGATGAATTACTTAATAATAATCTTTAGGGGTTATTAAAATACCAGCTGTTACCCATTCCACCTGAGACAGTAGGGAGGAAATTGCAGTAGAGAGAATTTAGCCACAGCATTATGAAGAACTTTTTCTCCCATTTAGTTATAAGGTCTATTAGACACCAAAACACAATACTAAGCAAAACTGTGGATTTTTTCCTCTGGAAATATTCCAGAACACGCGTGCCGGTAGTTTTCCAAGCACTACTTCTTGGACCATTAAGATCAACTCACTTGGAGCATCTCTTACAAACACAGATTCCTAGGACTCACTTCAGATTTTCACAGTTGTAATCTCTGAGGGTAGAGACAGGAGTCTATATATTTTAACAAGGCACCAGGTGAGTCTTGTGCACAACCACATTTGGAAAGCCTTTGTGTATGTAGAATCAGTAAAATTTAATGCAGCAAGTTAAACTGAGTGCCCATTTGGTGATCTTACCACTGCTATTAGCCTCAGGGAATAAAGATAATAAAAGAATGTAGTATAATTTTAGTCCTTGTGGAGCTTTCAGTAAAGTAATTAAAGATTAATGATGAATTAGAGCAACTGTTTTGCCTTTAACGTAGTGTGATTCGGGGAAAGTTTCTTAATTCCTTTGGCCTAAGGTCCTAAATTGTTAAATTGAGGAGTTGAATAAAATGGTTTTATAAGTTTTCTTGTGTGTCTGTAGAATAATACAATACAGAATAAAGCCTATTTAGAATAATAACTAAATGCTAATTAAAGAGTATGAAACGGAAGGAGTATGAGTGAGAAACCAATTTACAGGGGCAGGGCTTACTAGAGAAGACCCCAGGAAGAACAGGGGATTTAAACTTGGCATTGAAAGGTGGATGTGATAAAAAGATAAATGCACATGTACATATATGTGAGGGAGATCCATTTTTTAAAATACTACTGTGTAAAAGGTACACACAGGGCATCATTTAATACATTACAGCATTTAATATCTGTAACGGCTTATGTTGTTGAACTGAGTTGAATTTTTAGAGGACTTTACCACATACTAGTCATTTAGGTAGGTACTTCATAGGTACTACCTGACTGAGCAATCGCTATTACATCACTTCCCACGTGAAGTGCTAGTTTTCTCTTTATTCCCCAAATTCTTATGTTTGCACTGCACGGGGATGGATTTGGGGAAAGTAAGAGAAAGGAAGGCAGACAGGCAGTCAAAGGAGAGGAGGGAGGAAGGGAGGAATAGAAGATAAGTCTACAGAGGTAAAAATTAAATGAAGAGAATAGGCTACTGAAAACATGACTCTAGTTTGAGTAGAGGATAAATGCTCAGTTGTTTTTCATGGTGGTTTTTTTTTTTTTTTAATGTAACTGCGGAGTAATAAGGAGGTGGTGCATGTAGTTTTCAATGATACTTTTTCTTTAAGACCTCTGGATTTAAACAATGCAATACAGTATAGTATAGCAGCTTTAAAGTTAAATATTTCCTTATTTAGTAGGTTTTATAAATAGTTTTTCACTTGTTTTCGTTGTTTGTTTTCTGTTCATAGAAAGAAAGGACTATCTCAGCCCCTCAAGGGCTTAAGCCTCATGAACTTCTGTCTCAAGTTTTCATTCAGACATTTAATAAAGTGACCAAATCATTTTTATCAGTGTGTGGATGACACAAATTCACAGGGATCCCAGTAGTTACGAGTCTGGACTTAAGGACCGGTTAAACATAAATTCAAATCCCTGTTCTGTCTAAAGACCTGTGTGACTCTGAATAAAAGCTATTTGCCCTTCTGAGCCATTTGCCTCATCTATAAAACTGGGTTGTTTCAGTGATGATTCAATGATATAATGCATATATAATCTTCATTGATCAAGTATGTGTTACAAGGTATAATTATAAAGCAACTTCCAATCCATTCAAGCACACGAATTGCTTTCTCTGCCCTCAGACAGGCACCTATCTACTCTGGTCATGGCAGAAAAAGTTCTAAGGTAATACAGTTATAAACCTCTGCTTCATTTTAATAATTCATGTGCCCTGGGCCATATCATTCTCACAACCTGGAACTTGATATAAATTGAAAACTTTCCACCCCCTTCCTCTTCCAGGCTTGCTTCAGTCTCACCCTATAGGGGCAAACATGTACATAGATAGACATCTGCTCCTCTCCCTTTATTCTGCCTTCTAAACACCCTGTAATTGGAGCAAAGGTGGCGAAGAGGCAAGGGAGAAACCAGGAAAGTTCCTCCATGAGTGGTCGGCTAGAGACCTAGCATCAGTGTTGTGTGCACATGACAGATGTATAATGCTACCCATGTCCCCTGAGAGCTCTTTTGGCACTACTTCCCTAATTCTGAATTTCTATCATCTCGATTTTCATCTCTATGACAACTTACCTTTTGTTCCTCAGTCCATATTCTTCAGCTCTACTAGGGACTTCATGCCTCTCCTTCCATGCAAACCTCTTGGACAATTCTAGACAACTCCAAACCATGGCCTTTATGCCATGACCCATATCTGATTTGCAGTAAAGGTCATATATCCTTTATTCTACTAAATGGGGAGAGTGGTTATTTCCCAAATTACCGTTGTGGTTTGGAGTCTGACTCAGGTATGACTCAGAATTAGGTAACACAAAGGGACATTCAATAAGCTCTTCAAATGGTTTCCCTGAAGTCGCATGTACTGATGTGAAGTGCACAGGGACACCCTTTCCAGCTGTACCCTAGGAAAAAATGTAAGACTTAAAGCATGTACAGCTATTTCCAAAACTCTACACTCTCCATTTGATGACAGTGTTATACCCATAATAAGAGATAAGGGTTGAGAAGGTGTCGGGTTATCATTCATTATTTCAACATGTTGGCTTCTTCATCTAGACCCTCCTTGCAGAATATGCCTCCGTCAAAATTGCCTTTCTGTTACATATATAAAGCTGACAATACAGTACTTAGTGGCATTGTTAGAAAGGTGTGTGCTCATGTGTGAAGTTGTTATATATGTTATAATTGCAACATATTACTCATTTCCTAGAGAGATACACATGCATACACACAGTCTTTAGTGCTACCTTTAAGAGTGGCACTGGGGAATATAAGTTGTTTCCTAAAGGAAGTTCAGTAAGAGCAAACTTCACAGAGATATCAGATTTATTATTTTCATGTTAGGCCATATGAAATAAATATGATGGCAGTTTAAAGTTTGATATAAACCATAACAATGATTACTTTTAAATACTCAAGTTCAGCATGTAAATATTGAGTGATTTGGCCCTACTTTATTTTGCCAGAAACTCTTCAAATGTCTCTTCAAGACATTTTAGAAACCTTGAACTTGAATATGACAGCTTGCCTGCCTGTGTTCCTTCCTTCCTTTTTTCTATTTTCCTTCATCTGTTCCCTCCTAAATCATTTAGTACAAAAGCCATTAAGTTAAAGGGATAAAGGTTTGCAACCTTTAGAAAAGGAGATCAGTGCCTAATAGATGTACTGGAGCATTAATGGGTGAGGAGAGTTTCTGGGGAGGGTGGCTGGAGGAAGTATGTAGGTATGCCTAAGTAGTTTTACACACAAACAAACACATACACACACACACACTCGATCTCAGGGGTCTGTCCACTGAGAAGACCCCAGGACAGTAACACCCCAGCTGAATGAACACATCCAGGACCCAAAACTGTGTCTCTAAAAACATTCTCCCCCGGGTCTCTGGGTAGCTCAGTCAGTTAAGTATCTCCTTGTGGCTCAGGTCATGATCCCAGGGTCCTAGAATTAAGTCCTGCATCAGGATCCCTGCTCAGTGGGGAGTCTGCTTCTCCCTCTCCCTCTGCGGCTCCCTCTGTCAAATAAGTAAAATCTTTAAAAATGAATAAGTAAATAAAAATAAAAACATTCTCCCCTCAAAGGAACCTCGGATCCTCAGAGAAATGTCTGATTTCAGGGTTGTGAGAGGGAAAGTTCAAGATAAGCCTGACACCGCTTGGTGTGCCAGAAATAAGGTAAATACAAAGAATACTTTGGACCTGTAAAAAGGACACGGAAATCAGCCAGAAGAATCTCCCAGTGGAATAAGCTAGGCATCAAATTAAACAGAGATCTTACTGGATTATAACCCACTAAATAAATATGCACCCATGAGTCCATTGTAATACAAATAAATAAACAGGAAGAATAAAACACCTTTCCTTCCACTAGAATGCCACCTAATAAATGGAGAAGAAAAAAACAGTGATAGAAAAATCACTACTTGTCAGCCAGAGGAATAATTAATTTCTCCAACTAACATTAATGGATGCTGAAGCCAGTGGGTGAACATAAGGAATAGAATATTTGCCTAGTCTCAAAATAACTCCCATCTCATACTTAAGGAAGTAATTTTACAGTAGAAAAATCCTACAGACACAACCTAAACCAGGTGATCAAAGTTAACATCATCACTAGTGGGACAAACTGAAATTGTGCATCACTTGATAGGATTCTATGAGAAGACAAAAATAACAATTTTATGTTGTTGCCAAAAATCTATAATCTAAATCTGATCCTAAGGAAACATCAAATCCAAATTGAATGACATTCTATAAAATGTAAAATTATCAGCCTGTGATATTCAAAAGCATCAGGGTCATTAAAGATAAGAAAAGGCTGAGGAACTAATGTTGATTAAAGGCTACTAAAAATTTATGACAATTAAATGTGACACATGACTCTGTATTAGCCATTTTTGCTCTACAGGACATTTATGGAAATTAAAGATATTTAGAAGGGGATTGTAAAGTAAGTTATATGTCAGTCCATGTCCTTTGGACTCATAAACACTAAATATTTAGGGTAATGGGACATCATGTCCATAACTCAATCCCAAGGGCCTCAGGGAAGGAAAAAGTCTTTGTACTATTGTTGCAAATTTCTGTAAGTTTGAAAAGACTTCAAAATTTTTTAAAAAGTTAGACAGACACTGTCTAATTGTAATAACAATTACATATCCTTCCAAGTTAACTAGAGCATTACCTGATGGCATTGGTTACAGAATGGTGGCCGTAGGCAACTGATTACCTCTTCTAGACTATCCACATGCATACACTGATTCACATGCACAAAATACTTTGGTAATTTGTATGATTTTACATAAGTATGTGTCATGCCATAAGTGTACTGAGTGCAAAGGTCATTTAGTAGAGGAAAAAAAATCACTAAATTTGCTTACTGTGTGTGAACAATGAGGTTATGGTTACCACCATATATTTTAAGTGGCTTTTTGATGTAAGAGTGCTTGTATTTTTTTCCATAGGCATAGAAGAAAAACAACAGACAGAAGATTGAGGTTTCCAATTTTGATTCTAGAAGAGATGACCTTGTGGTGAATGCCGCTGAGGAAAGGCACTGCTTTATGAGATATTCATATTGAGATCTGACCAAGCCAAGTCTGTGTGATGACCTGTTCAGGAAGTGGCAGAACAGGTAAATGACATAGGGAGAAAGGTGAGCTACCCGATTTCTAAATCAGATATGCCCGAGGAGGTAGAGTCTTAAATGTGGATGTTTTAACTCTTATTCCTGAACATATCAAAGATGTTCTCAGTCTAAGATATAAGAATTAAAAATGTCATTTTTTTTCCCATCGATTCAATAAACATCTCATACTGAAGGGCCTGGTTTCAAGTAGAAGAAAAAGAAAAGTCCTTCTGTAATGTCAACATAACAAAAATAATGAGATTATAGAAGAACACTGACTGATCGGCACTTCATAATTGAAAGATGGGCCTATTAAGGGGACACAGCAGGTCTGAAGGAATTGTGTGATCATTTGCACAAATGCTAATTTTGATATGTGGTTCTTCATCTCCATAAGCATAATGCAGCTGGGCCAGCAAGATGAACAATGCATTCATTCCCCAGGAGGCCCATGCCTCAGTGAATCAATGCCAGAAGAGCCATTTGCTGGGGTTGGACAACAGGGTATTCTTTCTCTCATCTTGTACTTGTGGACACAGTGGATCTGAATTGCCTGGATGCTGTGTTTATAGGGACAGCCATCTTCTTTCCTAGTGGAAACCATCTTTCTCTGGATTGTGTAATTTTATAGATGAAGCTTAGGGCAAATCACCTCTCTTCTCTGACCTTAATTTCCTCATTGAGAATATAAAGAATTTGGGGTAGAAAAGCTAACATCTCTGCAATGACTCTGCTTGGCATGTAGTGTGATAGGACAGAAAGAACTTGGGCTTTTAAGTCAAAGAGACCTGGTTTCAAACACTGCCTCAGCTACTTGTGAAATCTTGAGCAAGTTTATTGTGCTCTATGAGTGAGAAGAATAATACCTTATTTTCCGGGTGCTGAGAATGCTGGTTGGCATATAGCCCTTGATAGGTACTTGCTGCATCACTGAGTTTTATATATGCTAATTTACTATACACAAATATGTATCTAATCAAGTAATCAGATATTTACATAGATGTACATATACTCCCACAAAACCCAAAGAAGATATAGAGCACAGTCAAGTGATAAAGATCTGCCATGGATTTAAGGTTAGTGTGAACTCTCTGCCCCAAACCTACAAAGCCCCATCAACATAAATAAACACTTAGCAAACGTTTGCCACATGAATTAAAAAAAAAAAAAGTACATGCAACCTCCATCCTCATAAGAGCAAATCCATAGTTTTAATGCAAATTGCAGAGAAATGGCCACCTGCTTCATATGTACTCTTCCTTTTCTTCCCCTTTTCTTAATTCTATCTGGTTTATTATGGTAGCTCATCAGAGTGGATATTTCTCATGGAATGTTCTGAGGTCAGTTCCATCTAACCTCATATGGAAATGCCCACAGGTCTACATGTAACCCTAACATATGTTATTGTTGTTGTTGTTGTTTAAATAAAAATCCACTGAAATAAATAATCCCGGGTCTGTCCCAGTCACATGTGAGGAAAACCTCCAATAGGTCCAATGGACAGTATAAATGCAGTGGTGGACCCTGAAAATATATGTATTTTATACATCTCTTCTCAGATCCTTTTGGGAAAGATAATGAACTATAATATTAGGGAATATTCCAATTTTCTCAAGCAGGAAAAAAAAGAATTTCATGAGTTGGAAAAAATGGACTTAAAAAAAAAACGGTGTAGTATTTGATGTTTAAAAAATCAAATAAAAGGCCACAAATTGAATGGAATAGCTTTTGTTAATGCTGAAACTTGCAGGGCCAGTTAGAGCTCATTAAGAGGTGATGGAAACTATGCAGATGAGATCAAGTTTGGTAATTGGCTGGTTCTGAATCCATTAAAAAGGTTATAGGGTTGTTTGGGTGGGTTATGTTTTATAAATGAATGATTAGAAGTATATTAATGGGCCAATGGGTTATAAGGCTGGGATTGGTTTGGTGATATAATGTCTAGAATAGCACTAAGCTGGGGACAAGGTTATGTGGATCGGATTAAATTTGGGGAATAGGTCAGCTATGATCATATTAGGTGGGTTATAGGGTTATAAAAAGTGTCCTGTGTTTGATGGCAATAAGAAAATGAGATTCTAGTCAGACTTCACTTGCATCCCTAGTACTTCTAATGTTCTAGTGCCTTTACATGTAGAAACTACTTTCTGGAATTTATGTGGACTCTAGACCAAGACCCCCAGAGAACTCCAACACCAATCAAAACCCCTAATTCCCAACAGAGTTAAAAATCCTCACTGGTCTGTTACTAAGATTAAAAAAAAAAGAAAAATGCACACTGGGGAAAAGGAAGGACTGAAGTAGTGTTGTAAGATTTTCTTAGAAATTTCTCTCAAGAGAAAGTGACATCTGAGCAGTCATGGGAAGTTGAATACATACTTGGTATGTATTGAGGTAGTGACTGCAGGTTGAAAGGTAGTCTAGGGGGCGCTCAGGTGGCTCAGTTGGTTAAACGGCTGCCTTTGGCTGGGGTCATGATTCCAGGATCCTGGGACCAAGCCCCGCATCAGGCTCCCTGATCAGCAGAGAGCCTGCTTCTCTCTCTCCCCCTCTCCCTGCCGCTCTACTTAACTTGTGCTCTCTCTCTAGCTCTCTGTCAAATAAACAAATAAAATATCTTAAAAAAAAAAAAGAGAAAAAAAAAAAAAGGTAGTCTAAGAGGAGGTTGCATTTTTGTGAGAACATTTGGGCATGCTAAACAGACTCATGTCTTCAAGGAATTCAGAAGTCCTGTGTGTATGTCTGTTTTGGGGAGGTTTGGGAGTAATAGATATGTGTATTTGTATGGATAGTAAAGGATTAGATTGGCAGGGCTGGAGTTTGAGAGAAGAGTGGCTGTAGGCTCTGTTCATGAATGTGGCTTGGTCTTTTCTGCTGGTCTGTCCCAAGATGTATTCTAGATCAAATAATGTTATAAGTATACAAAATTATTTTTTATAAAGGATTTTGTGGATTCAAATAGGTTTGCTAATGCTACATTTTAAATTCTCAGCATCTGCCTCACCTATAGATTTGATGTTCAATCCACTTTAGAATTTTAGATGTTCTGAGGAATTCTGCTATGACAAAAATGTGAATCCTTACTCCACCCTGTTTTAACCTTCCTTTATCACAGACACATTTTTACCCACTCTAACCTCAAAAAGAATGGTTATCAATACCCATATGAGTAAATTTTTTAAAAAAATTTATTTGACAGAGATAGAGACAGCAAGAGAGAGAACACAAGCAGGGGGAGTGAGAGAGGGAGAAGCAGGCTTTCCACTGAGCAGGGAGCCCGATGCAGGGCTCAATCCTAGGACTCTGGGATCATGACCTGAGCCGAAGCAGATGTTTAACAACTAAGCCACCCAGATGCCCCTTGAGTAAATGTTTAAAGGAACACATTTTGGGGAAATACTGCTCTAAAAAAAGAGAAGCCCTTATAACAAAGACTAAGGAAGTAGACACAAGGATATTCATTTTTCTTATTTTACAAGGGAGATATAATGATGCTAGAAAACTAAGATACAGCAAAGAAATATGTAAAAAAAAAATGCTGATGTTGAATCTGAACAATGTGAATTATCTACTACTAAGTAGTTATATGACCTTGAGAAAATTTCTTCTAAGTTTTCTTAAATATATAATTAGGGCAAAAAAGGAGCTCAAACTATTAAATAAGGTAATGCATGTAATGATGAGTGCTATGTCTTACCATAAGAGCTTGACTGATGTAATAGTTGCAATAATTCTAAACTTGTCCACTGTGTTAGATACTCTCCCATGCTTGGTTTAAATTCCTGGTTCCTGAGTTCAAGTGTAGGAGAGCTCTCCCCCATGTCAGGTCCAGAGTTTCCCCTTAATCTGTTGTCATCTTTGAGGGCCTAAAGGGAAACATCTTTATCAGATAAGATTAAGGTAGCATTTATCAGATAAGATTAAGGTATCATTTTCCTTCTTGGCTGCAGATAGTAAAGATGATTGATATTAATCGAATGAGGTATTCATATGGGAGGACCAAAGATATAACTAAAAAAGAAGCAGATTTTTGAGTGCCCAATATCCTAGTCTCATGAGAAAGGAGACCCCAGCTGAAAAGGATGTTGAGCCCATAGAGAAGCTAAGCTCAGATCACAAGTAGACTTTCCAGAAATTTCCGTCCCAGCCTCTGTGCTCATTTTTTCATGGGTAGCCATGCTTGAAGTGGAGAACTGACAGTTGAGAAACTAGACAGCTGGGGTCTATTTTCTCCATTCTGAACACTTGCCTGATATTTAGACTTTTTACGTGTCTCTCCTTAGCCTCACAAGTCTTCTTGAATATACCACTTTTATTAATTAAAAAATCTTATTCTTGTCTTTAAAATGTTTCTCAAAATTGCCCTTGCTGGCACAGCAGAAATTTCCTGGATATAAATCAAGTTCAAATAATTAGTAACGACTAACATAGTTTCCCCCTCCTTCCAGGGTTTGGCAGGGTTACACTTAAGGAAATAAAGAAGTCTGATCTCTGTTTCTTGGGGACACTGAAAGGGGAGACCTGAATTCTGTCCTGCTTATGTTCCTTGTTCATTTCCACTCCATCATGACTTCTACTTCACAGCTGCAAAGGAATGGTTAAATTTCTTTATCAAAACAGGCTGAAGATTTAAATCCTTCCCTATAATTATTATTATTAATAGGTTCCAAGTTTTCCTCTTTTGGGATGCCCATCAGTGCCAGTCACTCACTTTCCTCTCTAACATACTCACCATATTTTAGACGCATTCGATTCCTGGGTTTCACATGTTTTCCTCTGTTTTTTTTTTTTGTTTGTTTGTTTGTTTTTTCTATGAATGTAATGGTTAACTTTTTGCTCCTCCAACTTTTAAGCTACTCCTTAACAACATTGCCTTACTTTGCATTCTATCTGCCCCTTTCCTGGCCCAGTGCCCAGAGCTAAGTAACTGTTCAATAAATGACTGTTAGATGAATATATAAATGAGTGAA
Organism: Mustela nigripes; assembly: GCF_022355385.1. Lineage (NCBI taxonomy): Eukaryota > Metazoa > Chordata > Mammalia > Carnivora > Mustelidae > Mustela > Mustela nigripes. Next base: position 15,335,409 of record NC_081565.1, read on the forward strand.
AGCATTTTCTAAATTCTCAGTAGTGTATCTTACTATACCCATTTTTTTTTTTTTTAACAAGAAAGCCGAAGCAGTTGACTGTTATTGTACATTCCTGTGAAAACACACTGTGGTCTATAATAAAAGAAACAAACAAAAAAATAATCTTTAGTTCAGCTAATTTGATAACTTGCCCTTATTTCCTTGTGAATGCGTATCTAATAGGTTTTTTTGTTTGTTTGTTTGTTTTCTGTTTTTTTTTTTTTTTTTTTTTTTTTTTTTTTTTAATGTTTGAAAACAAAACTTGGTTTGTAGGCTGAGTCTGGAGCCAGAATGAATTTCTTCCATTTGTGTTAGGAGTTTGGATGAGGACAACTGACAGATCCTTAACTACAAAATCACAAATGGGCATCACCATAATAATCAGGTGTATTTATAAATCAGGAACAACTTCCCAGCAAGACTGCCTTCCCTCACCTCCCACTGCATTACTGCTCCCTGCCAAAGCTGTCAGCTTGTGCTCGCATTGCTAATTAACTGCACCACTCAAAGCAGTGGATGGCCAAAGGAAGCAACCCACAATTTTCCCTGTAATCATTTGTGTTTCAGGTCCCTGGACTCTGGGACCTGTTCTGCTTGACTTGTTCCCCACTCTCCAAACTGAGCACACCCACATGCTCACACCTGGGGGAGAAAGAAGTGGCCTCTTCAGAGGGGAGAAAGAGAGGGAACCATCTGTGGTGCTTGCAAGAGAAAAACCTTTGGGCTGATTCAGTAGCTGGACTGAGTGTGAAAGAGACAAAGCAGGAAAGTTGATAAATAAGCTCCACAGCTTCCTAAAGAAAACATTCCCTTTGTATTCCCAGCACCAGATATTTTCACATTAGGTGGCATTTTCCCTTGAGAATTTTACAGATCCGTGCAATTCTTCATCCATACAAGCAAGGCAATTTTATCAGACATCCACTTTTTCTCTACATCCAACACCAACCCTCCAGATTAAATCGCCATTATCTTTTACCCTAATTCCTGTAATAGCCTCCTTTTCCATTACGCAGCCACAAAATATGATTTATAGAAATCCAGTCCTGTGTGAGATTCCCCTGTTTCGCCCCTGCTGCTTAAAACTCTAATTTCTTTCCATTAACCTGAGGATCAAATCCTAAATTAATAATGGCTCACAGTACCCTGCACAACCTTGGTTCTATCTAACTTCCAGCTCCCTTACCAGCTACTTTGTATCCCAGTTTCTGAGTACCAGCTCTTTGCATAAACCACACTTTCTCATGCTTCAGGGCCTCTATGTGTTCTTCCTTCTGCCTGACCTTCCTGCAATCCTTTACATGTCCTCCTACTCATCCTATAGGACAAAGCCTAACTATCACTTTATTATCAGTAGCATCTACCTCATCCATTGACAACCTGTACCCACTAATTTTAACCAGTCTTCCCATCTACCTTCTAACATTTCAGCTTTTGCTTTTTTTCCCCCATAGTACTGATGATTATTTGTAGTTACATGTGTATCTGCATACATAGTCACATCTGTCTGTCACTAGCCTAGTGATTGTCAACCAGAGGTGACTTTTGCCCTTTAGGGGATGTTTGAAAAAGGTTGTAGCTACTTTTGGTTGTAAAAAATGAGAAGCAGGGGCATATTATAGACATCTAGTGTGTAGAGGCCAGGGATGCTGTAAAATATCCTACGATGCCCAAGATAGCCCCCCTCAACAAAGAATTCTCCAGCCCCAAATGACAATGGCATTAATAGTTGAGAAACCCCAATGTAAGTTATGAGCTCCATGATACAGACAGAAACCAGGCCTGTCTTAAACATTCTTACTTCTCTAGGATGTAGGGTTTGCTTAACCTTTAGTGCATTTAATAAATGTTGATTAAATGAATGTTTGGATAATCTACTGTATTCCAAACATGGGTCATGCACTCGCTGACTAATCATTTACTGAGCATCATGATAGAGGTGGCCATGTGTTTATCAGGAGCTTTAGAATCTAGAAGAGGAATAAGAACTTAAACAATAAGTTAAAATTGAGGTAAATTTCAAGGCATCACACATTATAAGAAATTATTTTGGGGCACCGGAAGCATCTGCTTTCAGCTCAGGTCATGATCTAGGGTCTGGGATCCAGCCCCACACTGGGCTCACTGCTTGGTGGGAAGCCTGCTTCTCCCTCTCTCTCTGATCTCCACTCAAGCTTGCTCTCTCTCTCTAGTGTTCTCTCTCTTGAATAAATAAATAAATAGTAAAAAAAGAAATTATTTCCCCAGTTCAATGGCGTAGAAGATGTTCAAAGGAAAAGGTAACATCAGTCTTTCACTTACTCAATAAATATTGAGAACAACAGGATGGGGATGTGGCAGTGAATAAGACAGACAAGACTTCCACCCTAATGGATCCTACATTCTAAAGGGGAAGGCAGAAAGTGAAAAATAATAGATAAAAATAAAGGGGAAGACATACATTAAAAGGTACATTATAAATCAGTAAGATCATTCCAACTGCTCTATGTTCTATGAAAATAAGAGTTAACATGATGAGATAGAGCATAAGAGGGAGAGCCCACTTTAAACAGAATGATCAGCTAAATTCTCTCTGATTTGGCAATTTATAAGGTTTGAGTGTAACTGTGTAGTTCATATAATCAGGCCATTATAAAAACATTACCAAAAAACATTATCAAAAAAGTGGGTAAGGTAACTTTCCAAACAAACGAAACATCATATTCAATGTCTCTGATGTAAAAGAGACCTTTAATGTTGCGGGGAGAGAAAGGGTATTAATGAGTTTAGGATCCAATGAGATTCAGGGAAAATGGTATCAAACGAATTTGGAGGTAACACAGAAGCAAATTATGAATATTCTCTGAGTCATGGTAAAATGTACGGTTTTTATTCTAGAAACAATGAGAAACTGTGGGTAAATTTCCTAAATTTACATTTTAAAGGATCATCCTGGCTATTTCATGAATAGAAATGGAGAGAGGAGAAGCAGAGAAATCGGTTAGTAAGTCCCCGCAGTGGTCCAGATGAGAGATGGCGTTGACTTTTATATGGTGATAGAAGTAGAAAACAAAAGTAAACAGAGACATTTTTCTGAGTCATAATAGACAGCAGTTTGTGACAAAATAGATGTTAGATGGAAGGAAAAATGAAAAATCAAGATAGTGTCTAAGTTTTGGCCTGAGAAACTGAGTGTAGGAAATATTGTTTACATTTAAAAAAAGAAAAAAAAAAGACTGGGGAAGAAAGATGATTGTGTTTGTTTTGGGGGATGGATGGCCAAGTCCACCTGTAAGGTTACACATGAAAATAGCAAAAGTAGTAACACTTACATGTCACTCATTATGTATCAGACCCTCTTACATGCATTTTATAGATCTTGGCTGTTTTAGTCTTTAGAACAATTGGTCACAACAGAGATGTGACCAATATCCCCATTTGACAAATGAGGAAACAGAGAATTGGAGTAACCTATCTTAGGTCAAACAGCAAGTCTCATAGAAGTGGACATACGGATAAAGCAGTGATATAGATGCATTTGTAGTTCAGAGTAATGTATTGAGGGTATGGATATCAATTTCTAAGCCATCAGAGTTAAGACAGTCAGGAGATTTTAAGAAAGAAAATGTAAGCAGGAGGGGGAAAAAGCCTTACAGCTTTGGTAATTTGATTAAACACTGTAAAAAAAATGGAAATAAATGAATAAGCAAATCTTTTTTCTATGGTAAATTTACATTCTGTAATATTAGAGCAACTGAGAAATACAGAGAATCTTCTGTTTTTCAGAGCTCTGAATGCCAGGTTAAGTATCTTTGTTTTCTGCAAACATTCTGGGAAATTTGAGAGTCGTCATGCAGCGGGGGGAGTACCAGTGTAAAGTAGTGCTTGGAGATGGCAGATCAGGCAGTGGTAGGTAGAACAGTTATGAGTGGGTAGTGAATAAAAGTTTTGAAATCATTTAAAAGGCAAGCACAATACCAAATTTCCTCCCAGGGACAAGGAATAAAAGAACAGAGTAAACAATACATGGTGTTAGCAAGGGGGCATCACAAGGGGCTGATAAACTCATTTTAGCAGAACAGCCCAATTTCCCTGGGGATTCTGTCTCTCAAAATGATATTTCTCCTTGATGCCTCCAATGCATTCCTTCTCTTTCACTTTCCTTGAAGATAGATGATTTAAGAACTGTTGGGATTTTGTCAAAGGAAACATTCTCAGGGTTTCAGGTTCTCAACAAATGGAGCCTGGATGAGAAATTTCAATCTTGTGTAGATATGATATATTGTGTATAAATCTCTGCATGTAGAGCTGAAGATCTAAAATATGCACATCTAAAACCTTTAGACACTTAAAATCTATGCTTCAGTGTCCAAATAGTTGCTGCTGGCTCCTTTTCTCTTTTTGAATAATCCTTGTGGGAAGTCACCCTGAAGAATATGGAAAGAAAGATAACTAGTATTTATGGCTGGTTTCTATATTTCAGGTTCTGTGTTAGGCATAACACTACACAACTACATCAAAAGGCAATTTGACTGTTTATTTATCTAGTACAATTGAGCTCTCTATTTACATGAATTTCTCATTGGACCATAAAACTCTAGAACACTGATATAGTTGATACCATGGGCCCCACAGTCACATTTTTCTTTATTTAAGTCCTAACTTCCATCCTTTATTTGGAATATAAACTTGGATAGGTAATTTAACTGATTTTGGCTTACTTTATTTTAAAAACAAAAGAAATATTAATAGTATCATGATGAAGATTAAGAGTTAATAGACATAAGCTGCTTAGTATAGTATCTATCATATTGTATCAATGAATGCTATTATTACATCTCCCATGCAGACCTGGAGATAAATTAATATTTGATGTTGATATTTTTGGATAACAAACAGTATGTTCTAATATGGGTTACTTTAAAAAGTGACTTTGAAGGCTGTTGATTCGAGGAGATTTGAGAAATGCTGAGTGTAGTATGGTTGTACTGATGAGTTAATTGAGACTAAAGGTGAGGGGTGGAGTTCAGAGGAAAAGAAAAATCTAGGTCCTAAATCATGTGTGCAATGAAATAGTGTTCAACATATGACATTAATGAGTAGTAAAGAGTGCTTAATACCCAGGAGTTCTAGCAGTTACTATGAGACTTATGTATTTGTAACTAGGAACTCAAGTACTGTTATAAAAACATTTGTGCATTTTTGGGAGGAATGGGTCAGTTACTTATATAAGATACTAAAAGGGATCCATAAATCAATAAAATGTACAGCTGGAAATTGTGAGAGCCAAAGAAGAGCTCTTTATAAGAGAACATAAGAAAGATTTGTAACAGAAGCAAAGACAAGCTAGAGAATGGTGACATCACCTCAGAGACTATAAGGTGAAAAATAATAAACAGGCTTCAGAGAAGAAGTGTTGTCATGGGAGAGTTGGTTTCAGAAACAAAAGAAGGTGAGAGAACATTCTGTGAGAAACTTTGATTTAAAGAGGGAAACTTATAATGGAGTTGAGGTTAAAACTGGCATAGAAGTAAGAGCCAAGAGAAATTTTAGAAAGTAGGAAGCATAGATTATTATAAACAAAAGTACATGATAAGATATGTGACTGTATGTGTGTTTGCATGTGGTGGGGTAAGAGCACATGCTTGTGCTTGAAGGCTTGAATTTTGATGGATGGACAAGGATGCCTGTGATGAAAGCAAAACTGCACTGATTATGGGGCACCTGGGTGACTCGGTTGAGCATCTGACTCTTGATTTTGGCTCAGGTCATGGTCTTAATGTCATGGGATCACGTCCCGAGAAAGGCTCCATGCTCAGCACAGAGTCTGCTTGTCCCTCTTCCTCTGCTCCTCTCCCCACTTCTCTCCCTCTCAGAAATAAATAAATAAAATCTTAAAAAAAAAAAAAAACAACTGCACTGATTGTCCTATAGATTTCACTTGAAATATAGTTCCTTGAATTAAAAGAGATGCAGGATGGATGTAAGCAGTAAATAGTTAAAAAAAAAATAGAGGCATTTTTAGAGATTAATAGTTAAAGTAACCTTTCCAAAAGGCTTAGCATGTTGGTGAAGATTGTGGTTAAGTTAGACCCTCTGGTTTCCCAGCTCAAGTTCATCATTTTGTAAATTTGTGATTTCAGGTAAATGCATATTTTTAACTTCAGGAAAACTCCATTTTCACATCTGTAAAATGGATATAATATTGATACTAACAAAATAATTCCTTTAATTCTTATAAATTGTTTAAAACACTCCTTGGCGGATTTTAACTATGACAAAAGTCTCTGTTAAAATACATAAAAACATATACACATGTAGCAACTGTTTGACTTTGGACACATTATGTAAGACATCCAAGCCTCAGTTCTCATGTATGGTTTACAGAAAAAAATAAGTATATGCCCCCAGAAATTTGATGGTTAAATAAAAATTTAATGAGATAAACCAAGGAAAGCACATAGTACTATATCTTGCACATGAGTCAAGCAATATTCTCTATTTTTTTTGTTATTATCACTATTAAAATTACTCTTTATAAAATCACATTACCGGGGTGCCTGGGTAGCTCAGTGGGTTAAAGCCTCTGCCTTCAGGTCGGGTCATGTTCCCGGGATCCTGGGATCAAGCCCACATCGGGATCTCTGCTCTGCAGGGAGCCTGCTTCCCCTCCTCTCTCTGCCTCTCTCTCTGCCTACTTGTGATCTCTGTCTGTCAAATAAATAAATAAAATCTTTAAACAAAATTTAAAAAAATGAAAAATAAATAAAATCACTTTACTTTGAATTTAAGTAAAAAGCACAAACTATCTAAAGGAAATTACTAAAACTAAAAACTATCATGTTTTAACTTACAGTATTATTTTCATAAGATGAGCTGCTGTCTCAATTGGTAATATTTTCCTAATAATCTGTTGTCATGTATTAACATCATAACTAAAAGAAATATGGGTAAACACCTACATATATTACTGCAAAAAGCAGTAATTTATCTAAAAGAAATTCTTTTTTTTATGGGGATCAGTATTTTTAATTATGTACCCATTTGTTCATTTGTATAACATCAATGTTTGTTTCTGAAGGTCTTTGCATACTTTCTGCGATATCAACTTTTGTATCTTGTAAAAGTACTTAAGGTTTCCCTGGTCTGCTTTGAGTCCTTTTCTTTAATTTTAAAATAGGTTTTTAAAATTCAAGATGTCTTGTAACAACCCCTCCTGCAATTAAGAGACAGACATGTGTCTGGATGTTTTAGCAGGGGGAAAAATTTTTCGAAAACAGCTGTAGTTCAGAAAGAAGCAATTCTGCTCTGTCCGTGGTGCTGAATATGATTTTCTATGGGTATGGCAAAGCATTAATTGCTTGTCCAAGAATCCAAACAGAATTTGATTTCTACAAACACGTGAACCAGTCTGGAATGTATAACAGCCAGCTGAAAGCATACAAAGATTAAAAGTAGAGGATATGTCATTTTATAGCATTAAATGAATGTGACAGTGTTATTCATTGTTTTTCCCCCTTCCAAAACTGGAAATGTTTTAGATAATGCAAACAGATATAATATTTGATTTCCATCCTTTGGGTTAAATGTTGCTTCATTATTATTGTATGTTTAAGCTTTTCTCCATTAATTAACTCCTAGCTTAGTTTCTGAGCTTGTGAGACTTCCAAGTCAAACAAAGTATATATTCAAATATATTATTTATGGCAAAGGTGTTTGTTGAGATCCTACTATTTTGTGACATCTTATATCATGTATTTTGGGGAAACATTATTTTAAAGTTTCAGTAAATGTCAATACAATTTTAAAAAAGCAAACTTTTGTGAAGAAAGCATATGACTACAAGATCTTTATATACAACTACTTGGGCATTAAAGAGTAATGGGATATGGGATTCTGAATGTAGGGCGAATCAGGTTCTGACTTGTGACATTGATGCAGACTATGAAAGGGCCTATTTTAAAACTTATGCTTGTGCTTTGCCCAATGCTAGATAATCCTATCAGTATCTAGGGACAGGAAAAGGCAGAATGGAATAAAAGATTTAAATCCAATCGAATGCATGGAATTTGTCTGCAAAAAGGCAGATATGGCATGTGGATACTCCAGTGAGATCAAATGGCTTAAGGAATGTTCGATGACTGTTGCTGCATTACCCTTGGGTTCTTTCACTTTGAATTATTTCACTATGAAATACTCATCTGCTGGCTGCAGAGAGAGAGAATGACAGAGAGAAAAGAAACATCTTTGCCTTGTCTAAACTCTGTGGAGAGGCTCCTGCACATAGGTCGGGCTTGTCTCCTTTCATTTATGTTAACAGGCCCTAAATCACTCTTTCAGTTCACTGCCTCCCACCATGGAGACCACAGCACTTTGCTCCTCCATGACACCATAGTTACAGCAGGCTCCCATACTACGTTTGCATAGGTACATTTCTACGGATTTGAATAAGCTTTCCCTCCTTCCAACCATCACACTAACTTTTAACTTCTGGACACACACACACACAAACAAACACACACTCCACCAAACTACCAAAACCTAAAATAACATTGTCAGTAACAGTCTTATTAAAATTGTAATATACTAAGTAGTATCTACCCCAGTGTTAATGTGTGGGGGTTGAACTTTGTAAACTTTACAATTAATATCTCTACCAAGGAGGTACTCTGTATTCAAATTGTCTTTGGACTTCATAGCCTGACCTTTTGTCTTCTGAGCTCATTTTCATAAGTACTAGTCCCTAAATATTCTGTATGCAATTATTAGCCTGTCTGAGTTGCAAAGAAGTCACATAGAGTGTGGGTGAGTTTAGAAATAAAGGAATCCAGTACAAAGTCCTGTCTGGATATTTAGATAGATGTGGTTGTAATTTTTTTTGTTACTCATTAAATGTGTATGAGAAAATCAGTTCCACCTACAGTCAGGGTTATTGTGCTCTTTAGTTTGGTTTATGTATGTAAGGGAAACACCGTGAAATTTAAAGAACTATTACAAATAAAAATGTGTTAATTGATTTGACAAATTCTTAGAGTGTATACTAAAAGCACAGTATTCTATCTCAGGAATAGTTTTTTATTGTTCTTTTCTTTCATTTCCTTTATTGTTTCAAATTTAAATCTCACAAATTGGCTAATACCTCTTCTAGGCTGTTTCTTCAAGCCAGTTGCTACCAGAAGTCATTGGGAAGAAAGAACTACTTCATAATGGATCTGAAAGGAGCTTATGCTGTCAAGTTCTTAATAGACAGTTGTGTAGCCCTAGGCATGATCGGCACAACCAGTGGGTGCTCTCTAGAGATCCCCCAAGGATTCAATAACTGGGATAAATGGGCAATGGAGAATGAAGTGAATTGGAAAAGTGCCTGGTTGACTTCATAAATACTAGAAGGGAAAGATAGGGCAGGATTTATCATCCAGGAATAAATCGGTTTTACTTGGACTCTAGATACACATATGCATGCATTTGGGCACACAGGCACATGCACACACATTCTCATGCCCTAATCTGTCTTCTGCTTTAAATTTATTAAGATTTCTTGTGCTTCATTCTGATAGTAAGTTGACCCACCTGGACTTCAAGTGTAGTCAAGGAAAACACAACCTTATCTAGAGCATAAGTTGTCTCTATATCTGTTACCATAAGAAGCCATATCTCTGGGGTTTGACAGTCACCCAAAGAGAGAGAAGACAGCCTAAGGGTCTCTGGCAGAAATTGCTTTTACTTAGCACATTCATCAATGTGCTTACTCTACTTTCTCAGAGTTTTCCTTCCATGGCTTACCTTTGTAATGCAAATACCTTCAAGCTTCCCCTTAGAAATCTGAGTATTTAAATTTGATGCCTCCTCTGCTAACCTGGTACTCAGTATCCTTCGACAGCATGTAATTAGAATAACCAATATTTATTGGGCAACTATTTGATGCTAAATACTTAAAAGACATGACCTTATTTAATTTTTGTAACAAAACTTTAAGGTAAATATTAGTATCATTATTAGTATCATTTTCATTTTACAGTTGCAAATACTGAAAGCCACACAGGCTAGTGATGATAATAAGGTCACAGTCATCATAAAGGTAGGAAATAAAATTTGAATCCAATTTTCCTTAATTGAAAATATTCTAGCTCTTTTAGAATTTAAGTTACAAATGGCCTTTCTCCTCTCTTATGCCTACATGAATTTCTATATTATATTAATGCACAGCAACAAAAGAATAAAAAATTAACAAGTGGGACCACATCAAATTTAAAAAAGATTCTGTACAACAGAGGAAGCTGCCAACAGAATGAAAAAGAATCCTACAAAATGGGAAGAAAATGTTTGCAAATCATATATTTGATAAAGGATTAATATACAAAATATAAAATCATATAATTGAATAGCAAAAAAAACCCTGATTTTAAAAATGGGCATGGGAACTAAATAGGCACTTTTCTAAAGAAGACATACAACAGCCAACAGATACAAGAAAAGGTGCTTAGTATCACTAATAATTAAGGAAATGTGAGTCAAAACCATAATAGCACATCACATCCATTATAATGGCTATTATAAAAAGACAAAAGTTGAAGATGTGGAAAAAAGGGAATACTTATGCACTGTTGTGGAAATATAAACTGATACAAACATGGGAAATAGTATGGTGGTTCCTCAGAAAGTTAAAATTACAACTACCATATGATCTAGCAATATTACTTCTGGTATATATCCAAAGGAAGTAGAAGCAGGATCTCAAAGAGATACATGCACTCCCAAGTTCATTGCAATATTACTCACAGTTGCTGAAATACGAAAACAACCTATATATCCATTGACAAATAAATGGATAAAGATGTGGTATATATGCAATGGAATAGTATTCAGCCATAAGAAAGAAAGAAATCTTTGCCGTTTGGGACAACACAGATGGTCCTTGATGGCACTGGGCCAAGTGAAATAAGTCACACAGAAAAAGACAAATAGTGTATGCTTTTGCTCATGTATGGGAACCAAAAATAAAACAAAACAAATGAACAAGAAAAATAAAACAGAAACACTCAGATGGAGGAAACAAAATGTTGGTTCCAGAGGCTGGGGGATGGAGGAAAGGGAAAATGTTGATCAAAGAGTATACACTTCCAGATACAAGATGAGTAAGTTCTGGGGATCTAATGCACAGCATGGTGATTACAGTAAATAGTATGGTACTCCATACTTGAATGTTGCTAAGACAATAGATCTTAAATGTTCTTGCCACAAAAAAGAAAGGTGATCTGTGACAGCATAAAGGTGTTATTTAAGTCTACAGGTGGCAATTACTTTGCAATATATAAGTATATCAAATCAACAGTTTGTACTCCTTAAAATCACACAAAGTTACATGAAAAGATGCTCAACATCACTCATCATCAGGGAAATACAAATCAAAACTACAGTGAGATATAACCTCATACCTGTCAGAATAGCTAAAATTAACAACACAGGAAGACAAGAGAGTCAGTGAGGATGTAGCGAAAGGGGAACCCTTTTACACCATTGATGGGAATACAAACTGGTGCAGCCACTCTGGAAAACAGTATCGAGGTTCCCAAAAAATTAGAAATAGGGCTACCCTACAATCCAGCAATTACACAATTAGGCATTTACCCAAAGGATACAAAACTATGGATTTGAAGGGTCATATGCACCCTGATGTTTATCACAGCATTATCAATAACAGCCAAATTATGAAAAGAACTGAAATGTCCATTGACTAGTGATGGATAAAGAAGTTGTGGAATGCATATGTGTGTGTGTGTGTGCGTGTGCATGTGCATTTGCACACATATGTGTATACACACATGTATGTATATATGTATACACATATGTGCATATGTGTTTATATATATTTATACATGCATGCACACACACAATAAAATGGAGTATCAGTCAGCCATAAAAAGAATGGAATCTTGTCATACATAATGATGTGGTTGGAGCTAAAGTGTATTATGCTAAGCAAAATAAGTCAGTCAGAGAAAGACAAATACCATAAGATTTCACTCATATGTGGAACTGAAGAAACAAAACAAGATGAACGTGGGGGAAAAAAGAGTTAAACCATAAAACAGCCTCTAACCTATAGAGAACAAACTGAGGGTTGTTGTAGGGGAGTGGGAAGGGGGATGGGTTAAATGAGTAATGGGCATTAAAGAGGGCACTTGTTGTGATGAGTGATGGGTGTTATATGTAAATGATGAATCACTAAATTCTACTCCCTAAACTAATATTACACTATGTTAACGAACTGGAATTTAAATAAAAACTTGAGACTAAAAAAAATTCTTAAAGCAATTCCTAAGTTCAGAAATAACCAAGAATTTAAAAACAAAAACAAAAAACAAAATGCATAATGTGAGTCTTGTTTTGTCTTTGCAGAAAAAAATTATGCAGTTATATGTCAATTACAGCTCAGTAAAGTTTGGAAAAAAATCAGAACCATGTATAATGCATTAAGAATATAATAGGTCAACATTTAACACTTTGTGTTCATTGCAGCCAATTTTGTAAGACTGCCTGTCAGGAAAGTTAGATACTTTTAATAATTATATATTTATGGAAACTTTTAAAGTATGCCCTTTGATTGAATAGCAGATTCTTATCTGGGTCTAATATAACTACATGTATCCTTAAAAGTAAAAAACATTCCCTCACTCTGGTAAGAAAGAGCTGTGTCTGTGGAAAGATGGTCAGAGAGATGCAACATTGTTGACTTTGAAGATGGAAGAAGGAAGCCATGAAACAAAGACTATGGTGACCTCAAAACAGATGCTCTCCTAGAGCTTCCAGGCAGAAAGGTAGCTTTATTGATGCCTTGATTTTAACCCAGTGAGACCCCATGTCAGACTTCTGACCTATAAAACCATAGGAGAAAACTATGGGAGAAAACACTCCAAATCTGAGGTAATTTTTATAGCAGTTATGCAAATCTAATAAGTCATTAGACATTTGGACTACCCAAGGTTACAAGTCTTTATCTTTACCTTTTGATGGGCATCACCTACAGAACTAGATACACTTCAGTTTTTGAACCAAACATGTTTCAAAAATGATCCTGTAGCCTTGGCTCTACAGTCTGGTGAGGTTGTGGTCTGAAGTCTTGAATTCATATGTTGAACTCTCTACATCACAAACACCGCACATATCCAAGATTTGCCCCAGGTGTAAGATCATATTTCGTAGTTCACTCAACAAACATTTTTTTTATACTTACTATGTGCCATTTCTATTCTGCTTACTGAAACCCAGTGGTGAACAACTTGGACAAAGTCCCAACTCTTATGGAATTTACATTCCAAGCAAGAATCAGCAAACCATGGCCCATGGATCAAATCCAGTCAACTACCTGTTTCTATAAATGAAGTTTATTGGAACAGAGACATGTCCATTCATTTGCATATTGATAATGCTCCCTCTGCACTATAATAGTAGAATGGAGTAGTAACAATGAGGACTCCATACCCCACAAAGCCTGTAATATGCACTTATGGCTCTTTAAAAGAAAGGTTAGTTAACCCTTACTCCAAAGAGAAGACGTGCAATGAAACAAATACATATAAATATGAAGACTGTCATGCTGAAGAAATATAGGGTGCTCTGGAAGTGTCTCAGAGTGTGGGGACAACATTTAACTAGTTTGGTATAACCAAAAACTTAAAATAAAAAAAAAAAAGGTGTAAGAGTTAACCATATAAAGAAGGTGTGAGAAGTCAGGAAAAAGTGTCCCAGGTTTGAGGAACATTATGCATAAATGCCTGAAGATGAGAAAGGCCATGACACATTGACATCAAGCTGCTGAGAGAGTAACTGGAAGAATAGCCCCAAACGATGTCAACGCAGGCCACGTCAAGGATGTTGGATTCAATGTAAAAGGCATTGCATGGGAACTTAATGACTCGTCTTAAGCTGGGTTTCTTGGCCCCGTGTTTGATTATCTCCTTGACTTGAAATCCTGTCATGATTTGCTGCAGCCACGTGGCTATGTGGCTTCTTTCTTTTTCTTTTCTAAGATTTTATTTATTTATTTGAGAGAGAGTGAGTGAAAGAGAGAAAGAGTGAGAGGAGTAGGGGGAGCAGACTCCCTCTGAGTCTGAGGGAGCAGACTTTCCGCTGAGCAGGGCGCCCAACACGGGGCTTGAACCCAGGACTCCAGGATCATGACCTGAGCCGAAGGCAGATGCTTAACTGACTGAGCCACTCAAAAAGGCACCCCCTGGCTATGTGGTTTCTTATCTGCCTAAATCCTGGAGGGTCTTCTTCCACTAACCTTGGTGTTGCTTCCTTAATAACAACACTAGATAGATTCTTGCTGAATTTCTAACCAAGTCCCACGTTCTTTCTGTGTTTTACCTATCTCCTTGCATCCACAGCTGCCTCAGACTTCCTAATATGGGTCTTTCTCTGTCACTCCCTGGGTCACAGACTACTGGGCTGCCATGGCATTCCTTACTTCTCTGAGTCCCTGCCCCCATTCTGTTGGAGTCTAGTTCCCATGATGTAATAAAAACAGACAAACCAACAAAAACAAACTGACAAGTGTTATCTTAACTTTAAGTCCCAGGTTTCTAACTTCATAGCTTTGCCATTTTGAATAAGACGTGACATTAAATAGCTCCTTAGCTTCTTCATTTCTAAAATGGTCATAGAATTCTTACGGGAATTAGATGGAAAATTATGTTACAGTAGATTGACTACATAGATGGACCCTACTAAAGACATCCCTATATCTATACTCTTTGCTGTACCCTGCCACCCTGACATTTGACTTGACCCTGTGGCTTTCTTTGGTTAATAAAGAAGTAACAAATGTGACACAAATAGAGACTCTAAAATATGCTCAAGTGTTTAGCTTCCTTTCTTACCTCAGCCTTCCTGATGAGAATATACCTGGACTAGTCTGTTAGAGAATGAGACAAGTGGAACAGAGCTGAATCAGTCTGTTTATGGCAGCCGAGGCCCCAGGCATGTGAGAAAGTCCTCTTAAGATCTGTATAGTTGCCTGGCCAATACACTGCTAATTACAGACACTTGAGTGAGCCCTATCATGTCTGGTTTAGAACAGCAAAACTGACCAAGTAACTCTAGACTTACAAAAAAAAATGAGTACTTATTTTGTATTATCTTTGAGGTTTTGTGGTTAATCATTTCATAACTTTTTTTTTTGTAGCAGCTGCTAACTGATACATATACGTGGGATATGTAAGTGAGTGAGATAACAGTATGCCAAGGATACACTTAGTGACAAATAAATGGTAGACCCTCCCCACCACTGCAACTGATGTAAATATTAGCAGGTGTCAATTCAGAGTACAAAATGAAAATTGTCAGTTCTCTCATTATAACACTGGTTGGGTGGTGATTCACGTCTGCTGGGTTTCCAGACAGCATGGTTACAGACACACACGTATGAACAGTTGCATTAAATAAACTGTGGCCCCACCAACTGCACTCTTAAATAAGCACCTGCCTATAAAGGTTCAAGGGACTCTCACCAAAAGTTACCTCTAAATCCCATTTCCTTTCTTTTTAGGAGGAAAGGCTGTGCCCACCACAGCTACCACATACTCCTTTGCCCAGCAGAACTGAACAAGCTACATCATGTTAGGGTCAGCACAGCCTGGCTTCTGAAGTAGGTCTGGAGACGGTTTCCAAAGAGACATGTTATTAAAGAAACAATGCCTTTGTCTCGGCAGCAGGGCTAAGTGCTGTTTATTTCCAGATGCTTTCCTGGAACACAGGGGAGGGAGTGCAGCTGCACGTCATTCATGGAATGGCTGAGACAGGATGGAGGCAACACTGAGAGGAAATGACCAAGCTCATTTAGGGCTGGGGACATGATGAAATTTTCTGTCCCTGTCAAAAAAGAATTTGGTTTCCTTCTTCATTGACCTGCACCTGCTCCACATTTCAACAATTCTTGTTTGTGTGAATGACACTGTCTGTTTCTCCTTTACCTGATCATCTAAGCTTTACAGTTTTTGATTTCTCCATATAAATGTCTTTCTTATTCTGCTTTCTCACCCTCACACTGTTCCTTCTGATTGAGATAAGTACAGCCAAGTGGCTCAGACCACAGGCTGTGGGGGAAAAAAAAAAACTGTTTTGGTTAGAATCCTATTTTGAACATCTTTTCTCTATTTGTCCTTGGACAATTCAAGACCCACTTGCATTATAACAAAACCACAGTAAACATAGTAGCTACATTATAGGTGTGTTTTATGAAATAACTCACCATTAAGTGCTTATCTCAGTGTTTGCAAAGTACTTGTTTTTATTCCATCATCATCATCATCATCATCTTTTTTTGTTTCTATTATTATCCTGAGTGCTGGTGTTTGTCTCACTAAACATCTCCCATCAATTCTGCTCATCTATTTTCCAGCTCTTCTCTCTTCTGAGTCTCTCCACTGGTCCACCATCTCTCCTAGGATAACTCCCGTTATTTGTAACATGGTGGACTCATTTCCTAGAGATAACATAGCAAACTACCACAGCAAACTACCCCAAACTGAGTCACTTGAACACCATAAATTAATGTTCTCACTGTTCTGGAAGCCATACATTTGAAAGCAAGATACTGGCAGGGTAACCTTACTATCCTCTGAAACCTGTAGAAAACTGCCTTGCCCCTTCCTAGATTCTGGTGACTGTCCAGCCATCTTTAGTGGTCCTCGGCTTGTAGATACATCACTCCAGCTCCCCATAATCACATGGTATTCTTGTTGCGTCTCTGTCTCCACACAGCTGTCTTCGTATAAGCAAAAGATAAACTGGTTTAGAAACCCACGCTACTGCAGTATGACTTCATCTTACCTAATTGTATCTGCAATAATCCTGCTTCCATACAAAGACACATTCTGAGGTACTAGAGATGAAGACTTCAATACAAATAAAGGCAAAGATTTAGACAAGCCCATAAGACATAGCTCTGCAGGATCTGCCTCCATTTATATCCCCATCTCTATCTCTCACCACTTTCCACACCACCCTCTCTGGCCATAAGAAACTTTTGTTTCCTAATGAGTTGATGATACATTGTCTTCTCAGCTGTCTCACCACCTTCCATAGGCTGTGCCCTCTGGAAGGAACACTCCCTAATACCCTCCTCACTTGCTTTCTAGCTAACATTTACTTATTCTTAAAATCTCAATTTAGTCATCACCTATTATAAGAAACCTCAACTGAAGCTTACTTCACACACACCCTTTAGGATGACTGTTATCCAGAAAAGAAAAAAGAAAAGAAAAAAAAAAAAGAAATAAAGGAAGTATTGGTGAAGATGTTGGTGAGAAGAAAATGGAAACTTTGTGTGGTGCTATGCAACCACTGTGGAAGACAGTGAGGCAGTTCCTCAAAAAATTAAACATAAAATTACCTTAGGATTGGGGCACCTGGGTGGCTCAGTAGGTGAAGCCTCTGCCTTCAGCTTAGGTCATGATCCCAGGGTCCTGGGATTGAGCCCCGCATTGGGCTCTTTGCTCAGCAGGGAGCCTGCTTTCCCTCTCTCTCTGTCTGCCTCTCTGCTTACTTGTGATCTGTCAAATAAATAAATAAAATCTTTAAAAAAAATTACCTTAGGATCCAATGATTCCACTTTGGATGTATCCCCAAGATAATTGAAAGCAGGGGCTGAAACAGACATTTGTACAATATGCACAGTAGAATTATTCAAAATGGCCAAATGCTGGAAACAATACAGATGTCCACTGGTGGGTGAAGGAATAAACATGCTTGGTGTATATATACAGTGGAATAGATTCAGACTTTTAAAGGAATGAAATTCTGGCACCTGCTACAACATGGATGAACCTTAAAACATTATGCTAAGTAAGATAGACACAAAAGGGCAAATGTTATATGATTCCACCTATGAGGTACTTAGAAGATTAAATTTTCTAGAGAAAGAAAGAAAGAAAATAGAATAGAGGCTACCAGGGACTGGGGATGGGGGGAGTGGAGAGAAAGAAGAGTTAGTGTTTAATATGCATAGAGTTTTACTTTGTAATGATGAAAAAGTTCTTCAAGTGGATGGTGGTAATGGTTAAGAGCAATGCAATACATTCAGTGCCACTGAATCATATATGTAAAATGGTTAAAGTAAGTTTTATGTCATATATATTTTTATCACATTAAAAAAAAAACCTTACATTTAACATCCTCCCCCAAAACAAAACAGAAACAAGTGAATGGATTCTACTTATGTATCCAGAGGTACAAGCATAAATCTTTTGTTGGTTAATTAATTTTTTAAAGATTTTATTTATTCAGTTAACAGAGATTTTAATTTAAACAATACATAGATAATTTAAACAATACATAGGTAATGCATCTATATATGTTGGTGACTGCCCTCAGCACTGTGTAAACATTAACTCAACCATTATGATACCTTATGATACAGGTAACATTGTTATACCTGTTTTACAGGTGATTATACTGAAATACAGAGAGAGAAAGCAATTTTCTAAGGTCAGAGTTTTGTATGAGGAAGAGCCGGATCAGAGAGAAAGTGTATGGCTCCAGACTCCTAGCTGAGATCATGCTCCTTAACTTCTACAAGCAAGACCTTCAGAGCTACGTTCACCGTAAAACCAATGCCACTTCATTTTTCATGATCCTTCTCAAAACAATCCCATCCTATTTTTATTCCTATAACATTAGTTATTCCTATAATGTTCTTTCATGTTCCTTACTGAAATGAGAGGGTCTCTCCCTTATATTCTGGACATTCTTTGGAATTTTCCTATTTATGTGATTTTGCCCCCATTATTTGTCCTATCTATTTCTATGTAACAAACTACTTTCTAACTTTTCGGACTACAACACAGCCATTTGGCTTTACTCAGTATGCCAAAGGGCAGCTTGTCTCTGGATCATGTGGTCTCCACTTGGACAGCTGAGGCTGCAAGTTACTTCCAAGAGGATGGTTTCTTAATGCACACGCTTGGCACAGGTCACGTTACTTGGCATGCTCAGTGCTACTTGGTGTTCTCTGTCTCTCCTCCCTCCCCCTCTTCCCTTCTTCCCTCCCTTCACGTGGCATCTCAGTCTTCTAACATAAGAGGACTCCACTGGGTTGGGCTACTCAAGGCAAGGTGATCTCAGGGTACGCATGCTTTATACATGGTGATTGACTTCCAAGTGGTAGGAAGAAGAAGCTGCCTAAAAGTTAAAGACTGCTTAGAACTGAAACAACATCTTTCCACCATATTCTATTTGTCAAAACAAATCACCCACAGTCAAGTGGGTGAAGAGACAAGCTCCATCTCTTGATGGAGTAATTGCAAAGTTACATTGCAGAAAAGCATGTGGAATGAGAGATAATGTGACCACCTCGGTATCATGCAAATTCTTATTACCTATCACTTGTCTAGTTGGAATCAGATACAGAGCTACATGGCTTTAGGTTTATATTAGATAATACTCTGTCACAGTCAATCCTGTAAACAGCAGAAACCCAACTTTAACTAAAGATGAAAACAGTATGTACCAATTCACTTACCAAAGTACAGAACAGGAAGGACAGACTTTGGTTGTTTCAAATATAAGTCCAGGAAATCAGATACCCCAGAACTCTCTTTCCTTCTCTCTCTCTCTCTGTTGGCTTCAGTATATCTCCAGAACTGGTTAAGAAGCATGAAAAGTATTAGAAATGGGTAACAAGCTTAAGGAGAGATACTAGAGATGGAGATGAATAATTGAGTATTATCTACATACAAATAGATAATTGCTGGAGGCTTGGAAGTGGGTGGGTTCTTTACAGAAGATTAGAGGGATAAATGGGAGAAAAAACAAACCCAAATCACCAAGTGAAAATTTGATTTTTTGTTTTGTTTGTTTTGTGGTATATGCATGAGTATGCATGTGTGTGTATCTGGTCAGGAAAAGATTTATTAAGTCCTTTAATTATAGTAACTAGTATTACTTAGTGGCAACTATCAGTCAACACTCTGTTTTACCTATGTCAAAGTAAAGCTGTAACTCTAAAAAATAAACGAAGTAACACATTGTTTAGTGGGAAAAGATGCTGGAATTGGACTTAAGAACATTTCTCTAATTCTCCATTTTCCACAGATGAAAAAGGTGCCTTGGGACAAGTTTTCTACCTCCTTCAGGTTATTTTTTAAAGATATAAAATAAAGAAAATTAAAAAATAATAAAATAAAATAAATCAGGAGATTGAACTATAGGAGTGTTAAAGGCCCTTCTAATTCTAAAAATCTGTACACTACATAAAGGCTTTTCCCAAGTATATAAAATGCTACAAAACAAGATTTTATGAGTTTTAAAGGCTGATTTATTCAGAATGTCTCTGTGTGTTGATCAATTTCACCTATGAATGTCAACCATTCCATTTTATTTGCACTAATGGGTGAAACCATCAGGGTTACCACAGCAGTTTGACCAGGTTCATGGGGTCACAGTCAAATGTAAACCGACATTAAGTGTGGATGGGGAAACTAGATGAGTCCTCTTCATGTAGCTTCTGTGCTAATGACAAGCTTTTGGTTAGTGGAAATTCTGTAAATTTAGTTGCTTCTTAACTACATTAGAAATACTTGCTATTTAAAAGAACCCCAGGGTGATTTTTTTCCTAAAGAGTGAGTGCCTTTTGTAATATGAATCCAAATGGATTAATTAGTGTTCTGCAAACTCAGATTTTGATATCTCCAGGGTTCTTAACACTCAGACTACCCTTATTGCATAGTCAAATATTTCTATTTTATTTTCTCCATAGAATAATTTGATATGCAGATTGATATCTGCTAAAGAGATCAGTCAGATGTGTTTTTTTAAGTGAAATTTTACCTCAATTGTCTAAATTGGTGTTTCTGCTTTTCAAGTTCATTAAATAATTGCCTCCATATCAGCTAGACTTTGACAGCCAAGTCTTTTCCTACTTCTTTTCCCTGCTTTTTTCTAGTCAGTCATGTTATCAGTTTATGCCTAGTTTACTTATTCCTTAATAATTTCTTTTCTTTTAGCTAAATTTTCTGTGCATGTTTTGTTGATTATAAATGAAATGAATTCTTGCTGTAAAATATTCACGAATCCCCACCATGTATAAAGTAAAATAAAAATTATTTCATTCTGTCACTCCTCAAGCGCTTAAGAGTCAGTGTTCATTGTTTGGGATATATTCTTTCAAACTTTAATTCTGAGTTTTAAAATTCAATATATCATATTGATCATTATATAAAATGCACATATAGCCACATTATTTTCCAGTATTATGTAGCATCCCACTGAATGATTTTTAAATCATTTATTAAATTAATAACCCAATTTTAAATACATTGCCTGGGTTCTTCTCATTTCGATGTTGTCTTGAATATATGTATATATCTCCATTGATCTACCAAGGATTTTCTTAATATAATTTCTTCAAATTAAAATTCTTGATTTGAATAATATGCAAATTTAATGTTAATCTTTATTGCTCTAGTTTCCACCAGGAAATTACATTCAGAAAAAAGTATATAAGGATACTGGCTTGACCATACCTTTGGCTAAGCCTGGTCTTATGAATCTTTTGATAAATATTTTTTTCTTAGTTTTTATTCATGAGAGACAGAAACATAAAGAGGCAGAGGGAGAAGCAGGCTTCCCTTTGAGCAAGTAGCCCTATGTGGGACTCAGTCCCAGGACCCTGGAATCAAGACCTGAGCCAAAGGCAGACACATAACTGACTGAGCCACCCAGGCTCCCTGAAATTTTTTTCTTTATTTCTTCTCTTTCTTCCTTCCTTCCTCCTTCCTTTCCTTTCTCTCCCTCTCTCCTTACCTCTCTTTCTTTCTCTCTTTTCTATTTCTTCCCATCTCTCTCCTTCTTTCATTTTTCCCCTTTCTTTCCTTCCTTCTTTCTTAATAACATGACTAAATATATTTTCATATTTGTGGTTATCTATAATGTGCTCTTGAATATATAATGCCTTTACATTTCCTCATCTTGATGCATTTTCACTTCTAAACATTACACTTTTTTCTTTTAATTCAAAGGCACTGGGGTCAAATCTTTTGAAGTCATCTCATAATGAAAAAGAATAAAGTTCAATGTCCTGGGTCTCATATTTGAGACTCTCTTGAGTCCTTCCTGCTTTAACACACCTATGAATGTCAACCATTCCTGCTTTTATCCTATTCCAGCTTTAAGGTCACACAGCCCCCTCATCTTTACCAAACATTATGCTCATCAGTGCCATTAGATATTCACTTAATTTATACTTTGAAGGCTCATCCTCCCCATAAAGCTTTTCTCCTATTCCCAGCCTAAGCTGAGCTCCTCTATCACTAACTCTCATAGCACTTAGAGATGACAACATTCCCTTCAGGATCCAAATTTGTAGCACTTGCTTTCCCTCTCCTGTTACCTCCAAAAGAAAATATTCCTATGGGCTAGGATGACATTTAGTTCATTTGCATATCATTTCAATTCATACAATGCAGTTTAGAACACATTAAGGACTTAAACATCTTTGAATGGTCCACCCATTTCTAATCCTCTGCCTTCACCTACCCTCTCAAATGCTAACTTTAGTTTGAAGCTATTTGTAGTAACCAATATTTTCAGATGCCAGCATGCTTCTTTCTGTCTTTGCTCATGGATTACATGCTCTCAGGTCATAAGAGTGATCACATTACACAGGTCTAACAAAAATAAGTGATAAATGAATGAATGAATGAATGAACATTCTATCTTTCTGACCACCATAATTATTTTGGGAATGCTTACATGAACCAAACATAGTCTTGGTTCCCTAGGACTTTTCTGCTAGAAATACCATCTCTTTCCTTGGTTGTCATGGTACCAAGGAATGCAAATCAGGCTGGCAGTTGCATTCTCCAGGGCTCCATAGATGGAACCCATTTAAAAATCTAGAAGAGCCAAAACACAGAGAAAGAACAAGCGTGAAAATGAGCATATTGGACAAATCATTTGAGCCCTAGATCAAGATATGCTTGCTCCTCAGTTCCCTCAGGATTTCCATTTAGAAGAATCTTAGGAACAAGTTTAATATGTTTGAATTCCTCTACATGCTATGGAACTATTCCTAATAAGAAACATTATTCCTTTAAAATTCTCTGCCTGCTACCAATCTGAAATGTTCCTTTTGGCTCTTCCTTCTTAATTTATGAATTTCTGAAACCCAGCTTAAAATCCCCCATTCCTAGTATGTAATTTCCCCAAGCTTGCCAACTCACCATATCTCTAAGTGCTTGGGGAGGGGGTGTTCCTGTGAAGTGCTGTTCATTTGATTGGAAGAGAGATTGGAATGCAAGAGAGTACAAAGGAGCAAGAAAAGTTTAAAAGATGTGCAGAAAAATAAAATGGTTACAAAAATTATAGTACATTTGTTCTTTGGCTATTATCTGTGTATTTAATAATGAGAAATACTATATAATAACAGGAGGAATGCTTATGAGACATTTTAGCAAAACAGGGCATAGTGTTGCATATGATGTAAAATAATGAGTATTAACTTAAAACTAGCAAGCAAGAAAGAAAAAACAATCTCTTGGTTTCAGTATGGTAGGATTACAAGTGAGTTTTTTTTCTTCTCTAAATACTTACATTACTTTTACAGTTTAAATAAATAAAAGTTTTTCCTTCTATTTTCCCAATTTTCTATAGTGTGTATGTGCCTGTGCATGTGCATGTGTGTTATCACAGGTGATAGGGAAAGCAGAAGATGTGGATGCACTGTCTCAGCTTCCCCTCTGAAACCCTCAGTTTGTTTCCCACAGTCCACAGTTTCTCATGTTTTTTTTCCCCCTCTGACTCCCCCGCTTCATTTTTCCCTTCCTCCTCCTAATTCCTCCATTCCTTATGTTCCATACATAAGTGAAACCATATGATAATTGTCTTTCTCTGCTTGACTTATTTCACTTAGCATAATACCCTCCAGTTCCTTTCATGTTGATGCAAATGGTGGGTATTCATCCTTTCTGAAGGCTGAGTAATATTCCACTATATATATGAACCACATTTTCTTTATCCATTCGCCTGTTGAATGACATCTTGGCTCCTTCCAAAGTATGGCTACTATGGACATTGCTGTTATGAACATTGGGGTGCATGTGCCCCTTCTGCACTACATCTGTATCTTTGTGATAAATACCCAGTAGTGCAATTGCTGGATTATAGCATAGCTCTATTTTTAACTTTTTGAGGAATCTCCATACCGTTTTCTAAAGTAGCTGTACTAGCTTGCATTCCCTTCAACAGTGTAAGAGGGTTCCCCTTTCTCCACATCCTCTCCAACATTTGTTTTTTCCTGCCTTGTTAATTTTTGCCATTCTTATTGGTGTAAGGTGGTATCTCAATGTGGTTTTGATTTGAATTTACCTGATGGTTAATAAATTTGAACACTTACGCATGTGTCTGTTAGCCACTCAAATGCCTTCTTTGGAGAAGTGTCTGTTCATGTCTTCTGCCCATTTTTTGACTTGATTATTTGTTTTGGGGGTGTTGAATTTGAGAAGTTCTTTATAGATCTTGGATACCAGCCCTTTATCAGTAGTGTCATTTGCAAATTATCTTCTCCCATTCCGTGGGTTGCCTTTTATTTTTATTGATGGTTTCCTTTGCTGTGCAGAAGCTTTGAATCTTGATGAAGTCCCAAAAGTTCATTTTCACTTTTGTTCCCATTGCTTGGAGACAAGTCTTGAAAGAAGTTGCTGTGGCCAATGTCAAAGAGGTTACTGCCTATGTTGTCCTCTAGGATTTTGATGGATTCCTGTCTCACGTTGAGATCTTTCATCCATTTAGAGTTTATCTTTGTATATGGTGTAAGAGAATGGTCATGGTTCATTCTTCTGTATATAGCCGTAGAACTTCCCCAAAGAATATATGTGTCCATGATCTTGATACACAGGAACCACTCATTCTACATGAATCCTTTTCATAGAGAAACATATTTCTGCCAAAAGGATAACAACAGGGTAAATATACTGCATTGTGCTTAGACTGGGTTTCAGTATTGAGGAAACAATATTGAATAATTGAGACTATGCTGGACTACAGTATGTGTCTTTGGCTAAAAAAGAAAGCAACTACTCATCTCTAACTGATAACTGCCAACCCAGAATGTTGGCTCAGAGGTGTTTCATCTTCCAATTTCTCAGGAAACCTGTAAAAATCTGAATTTTTAAAAATATTTTAGATGCTATATATTAACTCAAATTCCAATACAAAGTATTCATCTGAAGAAAACAAAAACATCAATTTGAAGAGATAAATATATTCCTTTGTTCATTGCAGCAGCATTATAATAGCCAAGATATGGAAGCAACCTAAGTGCGACCAACAGATGAACAGATAAAGATGATGTGGCATATATCAAATGGAAGATTCCAAGTCATAAAAAAGGAAATCTTGCCCATTTCAATATCATGGATGGACCTAGATGGTATTTTGCTACATGGGATATGTCAGAGAAAGACAAATTCTAAATGATTTCATTTATTTGTGGAATCTAATAAACAAATGAGCCAACAAAACAGAAAGAGATTCATGGATACACAAAAGAAACAGTTGATTACTGGGGGTAGGTGATGAGCAAAACAGATAAAGGGAATTATAACTTCTAGTTATAAGATAAATAATTCATGAGATATAATATACAGCATAGGGAATATAGTCAATAAAATTGTAATAAAGTTGTATGGTGACAGATGGTAACTAGACTTATCATGGGGATCATTTTGCAATCTATAAAAAATATCAAATTACTATGATGTATACCTGAAACCAACAGGATATTGTATGTCAATTACACTTCAATAAAAAGTAATTACAATACAAAATAACCTTTGCAAGTTTTAGAAAACACATCTTTAGAATAAATCCTATCCTTGGACCATGCATTTACAATCTCTCAACTAGGTGAGATGTAAATACTCTTTTAGTTCTATGACTGGTTTTAAATTAATTGGTCTTTATTTCCTTGAGGTCTGTTAGAAGGGTAGGTCCACTGGTTCGTTATTATCCAGCATCTATTCACTTCTTTCTTTCTGTTAAAAAAAAAAAAACAAAAAACTATCCCAGAGTGGAAACAAACATCTTTCCTCCACTTTGAGTCTGTTTGTTCCTTTGAAGTTAAGTTCATCTGTAGCTCTAAGGGCAGCTTATGGAAATCAAATGCTGTATTCCTGTGGCAAGACTGTTTCAGGCATAGATACATGGTCCAAGCCAAGTCAGAGACAAAGGGTTTTGGAACTTTTTCTGGAAACTTTTCTTAAGCTATTAGGAAAAGAAAATTACTCTTCCTTTTGCTAGACTGGAGCTAAGAAAGCACTAGCCCCAGATGATATTGAAACCATAAGGCAACAAATACTCTAAGAGATTAAAAATAGAGGAAGCAGAAACAACACAGCTGGGAGGGAAATAATGGATCCTCACTGCAGTATTCGTGGCCCTATATCCAGCATTGCATGAAGCTAGTAACCCTGGATTTTCTATCATGGATCCTCTAAATCTTCTTTTTAACCTTAGCTAGTTTGCATCTGGGTTTCTATTGATAGGAACCAAAGTCCACGCTGCTACACAGAGCAGATGAGGTGACATGGGAGAACCCTAAATTTCCACATTACATACAAAGAAAAACCAAAACAAACACAAAGAACAGTTTCTTCACCCTCTCGGAAGCTAGATATCTTTACTGAAGCATGGCTAGGCATAATGTCACCATGTTCCAGCACCATCTCCAGATGTTACTCTTTTGAATAAACATTGTCAGCACCTTCTCTTTGCACGCTGGAAAAAGTAGTGCTATTTTTCTTTTGTCCCTGTTGCCATATTCCCCTGCAGAACCATTTCAATTTAGTGAAGTACAGAGGGACCCAGCAGTTTGCATCTTCTGTTATGAATGTGGTGCTTGAAATGCCAGAGTCAATGACATGAGACGCAGGGCTTCATTACTTGTCAGCTCACCCAGACTCAGGCTTCCCAGGACCCAGTGATAGTTTGCTGCCAGAAAGACACATTTGAATTTCAATGTGCCAAGTCTCTCTCACTGTATTTTCCATGTTGCAGGCTACAAATGGCTTTTAGAAATCTTTCGAACATCCCAGTGACTCAGCTCCTTACCTTCTACCATTGCCTAACACTAAATTCGATATATTTATTTAGAAGTTATAATAAATGCAAGAGTAAGTAGTCTAAGAAAGAGTATGAACCTGCAATGACAAAACTTTTAATAAATAAGAAACTTTCAATAGACCGCTCCTGCTTCACATGAGGCAATTTGGAGGAGGTGAGGAGCAGAACATGTGGCCTCTGAAAGCCAGGTTTAAGTCTCTACCCTTACCTAAATAAGTAAATTTGGTGAAATTGCAGAACCTTTTACTGTTTTTAGTGTCCTCATAAATTGGGAATAATAATAATGTCGATCTTCGTAAAATTGTTATCTATATATTTCATTAAATTTGGAACTATTATTAATCACAACTATTTTGCAATGAAGAATTAGTACTAAGAAAGGGAAAATCCATCCATTCATTCAATAAGTGTTTAGGATAGAATTCTTTTTTTTTTTTTTAATGGACCTTAACAGTTGATAAAAGTGCAGCATCAGGAATCAGAATGTCTTGGTTCCAATTCTTGACCTAGTCATTACTAACCAAATGATCTACAGCTTGGTTTTTTGTGCCTCCCTTCTTTTTCTATAACTGGATCTGTCCCATAAGGTTAGAGTAAATGTTCATCAGATTAAAATTCAGGACTGTGACAGCCACATAGTAGGCACTTAATAAGTACTTCATGTTATTACTGTTACTGATATTGTTGCTATTTAGGACTGGTGCATTCTGCAATGTCTCAGACACAGTGAACATGAAGACAGTAGAATGTGGCTGCTTTGAGTTGAGGTTCTGAATTTATACTAGACAACTTGACTTTTCTATTCTTTAACTCTGGGTCTTTGAGCAAATCACTTTGCCTTTCTGTCTTGGTTTTCTCGTTTCCAAAACTAGAATATTAATAGCAAACAGTTTATAGGGCAGATGTGAAGACTACAAAAGAGTTATTTCATGTAAATCACTTAGTAAACACCTAAGATACAATCCATAATACTCAATTATTCTTACCATTATTTCCATTATTAACAACAATGTCTCTTTTTGAGGTTACATAGGAAATCAGAGGCATAAACTGGGAGTTTGTTCATATCACTACATAAAAAGCTGTTGATCGACTAGGCTTCAAACTGATGTCTGACTCCAAAATCTACATTGTTAGCATTATACCATATCATCTCTTTTTAAGAAGATGAACAGCGGAGCAAAGCCAAAGGCAATTTTAGATTTATTTTACTGTCATTTCAAACACATCAGTGCAGGGTGCCATATCACTTTTGGAAATGTATATATTTTTAAAAGGATACAAAAAGTAGCTATTATAACCCCCAACTGCTTGCAAAGTAAATTGTGCTAACCCCTCTGCTCCCCATTTACAAACATATTTGGACTACATCTGGAACAAAATCATTAGTGGCAGGAAGACAGATGTGCTTCAAAGTTCGGGTGTGCACGTAGACATCGAATATTGATGTTGATGTTATTTACTCATTTGATTCTTTACTTTTTTCCGGAAAGATGGATTCTGAGCTTTTTCAAGATTTATTTCTTCTTTCCTTAGTTCCCAAGGTGACAAATCAAAGTTCACCCCAGGAACCTGTAAACTATATCATGGTGGGAGAAATCCGTCAGACGTGCAATAATATTAATAACTAGTATTGTGCAGTTGTCAATCAGCACAGTCTTTTCTCAGAAATAACTTAAGGATCTTCTTCACACCAAAGCAGTACGTATGCAGCAATGAAAGAATTATGCACAGTGCTGTTAAGAGATTGACCAATATGGTAAATTTTACTCCAGATTTTAATTTTAAATATAATTTATTAAAGTAAAATTAAAATTTCACTGGGTTTATTTGAAGACATATACTTACGGGAGAGAATACATGTGATGCAACAGTCCATTAAAGAAAGCACATAATGTGCCATGGATGAGAGAAACAAATAAGAGATTTGATGAGGGTGGGAATAGAAGAACATGAGGCAATGCCCTTGAGCTATATCTATTTAGACCGCTATAAAATCTCATATTTATTTAATGAAATACATTAGAATTTGTTTTATCCTGAGCTAGTTGACTACTGAAAGTGAAAAAAGGTTTTCCTCTCAACAGGGACGTAAGAGTTATATTGCTTGGTAGAGCCTGTTTTCAGAATACGATACACATTTATTTGTGGACACTAATCAGTGAATGTGCTCTCCATGTCCTCTCTGCTTCCGCAGAGAACAACCGAACTCCAACTCATATAATAAAATGTGTTGAAATCCAGGGAGGAAAGAATATGGGTAATTTCAGTAGACTGTTTATGAAACCCAAAATACATGAAGAAGTCCTAACTCCCAACACAATAATATTAGGAGGTGAGTCTCTGGGGTCATGAACAAGTCATGAGGTTGGAGCCTTCATGGATGGGAAGAGTGCCCTTATAACACAGACTTCATGTTCTATTCCCACCTGAGGGTGCGGCCGGAAGACAACTGTCTGGAAACTAGAAAAACTGTTCTCACCAGACACTGAATCTGCCAGCACCTTGATCTTGGACTTTCCAAACACTGTAACTGCGAGAAATAAATATGTGTTGTTTAAATCACCAAGCCTATGATTTCTTGTTATATGGTGTATGCTATGTTATAGCAACCCAAGCTAAGACATAGGCCAAACCAAAGTATATTTTGCCCATTGTGCATTACATGTTTTCTTTTGTACATTTTTTCCATGCAGTCACTGAATGTGGAGCATATTTTCCAACACTCATTTCTGCATATCTAATGTGGGCCAGTCTCAACATTCTAGCCTAAGCTGTAGTCTGCCCATAGAGCTTTCCCTGAGCCTCCTTTTTGAGTCAGAATTTCCTTCGTTGCTCTCAAAGAACTTTGTTTCTTTCTATATTTTTAAGATTTAGTAAATTGGATACAAATTCGCTTACATGTTTTTCTTCCAGATTCATCTGTAACTTCTACAAGAAAAGAGCCCGTGACTTATTCATCTTGCTCAATATGGCACACATCACATAGTAAATATTCAACAAAACCTCACTGACAGAAAGAACACATGCCATTTTTGTTTCTTTACATTAAGTCTCTTACATCATCTAGCCAAGCACCTAACAAATAACAGGGGCTAAATGAATGTTAGGTAAATATTGATATCTGAATGCTGACCAAAGTCAACTTTCATTGTTTCACAAACCTTATGGTTAGGGTAAGCCATTTTATTTCAGTTTATCATGATTCAATTCACAAAAATAGCCCTTTTGAAATCTTTCTGTCTTTGACCTTCTCACATCTATGTCCAGGAGGCCTTTTGTTCCCCAGAAATATTTGTTATTCAGGGAAAATAATGCCCCAGGGTGACTAATTGTATAATAAATGAGAAGAACTCAACATGGTCTTTTCCTAGCCCCAATTTAGTGCCAAGTGTTTTCTCCTATAGCCCATTTGCTCAAAGCACAAAATAATTGTATTAACTAGGGACTTTGGGGGGATGATTTTTTTTTTTATTTAAAAGAAATGTTAATTTGCTATTAAATCTCTTGTTGAAAGACTAATAGCTTAATGAACGCATTAAACATGTGCAAATTAGGTTTTTTTTTAATGCATTACTTAGTTTCAGATTGAAAGGGGGTGATACATCATCGTCATCTCTGCAGGAATTAATGAGGCATTAGGCCATCTCCTGTCATGGAGGCCAGACTTATGAACGATCTGCCAAATTGCACATGCGAACCTTGTCCTGCTCTCCCTTTCCACCCACCACATACATCTTTTCTGGGCCTCCTGCTTCTGCTGCCTGAGCTTTGGTATTTGAAATACAAATGTGGGTTCACCATCAGTTTGGAAGTGAAAAGTGGTCTATTGCAAGTGACAAATGTTGTTTACTGTTAGTAGAAAAGAGGGTGGAACAATGAGTGCATATATTAACATCACAGGGGATGGGTTTGGTAGTCATTCAATTGCCATCTTGCCCTGTGAAGACACATAACCTCTCTCCATTTCTCTCAATCACCCACTCACTCTTAGACATCTACATTAAAACAAAGAGCCCAAGGCAAGGCAAGCTATCTTAACGATAATAAGTGGCAAGGTGTTCTCAACTCACCAGCTTTTGTCACCAGCTCTCCATCTTTCCTCATCACAAGCATGGCTTTTCCTGCCTGCATCTTTTGATATATTTGCCTTATCCTGCAGTTCCCAAATCAGCAGTTCCAAACCTCCATGAACAAGCAGCATTTAGAAGCCATCAGTTTAATTCTATGACATAAACTACCTCGTACCTGCATTTATTTTTATAATTAGCAGGTATGACATTTAATTCTGTTTCAAGAATCTTTGATAAATTTTTGGTGTATCTTCAGATAATTGAAGATGTCATGGCCGACTTAAAAATCATGGATGGAGATCGCTAGAACAGACAGTGTGTTAGGTATAGAAATAACATCTGTGTGGGATGTGGAAGCCTTATAACAAAGTTAACTAATACCTTACACTTTAAAAAGTATTGTTTAGCTCTGCATTACTTCTTCAAGGTGTGTATATGTGTGTATGTATGTACATGCATGTATATATGTAAGGTATATGTATGTGTATATATATTATATATAACATACCTAACATTGTTTTCCCCACATAACGTAGTAATTTTCTCTATCTGCTTGGCTAGATGCATGAAACTTGGGGCCCTAATCTATGTCTCTCACTAGTCACCAAATTTGCCTGTTGTCTTCCAAGCACATTTCAATTCATGACTCAGGCTTACTGCATAATGGTTCCTCGTTTACAACACAGCCCCCATAACAGCAATTCCCTCTCAGAAAATTTTAGATAATTCACCTTCAGATTCCGTATAAGTCCATTCTATTCAGCTGTACTATTTCCTAAAAGCAGATTTAGGACAAGTATATTCATTCATGATCATTATCAGTGACCTAGTTAAGGATCTCACGCTCCTCATCCAATTGATGGTTTTGTGGTTTTTTTGGTTTTTTAGATAGACACATACTTCACTAGTTAACATTTTTTTGGTTGTAGGCAACCGAAACTGATTACCTAATCATGGGACTAAAAAGGAGGTTCATTTATTAGAAGGAAATGGGGTCGTTCATAAAATGGAAGATGGGTTGAACAATCAAAAGACTTAGGAGCGAGGAGTCAGGACAGATCCCAGGACTCCAGCAACTCTAGCTCCTCAATCATCTTTTAGGAGAGTGCAATGCTATGACTACATTTCTGTGATATGTAGAACCTATGTCTTAAGAATTTTACTTGCATACAAGTCATCCCAGGACACCCTGATCAATACGGTATGGCCAGGGAGGTGTGATCACTCCATAGAAACAAAGATTCTAGGGTCTAGGTCTTTCATATTGAGGACTTTCCAGCAGAAAAATATGAGTAGGACAGTCTACTACAGCCATTCCCACTGGGAATGTGTGTATGGAATATTTCCTTTTAGTAGCCACAGAAGGCTCAAACTTCAGCTAACTCTTCCCACCATCATGGCCACATTTTCTTCACTGCTGCCTTGAGTGTATAACAAGAACAGATATTTCTAAAATTGGGAAGAATGAGCTGATTTGACTTGAAAAGTCCAATTTTTTTATTGGGTTATCCCTCACTCCTCAATTAAAATAAAAAGATAGACACTAATATGTCTCAAGTAATTTTCAAGGTGGTGTGTCCAGTCTTAAAACTATGAGACTCTGAAGATGAAGGGATGGTAATCCTAGGGTATCCTTTTAGTGCAGCCATTCTGGAGGTAAGTTCACCTGAGTGGTGAATGTTGCTGATTGGATGGTAACAATGATGCCACCTAAATATTGATTCCCCATGTTTCACTGATGTACTTTAGTGCTTCTACCCTAATTATAAAACTAATATATACTCAATGCAGAAATGTTAAGAGATCAAGATGTACAAAACATAAAAACCTTTACTTACAACCTACTCTGTTTACACACTGCCCTTGCCACTATGTTCTTCATGCTTTGTGTACTGTTTTTTGTTTTTTATTTTTTAAGATTTTATTTATTTATTTGACAGGCAGAGATCACAAGCAGGCAGAGAGGCAGACAGAGAGAGAGAGAGGTAGAAGCAGGCTCCCTGCTGAGCAGAGAACCTGACTGACACGGGGCTGGATCCCAGAACTCTGGGATCATGGCCCGAGCCAAAGGCAGAGGCTTTAGCCCACTGAGCCACCCAGGCGCCCCTGCATACTGTCCTTATAACCTTTGTTACCATCCTTTTTCTACTTAATGTGCTGTAGATCCCACACAATGATAATATCTTCTAAAACATTTATTATTATTATGCCAGTGGTATATATGAATCATAAAGTGATCAGAAAATACAAAGAAGAGAAAGAAAAGTCACCAAGAATCTTACCACCCAGGGGTAGCTGCTTTAAAACAATGTGGTATATACTCTCTTAGGTTTAATATAAAATGAATTTAATATGGGCAGACCATTCCACTATATGAATGTATTTTAATTACTTAATAATTCTCATTATGCAGTTTATTTTTAATTTTCTTATTAATAACACCACTGCAATGATCTTTTTTATGCATATTCTGTATGTATCCCTTCTATAACATTTTTTTTCAGTTAAATTCCTGAAAGGTGGAACTGTTTGCTAATGATACATGCATTCGTAAGTTGCCTCTTGGTATGAGTTCTCATTTGTTTTCAAATTTCTTTCAGATTTATTATATCATTTGATTCTCTCAACTGTGCTGGGAGGGAGGCAAGTGAGACATCATTATCCTCTTTCACAAGTGGGAAAGCTGAGATTCAGAGAGTTCTGCCCAGATCATACAATCCGTAAGTGGCAAAGCCTGGCATCTATTCCAGGCCCTTTGTCTCCGATTCATATTTAAACACAGATGTGCTGCTGACAGAGTAAAAATCCAGTTCTAATCCTCAAAGAAAAACATGGCATAATAAGATAGCTCTATTTATGGTCTACCTATTCTGAACCACGCACTCTGTTAGATTATTCTAGATACACGATCTCATAATCCTCACAGTAAACTTGTGTGATTGGCTTTATTGTCTCCTTTACAGATTACAGGACAGAGGATTAGTGAGGTTAAGTAACTTCTTCAAAGACACATAGCAAGGAGGTAAAGGGAGGATTCCAGCTCTAATAGTGAAATCCATGCTTTCCCCTATGCACCATGCTACAGTCCTTCATTACGAGACTCCAGCCGAAACTAATTTCCTTCAGTGAAAGGTAATGTCTGAATGAGGCTTGCTTCCACTAAATTTGACAGAAAAACTGAGACAGACAGACACGCATGTGTTTAAAGAGTCAGGGAGATTTTTTTTTTTAATTTTATTTACTTATTTATTTGAGAGAGAGACAGAGATTGTGAGAGAGAGATTGCAAACTGTGGGGAGGAACACAGGGAGAGGGACAAGCAGACTCTGTGCTGAGCACGGAGCCAGATATGGGTCTCCATCCCAGGACCCCGAGATCATGACCTGACCTGAAACCAAAAGTCAGATGCTTAACCAACTGAGCCACCCTGGCACCCCAGTGATTTTTTTTTTTTTTTTTTTAAGGTCAAGCACAGAATCAGCCAAGGCTAAAGATGCAAATCTAAATCGACAAGATCTTCTAGGCACTTGTATCTAAGAACAAGAGAAAAGGAAATGGAGTTGAGTAGAACATGTATGAGGCACAGAAATTACTGGGATGGTGAATGGTCAACAACCAGCTTCCTATGGGGGGAGGCAGTATCTGTAGTACAGCTGAGCCTTGAACAACACAGGGGTTAGGGACACTGACCCACACACACATTTAGAAATATGCATATATGGGGCAGATTTCTCCCTCTGCCTCTCACACTGTCATAACTTTTGACTTGCCCAAAACTTAACCACTAACAGCCTACTGTTGACTGGAAGTTTTATCAGTGTGATAGTTGATGAACAGATATCTTGTATGTTGTATTATATACTGTATTCCTACAATAAAGAAAGGTAGAAAAAATAAAATGTTTATTAAGAAAATCATAAGAAAAAAATACATTTGCACTACTCTACTGTAAAAACATCCATGTATAGGTGGACCCATGCAATTCAAACCTGTGTTGTTCAAGGGTCAACTGTACTTAGCAGTCTCCTAGGTATAAACACTCCCACACAAAAGCTAATTTCAACCTACCAGCTGGGCTCATAATATCATCAAGAGTGATTTTGTTCATCTTTCACAAATGAAATTCTACTGGGTCCTAGAGATACAATTCCTGGAATATGATATTCATTACAGTGAAAAATTAAACAATTATTGAACCTTTACTTTATATCAGGAAGTATGCTAAGCATTAGAAAAACAAATTTAAGCCAGACATGGCCCTGACCTAAAAAACAAACAAACAAACAAAAAACCCCAAACCCTTCCCAGGCTAGTAGTGGAAAAGATATGTAAACAGTTTAATGTGATATATGAGTAATAATAGAAGCAGATCCTAGGAACAGTGATGATATATTAGCATATTAAAGTGATCAGCTCCACTCCAGTGGGCCATCTGATTCTTCCACACTTACCTGCTATAAATTTTGCCCTTTTTTGACATTATACTATCTACAGAAATATTCAAAAATACTGTATATAATCTGTATTGCATAAGTGATCTACATGTTCAAAGATATCTTCTATACACGTGATAGGGTTCCCTCTTTCTCTCCACTTCTATCAACAAACATACAACATAATGACATTCTCAGTGGCTCTAACTGCATTAAGTTTGTAGATGAAGACTGGAACTATTTTCAGAAACTTAAAAAAATTACCAAGGGAGGCACTTTCATCATTTATTCATATGCAGGCTCTTTATTTTTTATTTATTAATGAGGTTTAGAAAATGGTACTTGTAGAGCATCAAGTGTCTTTCTTATAAAAATAAAATATGACTAATTCAGGCTTCAATGGTTCTGCCCCAACCTAGTATTCACCTTTAGAATATACATTTCTCCTCCTGAGAATCACAAAATGAATGACCATTTCTATGCTTCTGGGAACCAACAGACTAATAAAATGCAACTAGGTTCACAAGACTAAAATAATTAGGCAGAGTCCAAGTGTTTCATGTATCTGAAAAAAAAAATCACTGGTTGTATTTCTCATTCACTGAAGCTATTCAAGAACACAATAATAATTTGATAGGAATGTTTCAGAGAGACTTCAAGCCATCAGGGTTAATAGGTTGGGTTAGGTTAAACTAGATCAGTGTTTCCCAAACTATTCTAGAAACTGGCGGGGGTGGGGGGCAGGAATTAAGAAGTATGGCACAGAAAAAAAAAGAATATCATACAAATAAGTTTAGGAAACACCATATTCTAAAATACCCTCACAGGGGCGCCTGGGTGGCTCAGTGGGTTAAAGCCTCTGCCTTCAGCTCAGGTCATGATCTCAGAGTCCTGCGATCAAGCCCTGCATTGGGCTCTCTGCTCAAGCAGGGAGCCTGCTTTCTCCTCTTTCTCTGCCTGCCTCTCTGCCTACTTGTGATCTCTGTCTGTCAAATAAATAAATAAATAAATAATCTTTAAAATACCCTCACAGAGATTCACAATATATTTAAATATAATTAAGGATCTGAAAAGTCCTACAATTAAGAAACAACTTCAACTTTGATTCTTTTGGGATTTTCTACACTGTTTAGTTTCAAGAACTCTTTAAAAATAGGGCACTATTCATTTATGACGTATTCCTGCATCACACAAAGCAACAGGTTTAGACAATTGGAAATAGAATATTGTTAAGGTTTATTAAATGCAAATGTTTCATCTTCAACAATTTCACATCCCATTTAAGACAATGGTTCAATCAGTTTAAAGTCTTGTTGCCAAAGAGAATTTATTACAAAGCCTGGTCTGCCTTTATCCCCTCTTTGTATTTAGCCCAGGTCATTGTGGAAATCTCAGCATGACCACCATTTCTACAGAGGAACAATTTTCAACCCACAGATCCTGCATAGCTCTCTCAGGGCACATATCATTAATCTGAATTATTATCTGATTAATATATTTCTCCCACTTGTAGGCTAAGAATGCCATGAGGAAATATTTTTGCTAAAAGTTGCATTTTTGCTAAAAGTTGCATTTACTGTCGCTACTATAATGCCTACTGCAGAGTGTTGCTTAATAAGTCTGTCAAATGCTTAAAGACTAAAGATCCTCCTGGAAGTTTAAGTTCCTTCCCCTCTGAATGTATAAGTTCAATCTTGTGCAAAAAGATTTTGCTAATGACTTAGATGAAGGCTAGGAGATATGTTTATCATTTCAGTAATTGGCACAAAGTTTAGCAAGTGGGTATGGAATGATCGATGAGGGAACAAAACAAGTCTCATCAGGCTGAGTCAATGGACTGAATCCCTAAATCTGGCCTTTGATAGGGACAAATGGTAGGCCTGCAGAAAATTCCAATGAACAATTGCAGTGTGAGAAAGTTAGGGCATGAGGAATTCTCATGTGAAATAAGGAACGTGCGTGCACGCACACTCACACACATATACACACACAGAGGAATACTGCCTAGTTCAGTAGGCACAAGGGAGACACTGCTGACACAAATGTGTGTTGCCTCAGACTGTTCTGTGGGATAACATGAGATTTGGGAATCTGGGTTACAGCATAGTGCTTCAGAGTACAGGCTCTCACAAGATGGACTTTCAGGAGTTGAGTCTTAGTTCTGTCACTTAGCAGCTACACAACTTTAAGGAAGTGACTTGATCTTTCTGTGCCTTGGTTTCCTTATCTGTAAAATGAGAGCCTCAAAATTACTCTGAGGACGAAGTGCTAATAGAGTAAAGCTACTAGAAAGGTAAGCTCTCTACAAATCTTAATGATTATTATCAATCATAAGTTGAGTATTATTACTGTTGCAGTAATTCTGCTTTGAATTTTTGCATAAGGAGCTTCAGTCAAAGAGGGGAGGCAACACAGCATGTCTGTCATCAGTGTGCATTCTGCATCAGGTAGACCTGGACTGGATCCCATACACACTCTTACTAGCCATAGGAGCTTATGCAGGTTATATGCCTGCCATTACTTCCTTATCTTCTCTGGGTAATTGAAAGAAGTGAATGAGTGTCACCTGAGCATCCCTTAGTTTTGCACAAGAACATAGTAAGGGACAATTTCGGAGGGAAACAACAGGATGGTTGTGCAAGAAAAGTCAAGCAAGAAACCTAAGACAGGATTGCGTCAGAACAATGTGCTTAGTGTTTTAAAATATTTGAGGGGCTCAGATAAAATAAGTGTAGAACTCTGGGTCTCAGCAAATAGGTATAGGCTATAGAGAGACACACTTTAAGGTCAGTATAAAAATAAAATAATATTATTTGAGCAGTCATAGTGGTCCAAAATTGGGATGGGAGGCCTCAGAAGATAGTAAATCGTTTACTCCAGGGGTCATTTAAGCTTCCATGGCACAACACGGCATGAGTCGAACTAAATATTTTAAAGCTCCCTCCAAACCCTCTGTGACCGTAGTTCTTAACATCCTATTAATAGCCACATGCGAATGTTCCTTTGAGCAGAGATATTCTCTGACTCTGTCTAAATGTAAGAAGACAGAGGGGCAGGCAAGGAAAAACAGGGAAGCTGCTTTTGTCACCTTAAAAGAAGATCTCCATTTCACCAGACGTCACTCATAAACACCTTTACAGTAGAATCTCTGGACACCCAATACATGTCGAGGGTACTCTGACTCATGGCCGTCTGGGATATTGACGCCAGTTCATGACCACGTGAGTGCTGTACACTGCATTAATGCTATAGAGCATCTTTCATTCTGAAAGTCTGCAAATCATATCAAAATGCCACATTCTTAAGGCAAGAGGGGCAGCTATGTTTAACAAAATTAAATCTTCAGGGAGATTTCTTTGATACTGAGGTAAAGGCAGAAGAAACTAAGGAAACAAAATGCATATGTCAAGCCAGGCTTTGACCTTCTCACAGGGTGAGAGACAACAGCATTCAAAGAAAGACAGAAATCAGTAGACGGAACCTGGCAGTGTTCTGCGTCTGAGCTGGCTGAACCATAATAATAAGCAAAATATAACAATATAGCTTGTTCTCTTAAGAAAACATGTTAAGCATTTCACCTGCATTATTTTTTTTAAAAAAAAAATGAATGAAACATCTAAGATTTGTCCTAAGGGACATAAGATAATTCAATAATTTTTAAGATGTGGATATTGAGGTTTAAAGGGAGGAGGCTGCTAAAAACCAAACTGCTCAGACAGGGCACAGCCAGGATTCGATCGCAGCCGGTAGATTTCAAAGTCAAGGTTTTCCACTTCATACCATGCTGCGCCTTGCTCTTACGCTGCCTTCTCAAATCCTCCTTCCCACCAAACATTCAACGTGGCTTTATTGTAAGCTATTGTCCCCTCTCCAGATCCTCCCAGAGCACCCTGCACCAATACAATACAGCTGTTAGCTTTGCTGTTACCATTACTTGAGCTACAAGCTCCCTCAATACTTTCTGCTCCAACTAATGACCAATGTTTATATATTCTGTGTGGTGTCTGCATGCCAAACACATAGAAGTAGTAGTAGTACACACAACAGTATGTAGAAATAATATCATTACTACTTATAGAAGTAATAGCTAATATTTGTGGAGGGACTACCCTGTGTCAGATCCTATTCGAAACACTTTTCATGCACCAACTCATTTAACATGATAAGAAACCAGAGTGGTAGGTATAATTATCGTATCCATTATGCAGAGCATTTAAGTACCTTAGATACTTAATTACATGAACATGCCTTCTCTTAGCATCAAGAACTGCTATGATTTTAGTCTAAGTTTTGCTCACCTCTTGCCTTCTGCTGCTTCTAAATCATCACTGACAAGGTTCCTATAATTATCTTATAAAAGCTGAGGTCTGCATCAGTCTGTTCCCCTGGTGGTGACATTTTCTGCAGGGAAGAGTCCAAACCCTGTCGTTTGTCAATTCAGCCCTTCCAAATCAAGTCTTTCTTGTATATGTATTTTCCTCCCTCCTTCACTTTCCATATGCTCTAAATCATCTAGAAGCCCACATCTCTGAGGCACTTCAAAATATTTCCCTTATCTTACAGTGTCCTTTCCTGAGGTTGCTCTGTAGGAGAAAGTAAACGTCCCACTGAAGCCCTGATCACACCCAGCCCAAACTGCCATCCTCCTCTGCCTGGATGAGAGCCATGGTCTCTTGCCTGATATTTCTGCTTCTATTCTTCTTAAAAAAATAAATAAATAAAAGTTATATATATATGTATGTATTATGTTCAATTAGCCAACATACAGTATATCATTAGTTTTTGATGTAGTGTTCAATGATTCTGCTTCTATTCTTGACCCTCCCCTAAAGGTCCCCGAGAGCAGCCTGAGGGAGCGTTTGTCAAAACGAAGTCAAATCATCTACTGCCCAGCTCAAACTCTGTGACTGGTTTCTCATCGCATTCAGAAGACTTAACCTTGCCCTTGAGACCTTACATGGTTTGGCTCACGCATTCTGTTTGTCCCCCCCCCCCCCCCACACACACACATGGTTCTTGTTCTCACATCAGCTGTGTTGGCCTTCTTTCCTGCTTCAAGCCCATGAGCTCACTCACTGTTCACCCATCATCGCCTTAGCAGGCTTATTTGTTCCCTGTGGAACTGTGATTTATAATAAACATATATTCGGTCCTCATCCCCTACTCTAGCACAGAGCTCCTACAAACCTAAAAACTCCTAAATGATGAGCGTGATGAAGGCATCTTGTATAATGTTAATGAGGCAACTTTTGGAAAGCACCTAAAGATGGGGGCTGGTTGCCAGGGGAGCCAATTTTCAGTCTAACCCCTCAAACTCTCCAGTGAAGAGAAATGGGCTGGAGGTTGAATCAATAGCCAGTGGCCAGTGATTTTATCAATTGGGCCTATGTAATGAAGCCACCATAAACAAGAACGACTACAAGAGCAAGAACAAAAACTGAAAGGACTGGGTTTGGAAAGCTTCCACATTGGTGAACAGGAGGATAATTTCAAGGAGGGCCCACCTGAAGAGGGTATGGACCGCTTTCATGCTCCTTCCCCATGCCTCGCCCTTTGCATCTCTTCCATCTGGCTGTTCCTGAGTTATATCCTATTATAATAAACTGGTGATCTAGTAAGTAAAATGCTCCTCTGAGTTCTGTGAGCCACTCTAGCAAATTAATTGATCCCAAAGAGAGGTCATGGGAACCTCTGCTTTACAGCCAGTGGGTCAGAAGGTGATAATCTGGCTTTGTGATGGATGTCTAAAGTGGGAAGTACGGTGGAGAGACGGGCATTCTTGTAGGACTGACCTCTAACCTGTGAGCTCGGATACTATCTCCTGATAGATACTAGCATCAGAATTGAGTTGAATAGTAGGACCCCAGCTGGTGCCAGAGCATCCCTTGTTGGTAGAGAGAACAATCATTCCCTTGTTGAAATTGGTGCCAGAGCCCATTTATTCCACAACCTGGCTTTTCAGATGAGTCTCCCTGATTTTATTTATATCTCTGTTCAAATGCCAACTTTCCAGGCAAATTTTCCTTAGCCTTATTTGGAGCATTCCTTGCTTTTTAGATTCACTTAACTACTTACCTTGGTTTCTCTTTCTTCACAGCATTTCTGACACATGATGTGTCAGTGTTTATTAATTTGTGTACACAATCTGCATGCCCACTTTAAAAAAAAAAAATCTAAGCACTATTAGGTTCAGGGATTTAGATTCTTTTGTTCTTTTTCTTTTCCCAGCAAATACTGTTAGGCACAAAAATAAATATTTGTTAAAAGAGTGAATGCTGTTCTGTGGCATTTTTCCCTTCACTCTAAGAAATCCTGTGTGTTATGCCTTTTTTCCCCCACAACAGACAGGATTGGCTAATACATGCTCCTTAGGTCATGGCAGATTTTTATAATTTGTCCTTAAAGGATCTGCTTTTGTTTTATTTAATTTATTTATTTCCCATATATCTCTATTTCCTTCACTATAGAAAATCAGTCTAATATAGTTAACCAGTACCCTTTTGTTTATAGGAGTTCATGTATGTATGCTGTCATTTTGAGGTTAATGTATATTTTAATGTGTATAACTGAAAGTTTGTTATATTCCTCATTCCATTGTTTCTATTTTCCAGACCCACGCATACAGCGACTGCGCCTCTGGGACACTGTGTCTCATGGGTTTTGACATCCCATCATGTGCAGCTGTCGCCTTTTACCTCCCCTCCTGGGGCTCTTCCACTCCTTCCCCCTGACTGGAATGAAAACCCTCCTACTCATCCTTTAAGATACATGTAGGAAAATTTCCTTTTGAATATATACCCAGCAAAGACTTGAGGAGCAAGACTAGTCCAACATTTAACCTGACTAGGTATAACTGGAATGTTCTCCAGAATGCCTGTGCCCACTACCCTACAACCAGCGATACCGGCCAGGTTCACAGCCTCACATCCCTGGCAACAGTGGCCATTACTGAGCTTTTCAGTTTTTTTCAGTGCACTTTCCACATTACAGTATCTATGACACACAGTACTCTATGCTATCAGGTCCCCATTTTTTTTTTAAAGATTTTATTTATTTATTTGACAGAGAGAAATCACAAGTAGGCAGAGAGGCAGGAAGAGAGAGAGAGAGAGGAGGAAGCAGGCTCCCTGCTGAGCAGAGAGCCCGACGCGGGGCTCGATCCCAGGACCCTGAGATCATGACCTGAGCGGAAGGCAGCGGCTTAACCACTGAGCCACCCAGGCGCCCCTCAGGTCCCCATTTTTGTCATTCTTTTTGGCCTGTGATTCCTAAGGGTGGAATTGCATAGTCATCTTTGTACTCTACTCTAGTTGAGTGCCTATCACAATATACAAACTTGATAAAAATGTGTTGAATAAAAAATAATCTGTGTCCCATCATTTCACTCCAGTTTCATTTAGAAGGTTTATTTACTCTAGAAATTCTGTGTGCTGACTGCTATTTCAGGTGATACAGACATTTTTTTCTATAG
Source organism: Mustela nigripes (assembly GCF_022355385.1). Classification (NCBI taxonomy): domain Eukaryota; kingdom Metazoa; phylum Chordata; class Mammalia; order Carnivora; family Mustelidae; genus Mustela; species Mustela nigripes. The sequence goes on from NC_081565.1 coordinate 15,378,506, forward strand.
TTCTTGGAGGAAGTGTTTTCATTCCTATTTACATATGAGGAAATGGAGGATGAACATCTTGAAACAACTTAGCTGAGGTTTTTCAAGAGATCTGGATCCAACATGGGATCTGAACCTGGGTCTGAGTGACTCCAAAGATAAAGGCCTTCTTTGTTCTGTTTATTCCACTTGACTCATGTGGTAATGAGGTAAATGAATAACTGAAACTTGTTTCGATACTATTTGATGAGTATTACACCCCTCCCCAGCAGGTAACAGAGTACTTTATTTTTTAATTTAAATTTTACTCAGATAACATACTAACACAGTATTTTTTTTATTTTTTATTTATTTTTAAATTTTATTTATTTATCTGACAGAGAACACAAGCAGGCAGAGAGAGAGAGAGAGAGAGAGAGAGAGAAGCAGGCTCTGCACTGAGCAGAGAGCCCGATGCGGGGCTCGATCCCAGGACCCCAGGACCATGACCGGGGCTGAAGGCAGAGGCTTTAACCTGCTGAGCCACCCAGGCACCCCCTAACACAGTATTTTAAATGCACCATAAACCACAGCTCAGAACTCCTGTAAGATCATGAGAACCCACATTCAGGACATTTTGTTGTTGGTGGTGTTTTTGTTGTTTTTGTTTTGTTTTGTTTTTAGGACGTGTTAAAGCTATCACCATTTGCAATGATCTTTGGCGTGTGTGTGTGTGTGTGTGTGTGTTTTCTTTTTTCCTGGAGAGTTCTTAAGGAATGTCAAGTCAACTAGCTATTAATCTAGACACCAAATCCTTGCTTATCTACAAGACATTAGAGGATTTGTGAAATGTCTGGTTGAAATGTATTAAATCCATGTGTAAGTGTTAATTTTTTCCTCAGTGCTAGACACTGTGCTAAATTCTGACACACGATGATGAAAAGACCAAACATAGTCTGTTACTTTGTAACTCGGTAAAGGATATGACCATGTGGATAAGACAGAGACAGAACAAATTGAGAAGTGACAGGGCAAAATGTAAAAACATTTTAGGGATACTTACCCCAGCCCTGGAGCAAGGGGGACTCCTGGAAAGAAATGATGGACATAAAAGAGCACAGGGAGAAGGCAGAGTGTGTTCAGAGAGGAGGGAATAGAACATCCAAAAGCCTAGAAGGGAAACCAGGCCTTGTGTATTCAAGGAAACCAGGGAAGTTGAACATGTGGGAGTACAGAGTGCAAGTGGGGAGGTAAGCTATTAGAATGTAAAAATTCTCAATTAGAGAACTGAGCAGGGGCCAGGTTATGCAGGCCCATTATAAGGTACCTAGAGTTTATATACAAGGGCATTGGAGAGCCACTGGATGGTTAGCAAAGCAGAGGGATGACATGATCAGATCTGCAGTTTGGGAGACCGTCCTAGCTGCAGAAAGATCAGACATTACAGGGGTGTGAGACAGGGAATGGGAATTGACAGCAGAGTTAAGCACTACAACAACAAAACCAGTGAGGAGGCATTTGCAGTGATCCAGGCAGGTGACAATGATGGTGTGGATAAGACCGTAGCTCTTAAAGATGGAGAAAAATGAAAGAAATTCCAATATTTTCAAAGTAGAATAGACCTCGGGATGGACTGGATGTGGGAAGGAGGAGTCAAGGAGATCACCTAGGCCTCAACGCTAATCTCCTGACATACCATGGAGTGTAGGTTCCAGGCTCCTCGTCTCTGTAATGAGCATTTTGCCGTAGGTATTTCATGCAGGTTATAGAAAAGCAAAGAACAGCATGAATCTAGAACTAGGAAGGTGACAAAATCCAATTCTCTTGTGTCCCAGTTTTCAATGGAATATCATCTTAGTGCACATTAATGCCTGAAATTCTGGCTGTTTTTGCTCCTGGTTCCCCTTCCCTTCCCACTCAGGCCAATAGAGCAGATGGCGAGTGAAGGTGGTTAAGCCATAGTTGATGGCTAACCGTTCAGCGTGGTTAGAGGAGAGTCTCCATTTCCTTGGCCTTGGATCCTCTGTGGTAGGGCTTGCACTAGTAGCACCTTGTGACCTTTCACTCAGTCTCCCACCAGGAGGAAGGCACTCTTTGAATGGTGAATTTGAAAGGAGAAGCAGTATGTGTGGCTGAGACATGCCTCTCAACTTCCTAGCTTCTGTTGCGACTCTGCAACATCTCCAGTATGCCACACAGGACTTATCTAGATGAGAAAGTTCAGATTAGTTCACAAACTGAACAAAGGTCTTTTTCAAAGCTTATTTTCTAAACTTGTCATTACCTCCGCCTCATTTCACCCTCTTTTGTCCTTTTCCTCTGGTCACATTCCCTTTATCTGTTCATTTCTATTTCTTTCCCTCACCATTTTGTCTCACGAGTTCCTCCTTGCAGGTCTAATTTCTGTTTCAATCTAAAGGATATCAAATATTTGTGATGATTTAAAAACAGCCCTGTTCTTTCTCTCTCTCCTGTTCTCTCAGATGAGATGAGAACAATTTCAAATCTATTAATTAAACAAGTCTCACTTTGTCATTCTAAATTACTTTGAAACCAGTGTTAATTTCTATATAACTATCTAGTTTTGTAAATATGATTAATTGGGATATAGCATCCAAAATTCAAGGTCTACCTTCACCTGCACTTACACAACTTTTATAAGTAATTTTTATTGCCTACATATTTAAATCTGCGATCCTGTAGCCAAATCAGCCTGTAGGGAATCCAAGATTTTCTGGAATGTTTCCTGGAATTTCCTTTCATCTTTGGGTTATTGTACACCCTTTACAACTTAGAAGAAGGAACTCAAAACACATTTTTTTCCAAAAAGTTGCTCTTGATCATGCTGCCTTGATCATTTATATACTGCATCACTCCACACATACACATTCTACAGAAACACTTCACTAAACATTTAAAACTTTTCCTAAAAATCCCTCCAATCTTGAATTTGTAAAACAAACAAACAAACAAAAAACAACATCGATTTTCCTCTTGGAAGACCTGCATAAAGAACTGTTAAACTTAAATGTCTGAGTCTTGAATGATCACCTCTCCCCACAGCGCAGAGAAGCACACATGTTTGCTCTCATCAAGCCTATCCTGGTTCTTCCAGAGGTCATATTACGCTCTTGACTTCATTGGCTCTATATTGAATGTTTACTCTCCTAAAAACAGCATTTAAGAACCATTAGTTATCACAATTTCCTTTGGTTCCATCATTAGAAATGCTGCAGAATTATATTAAAATATAACAAATCATTTTATATTTGCATATTATTAAATTATAACCACCTTATTTTTGTTGCAAGAACGATTTCTATTCCCATTTGCATCTATACTTCTATAGGCACCAAGTTTGTTATTTCTTTTGTACTTTCCAATACAAATTATTTGCCCTTCTGTACTCAGTAAGTGATCAATAAGTGCTTGTTAACTAAGTTGGCAGGAAATTGGGTTTTTGGCATCTGCCCTTGCAAAGAAGAGACATTTCCAGCCCAGAAAGTGTGAGAAAAAGGAGTCCACAGAGACGGGCCATTTGGAACCTTGGCAACTCACATGTTGTCATATTGCCTCAGAGTCCTGGGCCCTATGCTTAGGGGAAGAGAAAGAAGAGCATCCAACCTCTGATCAAGGACAAATGATTGGAGGGAATCCTCAGAGCAGCAGGCAGAAGAGAGGTGATGCTAGACAGAACTTTGATCTCCCAGGAAATCTCAGATACTGAAAGGGTACTCTTATTGTCTGGACATTCGAACTCTGTCCAGAGCCACTGCCATGGGGAATTCAAATGTGAGAAGATACAACTTCAGAGCAACGGCCATCATAGATGACCATTTCTGCTATAAGTCCCTACGGCTCCCAACTCATCATTTGTAATTAAAGCAAGGACTGATAAAATTTTTCGTCACTGGAATTTCTACTACCCTATGGCATTATCTCTTGAGTCTTAGATGACAGGCTGAGGAATAAGACACTGAATTTTCAGACCATTTGTCTTGGAGAGCCTACAAGCAACCACTTATCATTACCTACCACCATTCTATTATAATATACTGAGCTGTCCACCTCCATCGTCCTGCTTGTGGTATTTCTTCTGCTCAATGAGCCCCTCATCACTGCATTTCTCATCTTTTAAGATCCAGCTAAAAACAAAACAAAACAAAAACCCTCTTATTTGAACCCAGGCAGAATTTACTGATTCGCACTGTGAGTGTAAGAGACAGTCTTCTGGGATTCATACTGGAGTATGAATTCATGCTGGAGCATTCACTTAAGCCTCTCCTTGCTTCAGCTTTTGAGAGGCAGGATATCATATGAATCCTAACTTACCTACCTGAGGGATGTGGTAAGAAATAAACGACTGTGTGCCCACAGGTGCACTTGTATATGTTTATGTATACACACATATACAGTAACATAATACATAATCCACTCACCTATTCTATATTAATAATATATTCTACATTACACATATTATTTTTATAGTAAAATATAATACACGTATTTAGGATACTGCCTGGCAGTTAATAAATGCTGAATGTTTCTTATTGTCATCACCCTTTAATTTCTTATTTCTTCAAATTTTCATGGTTCTTTCTCCCCTCTTCCCTCTATTTTTCTGTATCTTTCTGTCTCTCACGTGCACTACTTCTCCTATGCATTACATTGCAGGGTAGCCCTGAAGTCTGCAGAATTGATACTTATCACCCAAGCACTATTAGTAATGAGATCTCCACTCTCAAAACGGGTCCTCGGATGGGTGCCACACATGTGCAGGAGACGCACTCACCCCCATACGTTACCTTCCATGGTCTTCTTTTTGTTCAGACTCCTGAGTTGTTTCTACTGCTACCTGCACTGAGACAAGCCTTGCTTTCTGCTGCTATTTTCCACCAGAGGAGTGGCAATGTTCTTGTCAGGGAGTGTCCCCACATGCTCCCAAGCTTATCAACCCTTGTGTTGCTGACAGAATGTTGTTTTTTTATGGCAATGAGTGAAGAACAGATACTGAAAGTTGGGGGGGTGGTCAGATACACCCCTTCTTCCTAAGTTCTGTATCAAATTTTGGCTCCTGGTGTCTTACTCTGTCTGGGCTGCTATAACGTAATACAACAGACTGAGCGGCTTATAAACAACAGTAATTGTTTGTTTGTTTGTTTGTTTGTTTTTAATAGTTCTGGAGGCTTGAAGTCCAAAATCAGGGTACCCTCTTTAGGGTGGCAAGATTCTCATTGTGTCCTCACACTACAGAAGGGGCTAGGAGCTTTGTGGAGTGTCTCTTATATGAGTATCAATCTCATTCATGAGGGCTCCATTCTCCTATTTAAACACCTCCCAAAGTTGCCATCTCCTGATGCCATCACACCAGACATTGGGATTTCAGCCTATGAATTCTGAGGGGACACGAATATTCAAACTGTAGCACCGGGTATCCAAAGCTTTCATGTTTCATGCTCAGGGCAGCACAAATCCCGGGAGACACCCATCTTTCCAACACTTTCCATGGTTTTCTTCCTATGGATCTCTTTAGCTCCTTTCTTATCGAATTGTTCTCTTCTTTTTCATAACTACCAAATAAGAGCCTTGGACATGTGATCAGTAGCTAGAGGGGTGTGTGTGTGTGTGTGTGTGTGTGTGTGTATCTGTGTATGAGAATGCTGACCATTTATTATCAACATCATATGTAGTTTTGAATATATAACAAAGACAAGGAAATAGCCAATAAATAAAACTAGCACTAAAATCACAAAACATATTTAACTCTTCAAGGAATGTGTCAAGCATATTTCAAGGTTTTATGTATGTATCTATATGTACAGCTCATGCCAACACAATGATTTCTAATTTCAAAGTAGCTCACATATTAAGTTACGCTCTTCCTTACAAACTTGGGAAGTAGGCAAATGTATATTATTTTGTCTTTCATGAGGAAACTGGTAGTTAAGTTTCCTCATGGAAACTCTTCATGGTGGCCACATCTCCAGAAAGATTAAATGGAAGGGCTTGGATATGAACTTGTTATCTGATCCAAAGTCTAAAATTTAACATCAAACACAGTAGCTCCAAAGATAGTAATGGCTCTCATTCTTATCATCCTAAAATAATTTCCCATCTGTTTCATAATTTTATTTGTGACTCATAAAACTTGAATTTACATGATACAATCTTGCCATAGAATTGCATTCAAGGAAATATAGTGCAGTGATAATAGATAATTATACAGTTTAAAATATTTCCGGAAGGACCTCAAAGAAGATCAAAAAGAACCTTCTTTCTTCCAGCCTGCTTACGTCTTATCCTTCTTACTCTTTTTCCGTCTATATTTTTTAACCCCTGTCCTGGGTAAAATTTAATTCACTCCGATCCAAATTCGTCATAATACCAGGAAATAATGCCAGGATTAATACCAAGGAAAGGGCTGACAAAGACAAAAACCATCTCAGGGGGTAGAAATATATAATCCATGAGTGAGGAGAGAGACTTTATTCTTTTGGAGTTAGGGCAAGGAAGATGGTAAGCCTTTGCAATACACTCTCTTATTTAGGCCCCACCAGATATCCCAACAACTGTGTTGTGACACAGGTGTCTCTGGCATTATTACTGCTTCATCTTAGGGAAGAGGAAACCAAGTCCTGAAGGTAATAAGGGTAGGATATCCGCCTACTGCAAAAATATACAGACCTGGATATATGCAAATGTAGCTTTGCAGGCACACACGCCATCACACTTCATTTCTCGACTGACCCTCCAGCACTTGCATTTGATATTCTATCAGTTAAGGTCCAGAGGAGGACAGACGTTCTGCTTATTTATCTACCTTGTGATGTACACGCAGTCCTAAAATTATAGTTTCATCTTATGACTGTGCCAGCCTCCGACTCGTGATATTCATCAAAGGGTGGTTAAAACAGGCTGCAGAGGATGGAGAGGAACAGCTACGCTCAGGTCACAGCCCCAGAACTACAACCCTAGAGGTGAGATTCTGCTTTGTAATTAATGAACCTCTGTTCATTCATGATGAGGGTAATCAGAGGAAAGCCAGTGCTTGGAAAATACCCTGGAACTCCCTCCAGCTGCCATAGGGAGCTCCAGCTTCAAGCCTGACCACAGACTGAACTGTAAGTATTTTCATGATTTGTCAGTCATCTCTCTTTCCTCTAGTTCAGGTTTGTCATTCCTAAAATTCTAAAGCTGCGTAAAACAATAACAGGCATCTGACTCCGACGGGAACCTGACAGGAGTTTGCTTCCAGACAGCAGAGGATGCTGCAGCCTCTGTTCATATACACCCCCTAGAACTACTGTCATCTGAGATCATCTTCTCCCATTCCTACTCTGCTCCAGCCTTACTGTCACTTGAGCATGTTTTCTCAGGGCATTTGCCTTAGCTCTTCCCTATTTGGAACATTTCCTCCATAGACCTTTATCCAAATCCTTATCATCATTTAGTGTTTTTTTTTTTTAATTTTATTTATTTATTGGACAGAGAGAGTGAGAGAGCACAAGCAGGGGGAGCAGGAGAAGAAGAGAGAGAAGTAGGCTTCCTGCCAAGCAGGGAGCCCAATCCCAGCTCGATCTCAGAACTCTGGGATCATGACCTGAACCAAAGGCAGACGCTTAACCATTTGAGCCACCCAGGTGCCCCTAGTGTTTTTTAAATAACACATCTCTTAGAGATCTTGCTCTCCACCTTAACTGAAAGGACCCTGAATTAGACTGAGCTCTCTAAGAAGCAAATCCCAAGAGAGAATTACACTTGCAAAAAATTATCAGGGGGGAGCGCTTGCAAAAAATTATCAGGGGGAGCTACCACAGTAATGCAGTTCTGACTGAATGAAGGGGAAGGAATGAAAGAAGGCTGCGTAAAAGCATCTGGAGCTGTATTGCAATGGAAAGCAAGTTTGGCATAGCCATAGGAGCCAAAGTTTTAAGTTAGAGAATTCAAACATCTCTCTGCCCCATCACGGACTGGGAATACCCCTGGGGGTTGTAGCCTTACTGGAAATGGGGTGATGGATATCAGAAAGCAGGAATGCCTACCTCTCGAGGTCTGAGCACTGCATTTTCATGGCTGTCCTATACTTCCTCCCTCCCTCTCTTTTCCACCTTCACCATATCTGTCATTTCCCTCTTAGAACTGTCTCCAGTTATATACTTTGTTACTTATTCTGTTATCATTTTTCTCCCTCACTAGGCTAAAAATTCCAAGAAAGCAGGAATGCTGTTTCTCCTCATGCCCGAAATGTATGTATCAGGCACATACAGTAGGTAGCGAGTAAATATTTTTGACTTGTTAAATGACTGGTAAGTAGATCCATCACTGAACCTGTGAGCATGAAATACACTCCTAACTGACCTTCTGTGAGCGACTGATAGAAATCCTTGACGCACCCATCACGACACTGCCTCTCCTTAACAGCCATGTTTGTTCCTTTCTACCCACCTTCCAATCCAACACGAACTCTCAAACTATTTAAGTGGCCGTTTCACATATTATAGCTAAACTTAAACCTCAGCTAATATCAGCCAATGAGGCCAGCCTAATGATAAACTTTGGAAGACTTGTAAGATTTATAAAATGCTTACTTCTAAATGAATAGCATTATAGATCACTCAGTCTGAGTACTTAAGTGTGTAGTGGATACTTTGTAGCCCAGTTAATGATCCTGTTCTTCCATTTTGTCCTGAGATTTCACATCCATCCAAACCTTTCTGGCTATTTTAAAGATTGACATTACTCACCATTTAGACATTAACAGGGAACGCTTTGTCTCTGTAGGTTTCTAAGCCATTCTGGCCACGCAGACAGTCTGCATCACTTTCACTTCTTTCTCCCCCATTCTTATTAATATTTCCTTCCCATAAGCTAAAAACTTTATGAAGTAAGAGACTGGAGCCAGCACTAAGTTCTGCCTTTACAGAATTCTCAATTGGTGTAACGTGAACGCCAGTGATCCCAAATACACATTGTGCAACTACTACATGCGGTGCTTTTGATTTCCATCAAAATCTACCACTTCTGTTATGGCTACAACTCTCCTTCATTGCCACTGAGATGGTTCATTTGGGAGTTTTGAGACTTACTCTTTAAAAAGTATTCTTGGGGGTGCCTGGGTGGCTCCATTGGGTTGAGCATCTGACTCCTGATTTCAGCTCAGATGATGCTCTCAGGGTTGGGAGATCGAGCCCCACATCAGGCTCCACACTGGGCACAGAGCCTGCTTAAGATTCTCTCTCATCCTCGGCCTCTACAACCCCCCTCCCCCGCAAAAAGTATCTTTGAAGCTATTTCATTTTCCAGTGTTTGACTTATTTATTAATTTGATTATGTATTTTAAAAATACAGTAGGATCAACAAATAGTATGACCATCAGCGGCCCTTGTATTTGCGGCAGCCATGTAATTTTACCCCAAGACAAATTCAACAATATCAATCCCTTCAATGACTCGATCAACTCTGCCCTTAGAACAAATTCTAAGTCTGCTACATGGCTTCATCTTCCATCTCCCTCCGACCTCTCTGAGCTCATTTATCTTAATTTATTTCTCAGCAGAGACACGATGCTCCCCACACTACATTTCTATTTCATCTCCAGCCCTTCCTTCTTGGAAGCTCCCCCGACCCCACCCTCACCCCCAGCCAGGTTTGATCCCCTTCATGCTTCAGGGTCCAGCTTAGAAGTCGCGTCCCTGGGGAAGCTGTCTCCGATTCCGTCTCGGCCCAGGCGGTCCTACGTCCCATCACCGGGTATTTCACACGCGTTACAATTGAGTGCATTTTACAAAAGGTCAGGAGTGCCATCCATTTTGTTATACTCGTGGGACCTGGAGCAGATATTTCTCCAAGAAAGGAACAGTAGGAGGGAGAGAGGGAGGAATGAGGGGTCAACAAAAGCAACCAAATCGCGGGACCAAAACTCAGTCCCGTCCGTAACCGCGTCCAACCGCGCTGAACCTAGACTGACCTGCAGTTCTGGCTTCCTCAGAAGCGGACTTCAGGCCCGTCCGTCAGGAACTGCAGCATCTGTGCCAGGTCAGTGGTCTGCCCGCGGACCTTCCCTGCCCTTGAAAGGAAAGGAACTTTGCAACGGCCGATCTTTCTTTCTTTCTTTCTTTCTTTCTTTCTTCTTCTTGGTTTTGTCGTTGTTGTTGTTGTGTTTTGTTTTGTTTTGTTTTGTTTTGTTTTTGAAGTATAGCCGCGCACAACGTTACGTTAGTTTTCCTACTGGGCCTCTCCTCACTCGCTTCCTCCTGCTCCTTCTGTGAACTCTTTCATTCTGTACAGCTGCTGGGCCGGGTGCTGCTCCCTCTGGAAGCAATTTATACTCAGAATCTTGGGGTTTTCATGTGCTTCAGCTTATCTGGGAACAGCTCCGGTGACGGAGGAGAGGACCGAAGGGCCCCCGAGCCCAAGGCTCCCCGGAGCGAGGAGCGACGAGGCGCAGGTAACCTGCTCATCCCAGGCCGCCGCAGGGTCCTCGCGGTCCCCGGAGCAGGCGGGCAAGTCCCGCGCGCGGCCGATCCCAGCTCCGCGGCTCTGCGCGCGCAGCTTCCAGACTGGAGCGGCCCCTCCTGCAGACGGGTCCGGGTCCGGGAGCTGCAGCCGTCAGACCCGCCGACTCGGAAGCCGGACCCGGTCCGGGGACGGAGTGGTTCTGACTCGGAAGCCAGACCGGGTCCTGAGACAGAGTGGTTCCAATTTGGATACCAGACCGGGTCCCAGGACGGAGTGGTTCCGACTGAGAAACCAGACCCGGTCCGGGGACAGAGTGGTTCCAACTTGGACGCCAGACCCGGTCCGAGGACGGAGTGGTTCCGACTTGGACGCCAGACCCGGTCCGAGGACGGAGTGGTTCTGACTCGGAAGCCAGACCGGGTCCCGGGATGGAGCGGTTCCGACTCAGACGCCAGACCCGGTCCCGGGACCGAGTGGTACCGCCTCGGACACCAAACCGGGTCGGGTTGGACTGGGCCTAAAACCGACCAGAGCTGGACTAGGTCCGACTCTGAAACCGGACGGAGCCCAGACTGGAGCGGTTCGGCCTCGGCCCCCAGACTGGGTCAGAGGGAAGCTGGGCTGGGTCCCGCGTGAGGCCCTGGGTGCGGGGGATGTTGTTTCGTGGCCGCACAAGGTTAACCTCTGCGCAGCGACCACCGCGGAGAACTTCCGACGGTCCGGGATGAGCGGGTGCCCCGGCAGGTGCCCTAGAGACGAAGGGGTCTCAGCCGGGCCCTCGCTGCGCAGGGCGGCGGGAAGGTCATTTTTCCTCCTCTCCGGTGTCTCGTGTCCCGGTGAGACCTGCTGGGACCTCAGCTCGCTCTGGGGCCTGCGGGCGGGATCCCGGGGGAAGCGGCCGACGCCCCCAACGACGAAGAACCGTCGCCGCAGCTCGTTCGTGGATTTCCATGGGAGGTCGGGGGGCGAAGCCACGACTTCACTGGCAGGAAAAGGAAAACGGAAAACAAAAACAGAACTGGGTGAGAGTTAGATCTTCCAGATGGCAGCTGTGGGTTGGCTCTCAGGCTCGCACTGGTTGTCCCTCTGTTCCCTGCCAGGGAAGGTCGTTGCCCTTTTGTTCGTCTCGTCTCCGTGTCGGAGACCTCGGCGGGGCAGCCGTGCGGGTCACACTGCGCGTGCCGGGTACCCGCTGTCCGCAGATGCCGGAGCGATGGGTCCGAGTCTTCCTTTGGGTTTTCTTCGGGAAACGCTCTGGGTCCCTGCAGGCTGGTATCTTTTTCACCCTCTTTGGCGACGCCCTTTGTGTCCCTGAGGTGGTTCGTGCTGCCAGGGATGCCTCCCGTTGATCCCAGCTGAAACCTAGGAAGGTCCTCTTAAAAGAGTTTTTGGCGGGTCGGTTTGCTACTTTTGTTTTTGGGAGCCTCATGGTCAGAAGCTGGTCAGATTGGAAGCTGGTATATAATGCCCAAGAGAAAAAAAAAAAAAAAAAATTTTTTTTTTAAGGCCTTCTCCCTGAGCTAGAATGAAACTGTGTACCCGAAGCCTTTGTGGAAGGATTTGGTAAAACATTCCCGAGACACATAGCATTAAATCGGGAACATAGGAATCCTTTCATTTTCATCTTAGTTGAAGATCTTCCTGATACAAAAAAAGCAAATGGAAAGTAATACTGTTGGATGGGGAGGGCGCCTGGGTGGCTCAGTGGGTTAAGCCGCTGCCTTCAGCTCAGGTCATGATCTCAAGGTCCTGGGATCGAGCCGGCATTGGGCTCTCTGCTCAGCAAGGAGCCAGCTTCCCCCCTCTCTCTCTGCCTGCCTCTCTGCCTACTTGTGATCTCTCTCAAATAAATAAATAAAATCTTAAAAAAAAAAATACTGTTGGATGGTTTACAAGCTTCTTGGTATTATTCTGGTTGCAACCCATTTCTTTGAAGAATTAAAAACAACTCTCTTTGTCCTACAGATTGAGTCTTTATAAGAAGAGGAATTTGGCTCTAGAAACAATTCAAAGCCCTCCTACTTTTTTTTTTTTTTTTTTTAAACCAATACCAAAACTTCCCCTATTTATCCCAAAGGGCTCGCACATATTATAAGAGATCTGGGCTGAAAGAACAAAAGTCCTTCTTGGGGAAACTTGCATTATTTCTCTGTGAGTTTTCAATTAGCAATAATCACGCCTCGGATAAACCTCATTGGCTACGATACTGCCACTGCGCAAAGCTTCTCTGTGAGTTTTGAGATCAAAGTCTTCTACCTTGTCGTCTACAAGAAACAAGGTACTTCTTACAAGAAGGGAAAAGGGAGGGGGGAGCCCCTTTTGAAAAGGAGGCCTATAAACTATCTTAAAAGTCTCTTTCACAAATATTAGTAAGACGCTTTAGTCACCTGAGCAGAAAACCTTAACTTATTCCATCTGCCAGAAACGCAACTTGGATACAACTGTTCTGTTATAAACTAGTGGATTTTGAATTATTATATGTCTCATGGCTAAAATTTTAAAGCAAAAGCTGTAACATCTTGATTTGCATCTTGTACTCTCAGAATACAAAAAGTAACCCAAAGGTTTTTCAAGTTCCTGGGATCTAGGATAATCTTTGGTAAATAAAAACTAGTTTAAGTTTGCTTTTTTAATTAAAATAGGCATGTCTTTAGAGTTATCAGCATTAAGTGTAATACTTTTATTCTCCCTGGGTTTACTAAAAGTCAAATAAGCTTATGGTATCTGTGTTACAGAATTTATCAGGCAGAAAGATAATTTAAGATGATGGGTAGCTGTTTACGGTCTCATGAAATTTTCATGACTAAACATAATTAAGAACAATGAATTAAATAGATAAAAGTAAGATAAAAATTTTCAACAACAATTATGTTTTATGGTATGGTGTACTTAAAAATATTTTCCACAATATTTTTGGTAATCGGAAACCTTAAATGTGTACTGAAACAAGTGATGACTTGGTCAGGAGCACAGGCAACGGCCTGGACTTGGTACTGGCATCTGAAGTAGAGAGGAATTTTGTGGGACTGAGAGATTAAACTGTGGAATCTGACACTGTCTCCAGATAGACAGTGTGAATCAATTTTGGATCATAGTACAGACACCCAGCTGGTATCAGAAAATGGTTTGGTGGTTTTGGGGAGAAAAGACACACATTAGAATTGGAGTCAGAATTATAATGGCAATCTATGACGATTGTAAAGGAATTATACTTGTCCTTTTGGGGTTGTAGTATCGAACAACTACCATATACTCGCCTAAATCACCCTTTGGTGTCCCTTAATGCACCCAAAAGTAGGGTCGAGCACTACGGATAAAGAGAAAGGCAAGCCCAGCAGTGCTTTTTGCTACTAATGAATGTAGGACTGACTTGAGTCCAGGAATATTCCTGATATTATTTTTGTCCAACTCCTTTCTCAAAGATAGTTCCTGGTATCCATCAAATCCACCAACCAGAAGAACACTGGGCTGTGATTCAGGCACAAAGCTTACTGTGCAGCTTTGGTCTTGTCACATCACCTCTCTGGCTCTTGATTTTAATATACATCAGATTAATGAGTTTAAGTAGACACCATCTATGGTTCTCCCATCCTGTTGTCTTGGGTTTCCAATGCCCCATTCGCCCTGGGCAAAGGCATCCATGTCCCTCTAGAGCTGACTTGCCCCCTCTTCCTCTGCGCACATCCCTCCAGGACAGTGCATCATCTTGGGCCCCAAAGTGGTATTAGGCAGCCAGACATTCTCATTTACTCACAACTATTTCCGTCATCAGGACCCACTGTATCCAGTGGCAATTTACCACACATCGTTAATATGTTTGTTCTATTTTGTTGGCGGAATATGAAAGTTCATCAGCAAGCCCGCACACAGGGAAAGCATATTGAAATGAGCATTACAGATCTGTCAGGCTGGAGTTTATGGCCTTTTCTCAGTACTACACTGTAAGTCAAACAAGCCTTGATTGAGTCAGCAGCCTCCTGGGTACTCATTTGCCAAAGTGCGGGAATTTTAATGCTAAGTTTATCTGCCTGCATTAGGCAGGAAGGGTGAGGTGGGGAGGAGGTAGGCAGATAGCTTTGGCTTCGGGGTGTTAGAGACCAGCCTGCAGTTCCACAGGCACCAGGAGGGGAGCTTTCAGTGGGTTTGGCCTCTTATCTTCTTATCGTCTTATAGATTTTGGAGACCTAGTGCCCGGGAGTTTTAATACTCAGTTTGCAAATCCTCCTTTTAAAACCAGTGCGTTGAAATGCAATGGGAAAGAGAAAGGGGGAAAAGAAGAAAAAGAAAAGGAAATATTCAGTGAGGAATGGCACTGGGAAAAACAAAAGATGATGAAAGAAAAGGGGGAGAGAAATCATTAAAATCTCAGTTACAGAGCAGGATTGATGCCAATATTCTTACACCTTTTCTGCTTTGCCAGTGACTTCTAGGAAGGGTTCAGGCGCTCTCACTGGGGGGAAGAGCGCCGGGGAACCGCGTTCTCCGAACAGGACTTTGTAGATGCCGATCCTGTCTAAAGGGAATACAAAGCTTTGCAAGTCCAAATTAATGCACTGGGAAAATGAAAATTTTGCAAACAAGATTTCTGTTTCTTCTTTTAGGCAAAGTAAAGGAAGCACAAAATGAGGAGAGCACATTTCTACCCACGAGAAGAGATCTGTTTCTCTGATTTGGGGAGGGTCAGATATTTTCCAGCAGGTGGTTCCAAGAAGCGGCCCTGACTCAGAGTCAGGTGTGATTAGTACGAACAGATAGCAGTCACCACCATGGCTTCTTCCTCGGCAGGAAGGGTTATATCCACTCCTTTTTCCTTGAGCATTTGGTATTCTAGGAGGCAGAATCTATTTCTCATTCCAGGGGCGTGCAGCTGTGGGTCACCTGGCTAATGCGGGGGCCATTCCACATTCCAGAAGCATGGAGCCGTGGTCTTTAGGCATTCCAGAGGCATTTGAAGCTGCAGGTCATTCATTAGGCCAAGGTTAGTTTCTCAGACTGCAGAGCCAAGAGCCTTATTCTTTGCTAGTTGAGGTTGGAAACTGCAAGGAAGATGTAACTCCACTGGTGTCAGAAGGACAGAGATGGCATGAAAGACAGAAAATAAAAATTAACTGAAAAGAAGTCCCAGTTCATTCTTAGAAAGAATGGCAGGGACAGCATGTCGTGCACATGGATTTAAAGAGGAGATTTCTTTGAAGAGAAAGAAAAGTATAAATACAAATCAGGTTATAATTTATTGCTCTATCTTAATTCAATGAGAGGCAAGATATAGCATAGTAATGAGGCATACTGGAGCTCAAATCGATCAAAATTGGGTTCAAATCCTGCCTCTGCTTCCTATTAATTGTGTAACTTTAAGTGATTTATTTCATCTTTTAAAATATCGGCTTCATCATCTATAAAATGGGGACAATAAGACAACCTGACATTCTAAGATAATACCCTTAAAAGTGTTTAGCACAGTCTCTGCCTCAAAGAAAAGATTATAAACTTTACTATTATTATTATTATCACTATTATTTTGTGGGTGAGATTCTTGAGTTTTAAAGATGAAGATAATGATCTTGTTTTAATAGGGATTAATACCCATCACTCATTCCATTACCTTCTATCCTACGTCAGGCACTGTGTTAGGCACACAGTAATTTTTGCTAACTCTGGACAGATTAAGACTGGACTGTGTCTAATGGCCACAGATTCAACTCAGTAGGCTCCCAGTGAATATCTGCTATATACAGTGCTCTTTTTTAATTCCAATATTTGAAACAAAGATCAAGGGGATTTGTATTTTTGTCATTAAAGAAAGCATAACACAGAGTTAGATAAACACAGATGATGAGGAAGGGCAAAAAGCGTATGGAATTCAGAGGAGATCAGGAAAGTTTATTTTTAATAGGCACATAGGCTGGACACTTCTCAGGCAGTTCCAAGCACAATTATGATGATGGCAAGAAGGCTGTACCATTCCCAGCACTGTGTCTTTGTAGGTTAAAATCCAATAGGACAGGTGGTTGAAGCCAGATAAGGAAGAACCTTGATTTTCATGCTAAGAGTATGAACTTTATTCTACAAGGGGTGATGAGAAAAAGGTGAAAAGAAAATATTTGGTTTGCTTTACTCTTTGTTGTTTTTGTTCCTACAGGTGAATGGCATAATCTATCCTTATGGATCTCCCAACTAAATTGCCAAATATCGGAAGAGAATATATGTGTGTAGCATCTCAAGATCGCCAACAGAGGACACATTTGTGATCTATGAACTATGGGGTAAAGGCGGCAAGGCAGACTCGGGATGGGGGCAGGGAGCTTACATGTAACCTGCTTTACTGTTGGAAGACAGGACCTCAGGGAGGTGCTACCAACAGCAAAGCTCAGGCAGGAAGAGGAGGTTTCTTTGTGAGCGTGGGGTGGCCGCAGAGGCCGCAGAGCCTGCTTCAGGGGGTCGCAGAGGATGGCTTATGAATGTGCTGGTGTGCTTGTTAAAAGTGGATTCTGTAATCCTCGCCAGGAACAGATCTCCTTGGAGCAATTCCCCATGGCCTCTAAGAAATAAAGGTCAAAGTTTCTATCATAGAGTTCTCAAAAGAAATAGCAAATCAAGCTGAAAAAGACTCTGAGAAAACATCTTGTGATTCTTGCAAACATTTGTTGACTCTCTCCCGGTTCTAAAATCTGGAAATACAAGCTTCAGGGAAAACACAAGTTCCCTGCCAGGCTGGACCCTATAGGGTAGAAACTGTAAAATCGTGGACTCCCCTTAAGAAATGAATATGGAAATAATGAATAAAAGTTTAAACTTGAAAGTAAATCTTTACCTTAGAAAAGAATCGTAACAACTGACAATGCTAATCTGCTGACAAGGCTGAAATGCTGACATATATTTCACAAAGACCAGAAAAACATGATTTTCTTTATAACCAACATATTGTACCTCTACATTGTTGTCTACATTTTACCTGTATCCTTTGATATTTTCATATGGTGATGTGTCTATACTATTTTCTATAGAGAGATTCAGAAATAAAGTTATTTTCCCCCTCTGGTGCTGTTTTTTTTTCCTTAATTGATGCTTCAAAAATTTCCCATTATTCTCCCCAATTCATTATTGAAAATTAGTAGGTAAATATTTAGCATTGATATCATTGTGGGAAAACTAGTATCAAATTTCTTTAATATGTGAGCATTCGGATTTCAGAGAACTTCAGGTCTTCTCATGCAAAATGTAATTTAAATATTCCTTGTGTTGACAATACTCATGAACCAGTTTGTGATCAACATTGGATTGGCATAGTAGGACTTTCATGCTAACTTTGTTAATGTCTATAGTTTATGCCAAATCAGCAAGAAGTGAGTGAGAACACGCAAAGACTCAGTTGGACAGAGTGGTTTGGACCACTGAAAATGGTGGGAAAAGGCAGTCAAATAGTCCTTTCTTTTCTTTTTTTAAAGGTGGCTCCACATCCAGCATGGGGCCTGATGCAGAGTCTGAACTCACAACCCTAAGATGAAGACCTGAGCTGAGATGGAGCATCAGATGCTTAACTGACTGAGCCACCCAAGCATCCTAGTCGTCTAATACAACCAAGGATTTAGTTCAGATAGAGTACAGCGAGCGAGCCAGACAACAGTGGGTACTGAGACTAGAACTATGTTTGCAGCAAAGAAGGCTGGTCTGGAATGAGTGTTAAATACTGACAAGTGGTCAGATTTGTATTATCATACTTCTAAATTTTAGAAAAAGATACCTGCTGATTTATCACTGAATTTACAAAAAAGTGATGGCTCTACATGTTAAGATCATTAGTACGAGAAGATACCTATCCACCTGAGTCATAGCTCTGCCCCCCTACTGACCTGTGAAATCTTTTTAATGACAACTAGTCACAGAAGGGAGGACACACCACAAAAATACACCTCACCAAACTTTACCAAATATAGACCTATTTAAAATTCCCTTTAGCTACATGCAGAAAGGCTCACACCACTGGAGAAGAAGCAAAGTGTAATGAAGGAAGGTTCAGACTAAAAAGAGACAGCAGTCTTGATCAATTATGTAATGCAGTACTTTCCCTTTGAAAATTGTGAAAAAAAGAAGAAAGAAAACACACATAACCATGTGATCACAATGCTAATGCAAGTCCCACAGTCCTAAAGCTTAAACTTCATTTGCCTCCTGGTACATCTGCCTCTGTTCCCTGTGGTTTCCATGGAGCTCACATTAGAGTTCAGGGAGACAGACAATAAACACATGAACAAAATAGTAAACAGACAATTTCATATAGTTACTCTGCAATGAAGAAAAGTAAAATAGGATGTGTGATAAAGAGTTACTGTAGGCAAGGAAGAAGCAACCCTTTGAGCGAGGGGTCAGAGGAGACCCAGTTGAGGAAACCAGGTTTGAGCTGAGATGGGCACCAGGAGAAATCAAAATCTCCAAATCAGCAGACCCTGGGACCATGAGGCTTGGAAAGAGGAATGACTAGTCCAAGCTCCCCCAGCAAATCAGGGACAGAGTTAGGAATGTCGCCAAGACATCCTGGACCACATTAATGTCCCTTGCACCCACTCAAGGACTCCACATAAACTTTCCCTATAGATACTCTCTCTCAACATAAACTGACAGTGCTTACTGCCTTCACTCAGCTCCTGGTAAAGACATTCACTTATTCATTTATCTATTTATTTATTAGATTTTTTTTATTCATTTATTTAACAGACAGAGACCGCAAGTAGGCAGAGATGCAGGCAGAGAGAGAGAAGAGGAAGCAGGCTCCCTGGCGAGCAGAGAGCCTGATGCGGGGCTTGATCTGAGGACCCTGAGACCATGACCCAAGCCAAAGGCAGAGACTTTAACCCACTGAGCCACCCAGGCGCCCCTCACATATTTGTTTTTAAAATCACCAAAACCCCAAAGCCAAGTACTCAATTCAGTAGTCACACTGCGATTTCACAGTTTTAAAATAATCACAATGATTAGAATAACTCATTTCAGGGCCATAAAATCATTAAGGAAAAAAAAATAAAACTATAAAAACTCAGAGATCAATCAAGCAAGTATTCTTTAGATATTTTAATTACATGTCTGTGTCAGATTACATCAATCAAATAGTCAATCAAACAATAAAAAATACATACAAACATAGAGATGTATGTGTGGGTGTGTATATATACATATGTATATATATGTGTATGTATATGTGTATGTGTGTATATATGTGTATATGTATATATATATACATACACACACACATATATAAAGAGAGGGACGGGGGTACCTGAGCAGCTCATTGGGTTGGGCCTCTGCCTTCTGCTCAGGTCATGATCTCAGGGTCCTGGGATCGAGCCCCGCATCGGGCTCTCTGGTCAGCAGGGAGCCTGCTTTGCTCTCTCTCTCTGCCTGCCTCTCTGCCTACTTGTGATCTCTGTCTGTCAAATAAATAAAATCTTTAAAAAAAAAAAAAAAGAAAGAAAGAGAGGGAGGGAGGAAGGATTCATGTGTAACATAGGCTTATTTATTTATTTGCTATTTATATTATGTGTGTTACAAAAAATCATACAAGACATACAAATTTTAAAAGATGCCCCAGAAATTAATGAAAGTAAAGTTCCTTTATACCTTCTACCCTTATTTATCAGTAGATCACTGTGTATGCACTTTAGGAAAGATCTGTCTCTCTTTGAAGACTTCTGATCTAGTAGTCTATCACTTCCAGTTTAAGCACAAGAAAATGGGGCCAGAGAAGAGAAATGAGAAAATAATATTGATGACCCAATGTAAAAAGTACACTACAGTACCTTATAACAAACTCCGCGTCCTATCTAAAGTCTTTTAAACCATCCCTGCTATTTGCTCAAATTATAATTTTTCCCATGCTTTCATTTAGTCTTTGCAAGGCCTCTCCTTACTCCCTAGGGGTTTCTTGCTTTGCCCGTGGTCTCCTCTCAACAGTGCGCAATTCAGGATCAGCAAACCTCTGTCACCAAACCCCAGCAAAGAGTAAACTCCCTCAAGTCCATAAGCTCAACCTGAACTCCATCCGTTTTCCTCAAGGATTCCCAGAACAGACACAGGCTCCCAGCCTGCTTAGGAATGCGGCACTGCACTTCTCAATAGCATTTTATGACACATTTCTCAAATCAAATTTAAAAGCATAACTGAGTGGAATTAAATTAATGCCGTCTGGTAATGTCAGCAGCACCAGAGCTGCAACAGGCTGGCTTAACTCTTAAACCTTCTAGAGCTCCCTGATACATATTCAATCTCTAGTGTTATTGAGAGAATCTGTGCACACCGTGTGTGTGTGTGTGTGTGTGTGTGCGCGCGCGCGCGCACACGTGCGCACGTGCGTGTGTGTGCCTGTGCGCCTGTCTGATGGGGTGGAGGCTGGAACGTAGTGCCTGAGTGGTCTTCAAGAGCATAAAAGGAGTTACAGAGACTTAATGATCACACAGGCCCCATGACCTTGCTGTTTTTGAGTTGACAATTGCACTTCCCTTCCTGTTCCACAGAGAATGTTTAACTTCATCATATCATTTGATCATGATAATCACCGTGGGAGGAAACCATTCATGTTTTTATCTCCTTCCTTTATTATGTCTTTCTTGAACCCAAGTGCTGGGACTCCAAATTCAGCATTCTTTCCACTCATTAAGTTTAATAATAATGACAACATTATGTGTCTTTTCAAGGTTCCCGTAACCTCTTTGTTGCTAAAGCCAATATTCCATTTGTCATTTTCATCTTAATTGACTCAATAACATCATTTTACTTACTTATCACTTCCCTGTTGTTGGAACATGTTTTCTCCAATTAATTTCAAGATACATGCCCTTTAATTTTCTTTGTATATCACCAAACACTCTCAGTGTCTTTTTCTGGGGACTCTTTCTCTTTCCTAAGTGTTAGATGTTCTAGGGCTCCTTTTTCCCTCTGGCTAAACTACCCCGCTAGTGATCTTATTCAGCCCATGGTTTGATTTGTTTTTTGTTTGTTTGTTTTGTTTGAATTAAGCTATACCCTAACATGGGGCTTGAACCCATGACCCTCAGATCCAGGGTTGCATGCTCTACCAAAGTAGGTAGCTACGTCCATGGTTTTAAATGCCACTTACTACAATCGTTTTTGGATCTACATCTTCAGCCAAGCTGTCTCGCTTGAGCTCCAGTGACTGTATCCAACACCAGGTATCTCCTCTTGCATGTCTTACAAGCCTATCAAATATCACCGATGTCCCATTCTTGACCCCTGCAGACCTGCTCCCACAGTCTGACTCATGTCTGTAAATACAAACTCATTCTATCTTATTTATTCATTTATTAATTTACTCATTTATTAGTCTTCTAAAATTTGACAGACTGTATATTTAGAAGTCAACAATGAAGGTAAAAATCCCTGCCTACATGGGGCTGCTAACAAAGAAGGGGAAGACATATGTTGGTTGGCAGACTGGCCCACTTCCATGGAGAACAGGGAGAAATCAAAGACAGAGGTCGACCACTCCCAGTTAGTAGGCGGCGGAGACGATAAGCAAGGGAAGTTACTTACAAGGGTGTCCTGGGTGGCTGCAAGACATGTAGGTTTCTGCATCCACCTGTCAAAATATTCAAAATGTCTGTAGAAACTTGCAGTTGATTCAGTCATACATACTGTTTGGATGGTCTCAATGACACCTTCCTCTCCAGGCTATGCTCCTGGAACAGCTCCTGTCATGGCAACCTTAGGAAGAGCATACTTCCTGGGATGGGAGGTGGCAGACAAGGAAGGAGTCCAGTTGCCTGGGTCCAGCTGTGGTCCAGCTGTGGGCCAACCAGCGGTCACATCATCTTGCTCCCTTACCTTCAACAACAGACATTAACTAAATAAATCAATGTACAGTACACGGCATATTATGTCAGGGTGAAGTGTGTTCTCAGGACGATAAAACACTCCAGACAGGGAGAAATGAAGTAATTGTCCAAGTCTGCACCGGCAGCAAGGGGTAGAAACAACATCCCATTTTGAATCTGACCTCACACGGCATGCTGGCAATCACACACTCTATCCCGCCAGCAAGAACGTCGGATCTTCTTTAGGGTACCTGGCCAGTTAGGGTCACTCAAGCACATAGAGAAAACCCTAACTCATGTGGTAAATTGCTTCACAAACCATGAAACCCAGAGGTTCCAGTCCTGGAATGCCAGAAACTGTCTTCCTTCTGGAGACAATGGCAGCTGCAAATTTAGCTTTCATCCGGATACTCCAACACCCACTAGAAGAAAATAAACTTTTTTTTTTTTAAATAAACATCTTTTTGGTAAGGAAACCTTTCCCAAAAGGTATCAGCAGACCCCCCCCTCACACAATTGTACAGATTGTGATCACATGATCCCACTAGACACATCCCTGCCAAGGCAATCTGCACCCTTAGTATTCTGGTTGGACTGTAGTCCCCCTGGCCTGCGGCTTCACTTTCTGTGGTTTCAGTTACCGGTGGTTGATCCCCGTCTAGAAGCAGATGATCCTCCTCCTGACATGTTGGCAGAAGGTCAGTAGCAGCCTCATACCACATCACAATGCCTGTGTCATTGACTCAATTCATCTCATCATGTGGGCATTTTATCATCTCACATCATCACAAAAAGAAGGGTGGGTACAGAGGGAGAGACCACATTCACATAAATTTATTACAGTCTATTGTCCCAGTTGTTCTATTCAATTATTAGTTATTGCTGTTAATCTCTTACTCTGTCTATTGGATGTATTTAATTCCATTATAAGTATGCACATACAGGAAAAAAAACATAGTATATGTAGGTTTTGATACTCTCCACAGTTTTAAGAATCCCCTGGGGATCTTGGATCCTATTCCCTCAGAGGAAAGAGAACACATTTATATTCCTGGAGTCTAGGATAGTGTTATCTTCCCCTGTCTAATGTGAGGGAGCAATTTCAAGAAAATCTGTCAATAGGAAAATGGGAAGTAGGAACCGCTAGCATTTGCCATTAATATATTCAAAGCCTTATTTGTCATCTAGCGATCAACAAAAGACACATAAAAAAATTTCTTAAGTAGTTATTAATTTGGCTTAGAGTAAGAAATAAAAAAAAATTACAAGGGATAAGGAAAGGGGAGGGAAGTTTGGAGTAGAATGATGTTAATCTTAATATGAAGAAGAGAGAATGTACAACAGTCTGAGTTGAGAAGGAAAGACTCAGTTCCTCATCAATGCCCAGCCATGAAAAAGCTGTGTGATTGGGGCTGATCACTGAACCTTTCTGTGACTCCATTTCTTGAACAGAAACTCTAATCTAATAATGATAATTAGTCACATTTTATGAACAGCCCCAGATTGAATAAGATGCCTGTTTCAGTGAAAAGGAAGAAATACGTGATATTCCAGCTGAAAGTGGGTGTGTTCTCCACTTACAGATATAGAAAGAATTGGAAAGAGTGTGTCTACAGCACAAGATAATTGAGTTAGTCAAGCAGATGCTGCAAAGAGGGCACAGACATATCCATTTGTGTATTCACACACACACACATTCTCCTACGATCTTTCCTTGTTAAAAAAAAAATATATATATATATATATATATATATATATATATAT
>NC_081565.1:15402907-15410433 GCF_022355385.1 Mustela nigripes
TTCACTTCATTGTATGCGTATGCACTTCCTCTTCATCACTAAATGGATGCCATTTCAGTGAATGACTATGGTCTTCAGGTTATTTCTTCTAAATTTAAATACAGTATTTCAGTCATTTTCCTTGCACCAATGAACCATTCTGGAGTGCTTTGAGCTGATCAGATCAAAACGGTGCTGGAAAATTTAGCACCAGCCAGTTCTTAAATGCTGAGTTGGCTCTGGTTATTTCTTGACCGCCCTGCCTTTGCTTACCCAGCCCCAACACCAGAACGCGGTGCCCATCAATCATTGTAACATGTCCCTCTCAGCAATTCCTCAACAGAAACCTTGACTGAGGAATCATACCGACGACAGCAAGCTAGTATTTCACATTGGATTCCTCTTCAAAGCACTTGACTCAGATGATGTGCGTAAGGGATAGGAGACAAAAAAAAAAAAAAAAACAAGGTCAGAAAGGGATTCAGAGAGAAAAGAGTGGTTTGGCACCTTTCCCATGAGAGCTCCAGGGGAAGGTCCTGGGCTCAGCCAAGAGCACCAGGTACAGAGTCAGGAGAGGGGGGAGACTTAGGGAGTCTCTGCCAACATCATGCTGCATGTTTTTGGGCAATTCTTTTTAAATCTCCCAGCATCAGTGTTCCCAGCTGTAAACGTGGTGGGAGAGAACCAAGGTAGGGTTGGAAGGTAGCTGGCGGAGGTGCCCGCAGCAGACATGGCGAATCAATCATGGCACGTTTTCCCACTGAGCCTGGGATAGGTCCCCGTGTTCTTCTCAGCACACACTCCAGGTAGCCTAGAACAATTAGAGTTGGCACATCATTTAGAATATATCTGTCATTCCTGGATGAAATAATTTCTAACATTCATTTTGGATCTAATATTTCAGGAATATATTGCTGCCGTGGAAAGAATCATGAAGTCGGGATCAGAAGGCCAGGTTTAAATTCTGGTTCTGACATTTATTACTGCTGTGACCTTAAGCAAATCAACTCATATCTTTGATTTGTTTTTGTTTTTTTTTTTTTTAATCTGCAAAATGGGAATAAAATATCAATGTCCTATGGTCAGAGCGAAGATCAAATGAGATATATGAGAACACACCCAAAAGCATCTAGCATATCCTGGCAAATTGTAGGCATTCAATCACCCATTAAAAGAAATATTTTAAAGGTGACACCTGCTGAGACTAATGCATATGTGATGAAATTGCTAAGCATGCTGGAAACCAAAAGGAAAGGGAAAGAGAAAAATGGTCATTCCTCTCTGGAGGTTTCTGTTCTTCCCTTTATCCACCATTGCTGCTGCTGGCTTCTGGAGTGCTTATTCTGGCTTTGCTATCAGCAGCCCACCCATACTTCATGTCCTCAACCCAATCAAGAGACGGGATCTTCCTCTTCAGCTCTAGATACCTAACTCATCAATCTATTTCTGAAATACATGTCCAGGAAATACCCATATTCCTCTCTGCTTTTGTCCCCCTTGTGGGCTCTCTCCCCACCCAGAAAGGGATGGATATTCCAACAGTATATTAACTCAGCAGGATATATTGTCTTGGTTCATTTATACATAGCTTCAACCGTGTGTGTTGGGGGGTAAGTTGAGGTCAGGGAATGATACTAGGGTTTTCCTTCTTTCATATCATCAGCACAACCTGAGGCATCGAAAGCCTTCGTCTCTATGTCTCAAGTTTGTAATCATCCTGCTGTTGGAAGATAGTTGTCCATGAAGGATGCTTAGAGTGGAAGTGTTAAAATCCTGCACCCAAGCAGCAGTCAGTTGGTCACTATCGGGTTTACTGATGGCAATTACAGGGACTGCTCCATTGTTCCCCCACACAGGTGGGGCGTGCTCACAACCAGAATAGATTTAGGGGTAGTCCTTAGTCCATACACATTCCCGCATTGGTGGCAGCTGCTCCGTGCTCAGGCAAAACAGAAAACTCTTCCGGAAGACAGCACTTCAGTCCTCCCCCTCTTTCCTTTTGCACCATTCTATAGGATCTTCTCTAGTCCAGGATGATTATGCATGTATGCATGTGGGGGGGGGGGTTCTCATTATGCATACATGTGTCTTACCTTTATTCTTAGGTCTGAGTCCATTAATGTCTTTGTAGTCTATAAATGTAACATCGCCCAAAACAGGGGTGGGCTTATGTTCAGGAGTGTGTCCCGTGTAAAGGACTGGTTCAGGGATGGAGGAAAGAAACTGATAGGTCCCTAGGTGGGTAAAAACACATATTAATTCATAATTTCAAATATTTTCTTGTCACATTTTTACTAGAATATCTTTTACTTTTGTATAATCAAGGACAATAATTCTTCTATCATGTGATTTAGAAGTTCCTGAAGGCGTCTGGGAGAAATGGGGTCTGGACAAGACAAGAGGAAGAAATGAGAAGGGAGGAAGTGGGGTGAGGCTTTGGATACTTTGCAGGATGAAGTAGACATGAATCATCCCCAGCTGAGAGCCAAAGGGACTTTTATAACCAAGGACATCTAATACTCAGTCTGGGGTTATTTGCATTATTGTGATGCAAAACTCTTAGCTCTCAAAATTTTTCACTAAAATATTCTGTACATAGAAGTGGATATATATAAGCAGTGTGGGTGTGTGTGTGTGAATGAATGAAAGAAAGTGCAAAGATAAATGTCCATGTGGACACAGCTCAGAGCAGTCTACAGGTAGGGCCCCATGCATGTAATACTGAGATAACTCATTAAGAGGGAAGCCATGATTTCAAATTACAGAAGTACAGTTCTCCCCAGATATCTTCAGAAACATCATGAGAGATTTTTTTTTAACTTCTGAAGAGCACAAAATCTGAAAACCAAACCAATTTTTTCTATATCTAGAAAGGGTCAGGAAGGCTCAGAGAACATTTGGTTTGGACACTCCCCATAACTCAGATTGGCTGTCTTCTCTATGGAGTCTTCATCAAACGTTGTCCAAGAAAAATTAATTACTTCATGCTCTTACATCACTTTGCTGACACAAAACCTGTCATCAAGCATTTTGATGTCTTTGCCTCTCACCCTTATCTGCTCCTCAGTACTATGCTTATTTTTCATATTTCTCCAGAAATTACTCCTTTGTTCTGTGCAATGAATTAAAATTACTTTATAACAAATTTCTGTTGCCCCCTAATAAAAGGCTACGTGCATCTCCATTGATTCAGACTTGGGAAAGTAAGGAAAGTAAGAGAATTAGTCCAGGACTGATTGGAAAACCCAGCTAGAATGGTAGAAACTGTGACACCATGTTCAGAAATCTCTAAAGACTGCAGAAAAAAGAAAAGAAAAAAAAGTAAAAGTGAACCAAAATTCGACAAACCCTAAAGACCAACTTACAGAATTTACTGGCAGGAAGCTATGCTCTCTGTAACAGCCATCTGCATCCACACAATACTGTCTTCCCTCTCCGCTTCTCTACTTCATTCCCCTTCAACCCCATCCTACTGAATCTGGAACAAAAGTTAAAACTCCATCCCTAGTAGCCCGGAGTGAGGTGAGACCCACTTCTGTGGTGATGAGATAGTCAGTGTGTGGCCCCATGAGCCATTGCAGTGGGAAGACAGTGTCTCTTTGGAGATCCATGTTGGGCCTTGAAGGTGTATCTCCTCAATGATTTTGTCTGATAAACTATGGCTAAGATCAAGTATACTCCATTCCCTCCAGGGGCTCAATAGATTTTGGAATATTAGAGGTGGGGAGCCCAAAACACAATGAATAATACCGGTTCCATGTTGAATATAACTGCTAAGTTTTAAATAACCAACTTACAAATTTTGGCACAAAGTCTATTGATCTTTTAGTTTTCTGCTGTTTAGAAACAGAGCTTAAATCATGAAATAGCCCCCCGCTCCCATTCCCAAACCCTAGGGAGCCTCCATACCTCCCTCTGTATTCATTGGACATAATTTCACATAATTTTAAAGACTGGAATGTTTATGGAACACTCTGTGGCCCGCCCTATTCTAATTTGGCCACGGGAAGATGTTCAAATTGATTGTTCAAAATCAATTTAGGGGACCATTAGTCATCCAGAGGCTAATTGCTGTTATTATCTTATTATTCATCATAATCCCAATAACGTAAGAATAATGCAAAATTGAAAAGGTAAATCCAATTTGCTTTGCAATCATTGGAAAAGATCGTAGCGATTTCTAAACACAGCCCTTGGGTGGGCGTTTCAGTGCTCTTTGCTCCAATCAGTCTGGCAGACATCTACTAAGCCCTTCCTGTGTACAAGGCCATTAAGTATGCTACTAAGATGAAGGCCATGGGGTGGGGGAAGGAGGGATTTTGGTGTGGTGGGAGGATTCAGCAATAAAAAGCATATGGCCCTTGATTTCATGGAGCTTTCCATCCACAAATGGTGATGTGTTTATTCACTATTATGAGAAAGACATGAATACATACAATGCAATTCACCAGTTATAACAGGTGCACACTATAGGGAAAGGTTTTGATTTTTAGGGTTCGAAGACTTCACAGTAAGGTGGCCAAGTCATGAATGTTACTTAGTATTCTATTGTTCCAAAAACAAAAAAGTCATTCTGTATTAGATAACAGATTAACAAGTATCTCTTTCATTATTTCACTTCTTAACTTAGGTATACATTTCAAATATTACATTAATTAAAAACCCTGTTTTCCTGCAAACATTAATTTCAGGAACTCAATTCCTCCCTAAACAATAAACAAGCAAGTGATTGAACAAAATATCCTTCTATTCCTTGACCTCTTCTTATCTCAGTATTCCAAATTACTCAAGAGAAGTGCTTCTACTTGTTTTTTTCTGTTGTTGTTGCTGTTTGTTTTGAACGGCACAATTTGGAGACAAAAAATATTTAAGATGGCTACCATCTCATCTCTGGCCCTTTAAAAGAAGTCAATTCTTCAATACTTCTTGTAAGAATGACACAAAGAACATTGCTATGGGGAAGAAAGCGTTCCTTTGCCCCACTTACGTGCTCAACCCCTTGTTTCCCATTCCCATTTGTTCAGACTTCTGATTCCTGGACCCTAACTTTTCGCTGCTATAACATGTGCAATAAAGATGTTTAAAGGTTCCCTTGTGCCAGCAAACAGATGAAGCACCTTATAAGATAAACTTATCGAATTCGTGGAACAATCCTATGAAACGTTACAATCTTGAATTTGCAGATTAGAATTCTAGTGATAATATGACTTGCTTAGGCAGACAGGTGATGAGTGGTGGTGCCGGGCTTTGAGCCCAGGTAATCTGAGTCCTGAGTCTATGTTTGTAACCGCTTTGAAAAATGTTCCTGTCTGATTAGCATTGCAGTATCTTCTCCTCTTGCCCTTGTCATTTTCAGGGAAAGCCATTATCTACCAACTCAATGATAAGTCTAGATTCTCATGGGAGGGGGAGAAGGTTCAAATAACCATGAGCCAAAAAAAAAAAAAAAGAAGAAGAAGAAGAAGACAATATTGTAAACTGACCTATCCCAGATCTTCAAATCCATTTACTGGGCACATCCATGATGATATTTAATAGCAGAGAGACTGAGAAAGGGAAATAAGATATGATCTGGGCCAAGATGTGAGCCATGGGATGAGATGAGCTTAGGGAAGCAGAAGGGGAAAAGTGCATATAATAGTGCTCACATGAACACTGCAATCTTAGTCTCTGCTGGAGTTGGCATTCATCTCTGAAGAAGTAAATCATGAAGAGTCTTAGCAAGAGAGAATGGAAGAATCCAAATTCTGGGGAGTCTGAGCCTCCTAAAACAGGATCAGCTGTGACTCCCTGTATTAGGAACTTAGCAAAGCAAAATAACTGTTCTGATTCTTAAGAACAGTCGTTCTTACTGTTGGTTCAGTAAGAACAAACAGAAATCATTGATTTATCCAAGCCAGCTAGAGTTCATGGTTAATGTCCAATCCTGTGACCAGGAGTGGGGACTCCAGGGGGAGACAGCTTAGTTCACAGGTTGAATTCACAATTCCCTAATCAATGCCTACCTCACTAGCAAAAATGTTAAATGAAATAATGTAGTTTAAAGCTACATGGAGTGAATGGCACATGGTAAGCGTTTACTATTAGTTAGGTTAAAGAAAAAGAAAGATTGGGTATTTGAACTCAGAGAAGATGCCAGATGTTGGGAAATATGATTTTATTTATTTTTTTAAAGATTTATTTATTTATTTGAGAGAAAGAGAGAGAAATCAGACAAATGGGCATGGGGACAGGGGCAGAGAGAAAGAATCCCTAAGCAGACTCCCAAGTGAGCACAGAGCCCCATGTGGGGATCCACCTCACAACCCATGAGATCATGACCTGAGCCAAAACCAAGAGTCAGATGCTTAACTGACTGAGCCACCCAGGTGCCCTGAAATGTCATTATTTTAAAGCCCATTTGCTTGCAGCAGATTTCGAGGTCCACACTCTGTCGCTCTGTTTGTTTAAGACTTATCCTACCTTCCCTAGGCTCTGATGGGGCAGAACCAATGCTTGAAAGCACATCAAGATCCTTACTCCTAAATGGGGCTGAGTAAGGCCGGTGCAAATAGCATTTGGTGAGAAGCTCTCACCAAAAAGAGCATGATGAGGGTTGGAATACAACCAACTGGACATGCTGCTCTTAAGCCTGAGTTACGATGGCTGTTTTTGTTGTCATAGTTGTTTACTTTGTCTATCCCAGTTCACAGATCTGGTGGAAATACCACCTGGAGCTTGATCGACTACACACTTCAAAGTTTATAGTGGGGTGGGGGGCGGGGTGGGCGGAGATTATGTTTCCCTTTAACTCTACTGATTACCTCTGGTTCCATGTTTTTAGGCAAGTTAGGGTAAATTATTGCTATTAGGAATTGTTACTTGATCCACATTCAGTATATCCTTAAAGAATCAGGATATCCGAAGAATCTGGATAATAGAAAGAATACTGGTCAGAGAGGGAAAGTCCTAGATTATGGTCACTCCTGTTTAATGCTTTTGTGGTATATAATGCTCTGGTTCCTTCCACTAGGAGCTGGGAAGTCAGAGAAGCACTGTCATAATTTCAACCTTCTAGACTGTGATAATTGCTTCAACAACTGCAATGTGATAAGAGCTAACGCAAGGGAAGGACTGTGACTGAAGAGAGTGGAAGTCTTCAAGGAAGAAGTGGCATTTAGTCTGAGATTCAGAGGAAGAAGGACTCCAAACAGGTTTTAGTCCATAGAGGGGCTTGGAAATGAAACCAACAACTTTGAATTTTATTCTCCAAGGCAGAGGCAACGTACTGCCTGGAAACAAAACAAAACAGCAAATGAGCCAGTCAGGAAATCTAGGATCCTGATTAGTTGTGTGGTTGTGGGCAAGCCATTTTTATTTTCTGATATACACAGGATAGATGAAAAAGTCCAGGGTAATTTTTTGTTTCAAAAGGTTTTTAGAAAGACATGTTTTATAGGTACAGATGTATATGTGCTCATGAGATAGGTAACTATTCTTCCTTTTTTTTTTTTTTTTTTTTAAAGATTTTATTTATTTATTTGACAGAGAGAGATCACAAGTAGATG